>NC_069509.1:44050956-44422868 GCF_027579735.1 Bombina bombina
ACCTGCCCTGACCATGCTTTGCAGACCAGGTATCAGTGGTCAGATGGACCCTTGCCCCAACACTGTGTGCCAGACATGCCATTACTTCCTTTTGCACAATCGAGTACAGGTTGGGGATTGCCTTTTGTGCAAAGAAATTTCAGCCGGGTACCTTCCACTGCGGTGTCCCAATAGCTACAAATTTTTTGAACGCCTCAGACTCCACCAGCTTGTATGGTAAAAGCTGGCGGGCTAAGAGTTAAGTCAAGCCAGCTGTCAGATGCCGGGCAAGGGGGTGACTTTGTGACATTGGCTTCTTACGCTCAACATGTCCTTGACAGACACCTGACTGTGGGCAGATGAGCAAGAACTGCTCAAGGCGAGACACGGAGTGGCGGATGGTTGAGAGGGGGCCAGGATTACAGCAGTGGTTGACATGGCTAAAGATGCTGGACCAGGAGGAGGATGGCGGCTTTGAGTTTGTGTGCTGCTTGTACTCATGTGTTGATCGCATAGGCGTTTGTGATGTGCGATCATGTGCCTTCGCAAAGCAGTTGTACCTTGGTGGGTGTTGGACTTCCTACGACTCAGTTTCTTTTGGCACAGGTTGCAAATGGCATTGCTGTTGTCAGAGGCAGACACACAAAAAAAGGCCACACTGCTGAGCTCTGCAATGACGGCATTCTGGTGTGGCAACAGCATGCTTTGATTGGCGTGCTGTCTGGCTGACCCCGGGTGCCGATGCATGCTGTCTGACTGTGCCACTAGCTCCTTGCGACGACCTCCCTCTCCTTCCAACTCGTCTCCTCCTCCTCTCTGTCTCCCCATCTGAACTTTCCCCCTCTTCTTCTCTTCTAGCGGGCACCCACGTGACATCCACGGACGCATCGTCATCATGAACCGCTTCACCTGTATCTGATAAGTCAACAAAGGAAGCAGCAGCGGGTACAACATCATCATCATCACACCGTACGTCCATGTTTGTAATGCTGCCTGACTGAGACATATCCCTGTTATCTACATCCTCTGGCAATAATGGTTGCGCATCACTATCACTCATTTCTTCCAACTGATGTGTAAATAACTCCTCTGACAGATCAAGTGAAGCAGCTGTGGTGCTAGTGTTGGTGGTGGCGGCAGGCGAGCTAGTAGTAACTTGAGAGGTGCCCGAAGCTAAGCTGGTGGAGGAAGGTGCGTCAAGGTTCCGAGCGGAAGCTGTAGAAGATTGGGTGTCCTGTGTTATCCAGTCAACTATGTCCTCAGAAATGTTTGAGTTAGGGGTACGTGGCCTCTGAACACTGGGCATTATTCTAGGGCCAAAGGGAATCACAGCACCACGAACACGACGGCCCCTGCGGGGTGGCCTGCCTCTCCCTGTCATTTTTTTTCCGATTAGTGGTACTATGCGTGCAAGCTACTGTGACAACAGATATGAGTGGCACTGTGCACTGGCAGAAGTTGGCAGAGTAGACTCTGTAGGCCTGACACACACGCTTGCAGACAACTAACTGATATTCAATCTATTACAGTCAAAATTGTATTATTTTTTTTAAATGTACACTACTGTTACACCAGATATGAGTTGCACTGGGGTGACACTGTGCCCTGGCAGGCACTGAAATGCACACGTGTGAAGGAAACTGACTGCTATTATTTAACACAGTCAAAAAAGTGTTGTTTTTTTTAAATGTACACTACTGTTACACCAGATATGAGTTGCACTGGGGTGACACTGTGCCCTGGCAGGCACTGAAACGCACACGTGTGAAGGAAACTGACTGCTATTATTTAACACAGTCAAAAAAGTGTTTTGTTTTTTTTAAATCTACACTACTGTTACACCAGATATGAGTTGCACTGGGGTGACACTGTGCCCTGGCAGGCACTGAAATGCACACGTGTGAAGGAAACTGACTGCTATTATTTAACACAGTCAAAAAAGTGTTGTTTTTTTTAAATCTACACTACTGTTACACCAGATATGAGAGGTGGCACTGGGGTGACACTGTGCCCTGCCAGGCAGGCACTGAAACGCACACGTGTGAAGGAAACTGACTGCTATTATTTAACACAGTCAAAAAAGTGTTTGTTTTTTTAAATCTACACTAGTGTTACACCAGATATGAGTTGCACTGGGGTGACACTGTGCCCTGGCAGGCAGACACTGAAACGCACACGTGTGAAGGAAACTGACTGCTATTATTTAACACAGTCAAAAAAGTGTTGATTTTTTTAAATGTACACTACTGTTACACCAGATATGAGTGGTGGCACTGGGGTGACACTGTGCCCTGGCAGGCAGGCACTGAAACGCACACGTGTGAAGGAAACTGACTGCTATTATTTAACACAGTCAAAAAAGTGTTGTTTTTTTTTTTAAATCTACACTACTGTTACACCAGATATGAGTTGCACTGGGGTGACACTGTGCCCTGGCAGGCAGGCACTGAAACGCACACGTGTGAAGGAAACTTACTGCTATTATTTAACACAGTCAAAAAAGTGTTGTTTTTTTTTTAAATCTACACTACTGTTACACCAGATATGAGTGGTGGCACTGGGGTGACACTGTGCCCTGGCAGGCAGGCACTGAAACGCACACGTGTGAAGGAAACTGACTGCTATTATTTAACACAGTCAAAAAAGTGTTTTGTTTTGTTTTTTTAAATCTACACTACTGTTACACCAGATATGAGTTGCACTGGGGTGACACTGTGCCCTGGCAGGCATAGGGTTGCCAGGTGTCTGGTATTAGACCGGACTGTCCGGTATTTCAGGCTACTGCCCGGTAATTTTATTTTTAAAATACCGGACATAGCCTTAGCTAGTTTGCTTTTAATTATTTTATTTTTTTTAGCATTTTAATTTTTTTATTTATATTTTTTTTACTATTTATGCCCAATACCCAGCCTGTGTCCACTCGTCTAACAGTCCTCTCGTTGTCTAACAGGCTCCGCTCAGGCTCAGCTGATCCTGATGTGCGGTGCCCCTCAGCCTGCGCCGTGCGTGCTGCCGTCCACCGCTGTAGTGTGAGACTGTCGGACGTCACGTGATCACGCACGTGACGTCACAACAGCAAGAGGTCGGATCTGCAGGCTGCGCTGACACTCTCTATGTCTACAGTCAGTCAGTCTATGCTGCTGTTGGTGCCAGCCAAGCAATAACTTTGCAAACTATTGTCAATAAGTGTGTGTCACTCACATGATGAAGGGAGACTCAACTCAGTCTAAATAGTTATTCAATCAAAACAATGAGGTATGTGATAATGTAAATGTGTGTCTCAGACTCAGTCTTTTCATTTTTAAATAATTGTTATATATCATATCACCCTTCCTTCACTTACAGGCCACACAATATATACACATATATATATATATACACATATATATATATATATATATATACACATATATATATATATATATATATATATATATATACACACACACACAATTTATAAGTATATTTAATATTATATGTATAATATAATAATAATAATGTGTGTGTATATATATATATATATATATATATATATATATATGTGTGATATATATATGATATATATGTACACAATATTATTATATTATACATGTATTATTACTTATATTTTATATATATATATACACGTGTATATATATACATACATATATATATATGTATGTATATATGTGTAAAATATAAGTAATAATATATGTATAATATAATATTGTGTACATATATATCATATATATCACACATATATATATATATATATATATATATATATATATATATATATATATATACACACATATACACACAAATACATATACAATTTATAAGTATATTTAATATTATATGTATAATATAATAATAATAATGTGTGTGTGTGTATGTATATATCTATGTACACAATATTATTATATTATACATATATTATTACTTATATTTTATATATATATACACACGTATGTGTATATATATATATATATATATATATATATATACACATACACACATGCTTTTTTGTTTTAAATCCCCCCCACCCCGCTTATCTGTCCGGTATTTTTGTCGCAGACACCTGGCAACCCTAGGCAGGCAGGCACTGAAACGCACACGTGTGAAGGAAACTGACTGCTATTATTTAACACAGTCAAAAAAGTGTTGTTTTTTTTAAATCTACACTACTGTTACACCAGATATGAGTTGCACTGGGGTGACACTGTGCCCTGGCAGGCAGGCACTGAAACGCACACGTGTGAAGGAAACTGACTGCTATTATTTAACACAGTCAAAAAAGTGTTGTTTTTTTAAATGTACACTACTGTTGCACCAGATATGAGTTGCACTGGGGTGACACTGTGCCCTGGCAGGCAGGCAGGCAGGCACTGAAACGCACACGTGTGAAGGAAACTGACTGCTATTATTTAACACAGTCAAAAAAGTGTTGTTGTTTTTTAAATCTACACTACTGTTACACCAGGTATGAGTGGTGGCATTGGGGTGACACTGTGCCCTGGCAGGCAGGCACTGAAACGCACACGTGTGAAGGAAACTGACTGCTATTATTTAACACAGTCAAAAAAGTGTTGTTTTTTTTTAAATCTACATTACTGTTACACCAGATATGAGTGGTGGCACTGGGGTGACACTGTGCCCTGGCTGGCAGGCAGGCACTGAAACGCACACGTGTTAAGGAAACTGACTGCTATTATTGAACACAGTCAAAAAAGTGTTTTTTTTTTTTTTAAATCTACACTACTGTTACACCAGATATGAGTGGTGGCACTGGGCAAGTGGGCACAGTATATGCTGTTATCCTGACACACACGCTGGCAGACAGGCAACTGCAATTAGATTACACAGGAAAAAAAAAAAAAAGCAGCCCTAAAAGGGCTTTTTGGGGTGCTGTCCTTACAGCAGAGATCAGATGAGTCCTTCAGGACTGTAGTGGACACTGAATACACTAGCCTAGCTATAGATTTCCCTACTAAATCAGCAGCAGCTACACTGTCCCTCCTCTCACTAACAATGCAGCTTCCGAATTAATCTAAAATGGATGCTGTCCAGGAGGTAGGAGAGTCTGGGAGGGAGGGTCTGCTGCTGATTGGCTGGAATGTGTCTTCTGACTGTGAGGTACAGGGTCAAAGTATTACTCAATGAGGGGCGGATCGAACATCGCATATATGTTCGCCCGCCGCGGCGAACGCGAACATGCTATGTTCGCCGGGAACTATTCGCCGGCGAACTATTCGCGACATCACTAATCAGGATATTTTTTTTAATTCTCTGTGGGGTCAGATAACAACGACTCATACATTTGTAGTGCATTTCCTGAATTTTAGCTGATATCAAGGCCTTTTTTGTTTTCTCAAATATTTTGTACCATTCTTTAGACTCTATGGTTTGCCCTAGCTCTCTGTGCCAGGTATGTACATAAGAAGGTAGGCTAGAATCTCCTTTTGTAAGAAGGATTTTATATAGTTGTGAGAGAAGGTGTTTTGGGGTTTGGTTTGTTACACACAGGCTCTCAAAAGGAGTTTTTTCTCTGTTAAAGTGTGTTTTATTCCTATGTGATGAGTAGTAATGGGTAGGCTGTACCATACAAAACCAAGAGGAGAATGTGTTACCGTCCCATTCTGCAAGTTTGGCTTGAGATTCAATGAGTATAGGGGTGTGGGGCCCCGCGCACCGCATCCCAATCCGATATCTGGATTCTCTCTTATAGTGGTCAGGGATGAGCAGGGGTGGAGATATGGGTCCCCACTCGGACCAGCCTGTCCCACATTGAAAAGAGTTCAATTAGGCTGGGGCTACGAGACAGTGTCAACCATGCTAGGGATCCAACATTGCCCCTTTGCAAGGTCTCACAATCTATCAGTGTCCACGCTTTGCTCTTAGTGTTATGGCACCACTCAACTAGTCTTTGTAGATTTTTGGCTCTCCGGTAAGTCTCGAAATGGGGGGCCCCCACCCCACCCCTCTCCTTAGGGAGATATATTGTTTTTTGTGCTGGATTCTGGGTTAAACCCCATTCCATATATAAGTCTCTATGGCCATCTGTATTTGGTGTAGTAAGTGTGAGGGTATAGAGATCGAAATAGTCTGTAGTACATAAAGAACCCTAGGTAAGATATTCATCTTGACCACGTTAATGCGGCCCAGCCATAATATACTTTTATTTTTCCAGCTGAATAGGTCTTTTAAAACATTGTTCCTGATTTCCCTATAATTAAGGTCTACTAGCTCCCATATTTGTGACGTGAGGGTGATTACTAAGTATTTAAGAGAGGATGGTGCTGTTTTGATCAGTCATTGTTGTCTTAGGCTATTGAATTTACTAGTGGGCTCCATTATATTTAATATTTCTGTTTTTGAGTGATTTAAGAGGAAGTTCGATACCGCTCCATATTCAGAAAATTCTTGCAGAGCTGCCTGAAGGGACGGAATTGTATCTGAGATTGTTAGAAGAATGTCGTCCGCATACATCGCAATTTTGTATTCAGTATTATAATGAGAAAACGCTGTTGATAAATTTGGGTCCAAAGCCAAATTTACGCCTAGATTACGAGTTTTGTGGTAACAGGGGTGCGGTGCTAACAAGCAGTTTTCTCTCACCGCTCACTTATATGCAACACTGGTATTACGAGTTTTTACAAACCCGTCGTTAAAAGACAAGAATTGAGCGTAGAGCAAAATTTTGCACCCAATCTCACTTCAATACCAGCGCTGCTTAAGTCAGTGGTGAGCTGGTGTAACGTGCTCGTGCACGATTTCCCCATAGGAATCAACAAGGAGAGCCGGCTGAAAAAAAGTCTAACACCTGCAAAAAAGCAGCGTAAAACTAAGTAACGCAGCCCCATTGATTCCTATGGAGAAACACATTTTATGTTTACACCTAACACCCTAACATGAACCCAAAGTCTAAAAACCACTAATCTGCCGCCCCCGACATCGCCGACACCTGCATTATACTTATTAACCCCTAATCTGCCGCTCCAGACACCGCCGCCACCTACATTATATTTATGAACCCCTAATCTGCTGCTCCCAACATCGCCGCCACCTACATTATATTTATTAACCCCTAATCTTCCACCCCCAATGTCGCCTCCACCTGTCTACATTTATTAACCCCTAATCTGCTGCCCCCAACGTCGCCGCCACTATATTACATTTATTAACCCCTAAACCTAAGTCTAACCCTAACCCTAACTTAAATATAATTTAAATAAATATAAATACAAATTCTATCATTAACTACATTATTCCTATTTAAAACTAAATACTTACCAATAAAATAAACCCTAAGCTAGCTACAATATAACTAATAGTTACATTGTAGCTAGCTTAGGGTTTATTTTTATTTTACAGGCAAGTTTATATTTATTTTAGCTAGGTAGAATAGTTATTAAATAGTTATTAAGTATTTAATAACTTCCTAGCTAAAATAAATACAAAAGTACCTGTAAAATAAAACCTAACCTAAGTTACACTAACACCTAACACTACACTATAATTAAATAAATTAAATAAATTAAATAAATTAAATACAATTACCTACATTAAATTAAATTAGCTAAAGTACAAAAATAAACAAACACTAAATTACAGAAAATAAAAAACAAATTACAGATATTTAAACTAATTACACCTAATCTAATAGCCCTATCAAAATAAAAAATGCCCCCCCCAAAATAAAAAAACCCTAGCCTAAACTAAACTACCAATAGCCCTTAAAAGGGCCTTTTGCGGGGCATTGCCCCAAAGTAATCAGCTCTTTTACCTTGAATAAAAAATACAAAGAACCCCCCAACAGTAAAACCCACCACCCACTCAACCAACCCCCCAAATAAAATACTAACTAAAAAAAACCTAAGCTCCCCATTGCCCCGAAAAGGGCATTTGGATGGTCATTGCCCTTAAAAGGGCAGTTAGCTCTTTTGCAGGCACAAACCCTAACCTAAACCCCCCCCCCCCACCCAATACACCCTTAAAAAAACCTAACACTAACCCCCTGAAGATAGATCATCGGGAGACGTCATCATTCAAGCCAGGCCGAGGTCCTCAACAAAGCTGGGAGAAGTCTTCATCTAAGCCGGGCGAAGTGGTCCTCCAGACGGGCAGAAGTCTTCATCCAGACGGCATCTTCTATCTTCATCCATCCATCGCGGAGTGGCTCCATCTTCAAGACATCTTACGTGGAGCATCCTCTTCTTCCGACCACTACCTGACGAATGAAGGTTCCTTTAAGTGACGTCATCCAAGATGGCGTCCCTTAGATTCCAATTGGCTGATAGAATTCTATCAGCCAATCGGAATTAAGGTAGAAAAAATCCTATTGGCTGATGTAATCAGCCAATAGGATTGAAGTTCAATCCTATTGGCTGATCCAATCAGCCAATAGGATTGAGCTCGCATTCTATTGGCTGTTCCAATCAGCCAATAGAATGTGAGCTCAATCCTATTGGCTGATTACATCAGCCAATAGGATTTTTTCTACCTTAATTCCGATTGGCTGATAGAATTCTATCAGCCAATCAGAATATAAGGGACGACATCTTGGATGACGTCACTTAAAGGAACCTTCATTCGTCGGGTAGTTGTTGGAAGAAGAGGATGCTCCGCGTTGGATGTCTGAAGATGAAGCCGCATCGCGCTGGATGGATGAAGATAGAAGATGCCATCTGGACGAAGACTTCTGCCTGTCTGGAAGACCACTTCGCCCAGCTTGGATGAAGACTTCTCCCGGCTTCGTTGAGGAGATCGGCCCGGCTTGGATAAAGACGTCTCCCGGGAAGTCGATCTTCAGAGGGTTAGTGTTTTGGGTGTATTGGGTGGGGGGGATTTTTAGGTTAGGGTTTGGGCCTGCAAAAGAACTAACTGCCCTTTTAAGGGCAATGACCATCCAAATGCCCTTTTCAGGGCAATGGGGAGCTTAGGTTTTTTTAGTTAGTATTTTATTTGGGGGTTTTTTTTGTGTGGGTGATGGGTTTTACTGTTGGGGGTTTGTTTGTATTTTTTATTCAAGGTAAAAGATCTGATTACTTTGGGGCAATGCCCCGCAAAAGGCCCTTTTAAGGGCTATTGGTAGTTTAGTTTAGGCTAGGTTTTTTTTTATTTTGGTGGGGCATTTTTTATTTTGATAGGGCTATTAGATTAGGTGTAACTAGTTTAAATATCTGTAATTTGTTTTTTATTTTCTGTAATTTAGTGTTTTGTTTTTTTTGTACTTTAGCTAACTTAATTTAATTTAGGTAATTGTATTTAATGTATTTAATTTATTTAATTATAGTGTAGTGTTAGGTGTTAGTGTAACTTAGGTTAGGTTTTATCTTACAGGTACTTTTGTATTTATTTTAGCTAGGAAGTTATTAAATACTTAATAACTATTTAATAACTATTCTACCTAGTAAATATAAATACAAACTTGCCTTTAAAATAAAAATAAACCCTAAGCTAGCTACAATGTAACTATTAGTTATATTGTAGCTAGCTTAGGGTTTATTTTATTGGTAAGTATTTCGTTTTAAATAGGAATAATGTAGTTAATGATAGAATTTTTATTTATATTTATTTAAATTATATTTAAGTTAGGGGGTGCTAGGGTTAGGGTTAGACTTAGGTTTAGGGGTTAATAAATTTAATATAGTGGCAGCGACATTGGGGGCGACAGATTAGGGGTTAATAAATGTAGGTAGGTGGCAGCGACATTGGGGGCAGCAGATTAGGGGTTCATAAATATAATGTAGGTGGCGGCGATGTCCGGAGAGGCAGATTAGGGGTTAATAATTTTATTTTAGTGTTTGCGATGCGGGAGGGCCTCGGTTTAGGGGTTAATAGGTAGTTTATGGGTGTTTAGTTTACTTTTTAGCACTTTAGTTATGAGTTTTATGTTACCGCGTTGTACATAAAACTCATAACTACTGCCTTTCAGTTTACGTTATTGATCTTGAAGTTTTAGGGTGTACCACTCACTTTTTGGCCTCCCAGGACAGACTCGTAATACCAGCGGTATGAAAGTCCCAGAGAAAAAAGACTTAATGAAGTTTACGTAAGTTGTTTTGCGGTAAGGCCAAAAAAGTGTGCAGTGATCCTAAATCTTCAAGACTCGTAATGCCAGTGGTAGTAAAAAAGCAGCATTAGCACCTGTTAACGCTGCTTTTTCAGCTACCGCAAAACTCTTAATCTAGGCCTTTGTTAGTGTGTGGTGCATAATTGACCAGTTTACACTGTCAAACACCTTCTTCGCATCTGTTAATATCAGAGCTAGGGGGATTGAGTTAACTTTGGCATGGGTGATTAGTTGTAGAACTTTGAGAGTGTTATCTTGGGCCTCTCGAGTGAGATCAGTTGGGGTAAGAATCTATTCAATCTATTGGCTAGTATTTTGGCTAGTATTTTAACATCCGAATTTAGAAGGGATATGGGGCAATAGTTCTCCGGTTTATCAGTGGGTTTGCCTGACTTTGGTATTACAGTAATGTGTGCTTCTAGCATGGTACTAGGTAGGGTGGGAGAGTCGGAGAGCTAGTTAAAAATTATTAGTAGTTGGGGTGCTAGTATGTCAGAGAAGGTTTTATAGTACTTCAGGCTAAAGCCGTCTGGATCTGGACTCTTGCCTGTAGGCAGGTTTTATTGCCTTTAGTACTTCTTCTTTTGTAATTGGAGATTTTAGGGACTCATAGTCTTCTCTGAGAAGCTTTTGAGTGTTTGTTCCTGCCAAGTATTGTTGGATTGCCAGGTCAGCAGTTGGGACAGGGTCCAGCCCCGCTCGACCCTGCCCCAAGGCCAGTAAGTTATAAAGAGTTTTGTAGAACTCTTTGAATGTATTTGCAATTGATGCATCATCTGCCTTAGTGGCTCCCTGTGTGTCTGCTAATGTGTGTACATATGTTCTAAGCTTTTTGCGGGCTATCGCGCGGGCCAGCAGTTTCCCTGCCTTGTTTCCCTGCTCGAAGAACTGCTGTCTTAGTATTAAGGCTTGTTCTTGCTCTTCCTGTAAAAAATGCAGGAGGTTAGTCCTGGCCTGGTATAATGTAGACTGGAGTGTAACGTCTTTTGGGTTTTGTTTATGGGCATCTTCTTTTTCAGTAACTTGGGTATGGGAGTGTCTGATGGAGCTCTTTCTGCTGTCTTGTAATTTTGGCTTTATGTTTTATCAGCTCACCTCTTAAGACACATTTGTGCTCCTCCCAAATGGTGGTGTTCTGCATGGAGTCCGCCGAGTTTAAGTTGAAGTATTCTGTTAGTGATTTGTGTAAGTCTGTTTTAAGAATAGAGTTGTCAAGTAATGTGTCAAGTTTCTATATTTAAGGTGTAATAGGTGTGTTAGGCCAATTGATTGAGCAGCAGACTGGGGTGTGATCGGACTATGTAATCGGTTTGATGGCACAGCTAGTGGTTACGGTAAGGCCCGAGGGGTCCGTAAAAATATAATCTATTCTGGAATACTTTCTATGTGGGTGGGAGTAAAATGTAAAGTTTTTAGAGGAGGGGTGGAAGGTACGCCAGACATCATGAAGGACTAAGACCTTGATAGAGTTAGCAAGAGTCTTTATCGTTTTGACAGGAGTGCTGGAGATGTTATCCGAGGCATCTAGGTTAGGGTTCAGTGGAGTGTTAAAATCCCCCCCCCCCAAGAAACGTTATTCCTGTCTGCAGTTCAAGCATCTTAAGGGCCATTTTCTTGAAAAAGGTAGATTGGGAGTGATTAGGGGAGTACAAATTCACAAGCTTTATCGGTCATCCGTACAAAGTGCCAACAAGGATTAGGAACCTACCATCTGGGTCCCTTTCTATCTGGGAGAGTTGCAAAAGGCATTCTAGTGCTGAAAATAATCCCCACCCCATTTTTTAAATAGATATTTTTATATATATATATATGAATATACAGTATATAGGTACAGTCTTTATTGAATTTTGCAGATATTGCATGTTTTACAAAGATTTGTGGCAACCCTGTGCAGAGCAAGTCTATCCGTGTTAATTTTCCAAAATATATACACATATATACACATAAATACACCTGTATTCGTATGTAAACACACATATTAAGGTATATACATTATGCTATTACACACCTAATGGAATACAGTATAGTATAAACATGACTTTTATATGCATTCGGAAACCAAAGAGTTTGTGTGACTTGCTTTAATGCAGTGGTCTGGAACAGAACCCGCAATATCTCTGAGGTATGTATGTATAGGTATATACAGATATATATATAGGAATATCTATTTAAAAATACATTAACATGTTCCCCTATGTGTAGAATATTGGAATGTAAAATATTTACAGTTCATACATACTAAAACACATTATTAAATATTACTAAATAAAACACATCATTCAAATTATTTTTTCAGGTATTTGAGTGGAAAGGGCTCCAAAAGTTTATATACATATGTATATATGTGTTTTTATGTTTATATATGTATGTATATACAATACAGTATAAACACATAAATACACATACATACACATATATACATACGTATATATAGATTCATACATACACATATTTAGACATGTATATGTATGTGTATATCCATAATAATCCTTTCCATTCAAATACCTTGTCATATACCATATACCTTTTAGCCCTTATAACTTTTTTTACTAACGTTTATATGAATACTTTTTATTAGACAGTGTTTCTATGAGTGTAACAGTATTTTAAAATGCATTTATGTTGTATTTTGTACAACTTTATTTTTTGCTCACTACACTTAAAGGGGCAGTAAACCTAGCAAATAGTTTCTAAAGCAAAGGGTTAGATAGATATTTTGCAACGAAAACAGAACACCGCTCCTGGCTTTACTAAGCGGGTTTGTTTTCTTCTCCTTAGCACATCACGGGCACGCTGTCTTTTCACAGCGCACCCGATTGTGCTATTAAACTCAATGTAACTTGATCCCGCTCTGGTCTGGTAGCGGGAGCAAGCTACATTGGGTTTAATAGGGCGATCGCGCCGGCGGTGATTAGCGTGCCCAGATGCACTTAGGAGAAGAAAACAGACCCGCTCAGTAGAGCTAGGAGCGGCGTTCTGTTTTCTTTGCAAAATATCTATCTAACAATTTGCTTTAGAAAGCTGGCGCTAATGTTATATAATTCTGCACTATGTGCAGAATTATATAACATTATTTGCTAGGTTTACAGTCCCTTTAATTAGAGGACTTCAGATGCACTAATTGTTAGAAATTATTTCTATGAATCATTTTTATCAGATAGTGTAACACTTTATTTTAGTGTATTTATGTTGTGTTTGGTGCAACTATTTATTTATCCGTAACCATTTACACAAGAACTTTTGTTGCACTACAAGCACAATAGTAGTTTGCGCTTGTGCAGTTGCATTCACTTTCAACTTGTAATACACACGCAAGTTAGCACGGATGTGATATTTCAATATTGCTCATGCGCTAACATTAGAACGACATTTGTAATGTAGCTCATAATAATATTGAGGCTATAATCTATAATAACTGATATGTATATTCCCAGATAACAATGCTACAGAGTTTCAGCTCTCACCAGCAGATATTCAGGGCTTACTGTGAGTTAGCAGTAGGGGTTGTAGGCCGAGCTAGTTTGTTGTTTGCAAAGATTCTTTCCAGAGCCAGATTGTTACCTGAGTATTTATTCTCTTACAGGTCCTAAAGCGCCAGAAGTAGAAGCTATAGAAAAACACTTGCTGGGAAAGAGTTCAGAAGCTGAGTATCAGTGTAAATGCTCCAAGTATTTCCCAGATGATCTGCAAGTCACATGGTATCAAATAGAGATAGGAGGCGAATACTCTCCAGTTCTCCCACAAGTAAAGCAGCCCGATGGCACTTATACCTGTACAGCAAGATTAATCATTTCCTCACAGAACTCAGAGAGCGGACTTAAATTTATGTGCAAAGTGGAACATCCTGCTCTGAGAATGCCAATTGTAAGAAGGGAAAGATAAGTTAAATGATGCATGAGTACGTAATACCTGATTCTCAATATGACAATCACACACTGTAAAACAAACTGGTCACTGTTAAATGAAAGTTGGCAGCCAAGAATGTATTACATAATATACACGGTGCAAATTAATGACTGAGGTTTGTTCTTGTGATCCCAGGGAGATAAAGAGACTGAAGCAGCTGATGCTATGGAAGGAGGGAGGGGAAAAATGATTTACAATCTACCTTGAGGACCACTGGTTCTAACAGCTGTGCAGCATCTCTTATCTGCAAAATTCTAAACAAAATAAGGCTATAAAATAAAATGACACTTCTCAATTCAGTAAGGACATGAATGGTGATCAATGAGTTAACTTTGTGTGCATTAAATGTGCATCAGGGCCCCATAGCTTTTATAATTGTTATATGAGTAAAATTCAGTCAGTACTTCTGTTATTAGTGTAAATGAGGGAAACAGACATCCTTGCCTTAGTTAGCCACAATATGTCAGTTGTACAGAGAGAACAAAACACAAGATCAACTATAGTAAGTATAATACAATGTACACAATTTCTAAAGTGAGGTGCAGCCTGGAAACATACAAAGCATTATATACAAAACTAAGGGTTAGATTACAAGTTTTGCAGTATGAGTGAAAAAGCAGTGTTAAGGCTCATAACGCTGCTTTTTCACTACCGCTGGTATTACGAGTCTTGCAGGTTTAGGGGCACTGCACACTTTTTTGGCCTTAACGCAAATTAACTTACGCAATTTGCGTAAAGTCTTTTTTCAATGGTACTTCATTTGTGCCGGTATTACGAGTCTGCCTGGGAGGCCAAGAAGTGAGCGATACACCCTATGCCACCAAGATTCGTAACGCATTCTAAAGTCAGTAGTTTTATGCTACAACACCGTAACATAAAACTCATAACTAAAGTGCTAAAAAGTACACTAACACCCATAAGCTACCTATTAAGCCCTAAACTGAGGCCCTCCCGCATCGCAAACACTAAAATAAAATAATTAACCCCTAATCTGCCACTCCGGACATTGCCGCCACTATAATAAACATATTAACCCCTAAACCGCCGCACTCCCTCCTCGCAAACACTAGTTTAATATTATTAACCTCTAATCTGCCACCCATAACATCGCTGCCACCTACCTACATTTATTAACCCCAGCTATAAACTGTCATTGATAGTGCACCATAAGAGACATGAGCAGTTCAACAGATAACAAGTTCAACACTTGTGGTGAAACTAATTGCTGTAAGCAACAGGGCTGATGCAAGCATATAAGCTACAGTAGCCTGAATTATCCATAGTTGTATTAAATGCAGCAGCCAAGCATAGGCCAAAAGTGTGCAGGTGTTAGAAAGCAGGCAAACAGCTAGTCGTTATGGTGCATGCAGGCAAGGAGGCACTCAAACGTATAATAAAGTTCCAAAAGGCTGATAACCAGTGTGGGGTATCCACATGACCATGAACAATGAAGGTACAGAAGGCAGACAGCCGTTAGCTTAAACTGCCAACTCCTCTGGTCACCAAATGGCAGGTATACTACCTCTCCTTCAATTATTAAAAGCTCACTTCTCCACACGGAAAGACTTTCAGCAAGGTGAAGTAAGGGAATCCCACGAGTTGGGCGCTGCACACCAACGCGTCCTCTTGTGCGTTTCGCTCTGTTACACGAGCAGCTGGGAGCTTCTTCCGGGTGATAGCGTAATCAGTAAAAGCACTCCTCTAATTGGCCAAATAGGTCATGTGACGTCACTCTGTCATAGTTCAGCTGAAACTTCATACGGCCTTTGTTTTTTACTGTTGCTAATTTTGCTTACAGGATACAATATCAATTAAAGTCACAGATACCATAATGAGCAAAAGCATACATTCAGAGAAACAGGACAGAACAAAACAAGACAAACAACACTTAAAGGGACATAAAACCCCAAAATGTTCCTTCATGATTTAAAAAGAACATAACATTTTAAACAACTTTCTAATTTAATTCTATAATCATATTTTCTTTGTTTTCTTGTTCTTGCCTTTATTGAAAAGCAGAAATGCTAACAGAGTGTGCACGTGTCTGCAGCACTATATGGCAGCAGTTTTGCAACAGTGTTATACAGTAGCAGGAGCACTAGATGGCAGCGCTATTTCCTGTCATGTAGTGCTTCAGGCATGTGCACATTACCTACCTAGGTATCTCTTTAACAAAGGATAACATGAGAATGAACTAAATTTGATAATAGAAGTATATTGGAAACTTTTTAAAAATTGTATTCTCTATCTTAATCATAAAAGAAAGATTTTGGGTTTAATGTCCCTTTAATATTTACAGTTTAAGCATAAACAGTTTGAATAATTAAATACCTGAATTCCAACAAATTCTCAAAGTAAATACATATTATCAGTATAGAACACAAGTAATTCATATAGTATGACTGGTGTCAATCATGTGTCCTTATATTACCTAATTACTACCTCTCCTTCAATTATTACGATCTCGCAAAAGATGGTTCTTTCACTTCACTTCTCCTCCATACGGAAAGACTTTCAGCAAGGTGAAGTGGGGGGATCCCATGAGTCGGACGCTGCACACCAACGCATCCTCTTTTGCGTTTTCCTCCGTTACACGAGCAGCAGGGAGCTACTTCCGGTTGATAGCGTAATCAGTAAAAGCACTCCTCTTATTGGCCGAATAGGTCATGTGACATCAGTCTGTCATAGTTTAGCTAAAACTTCATACAGCCTTTGTTTTTTACGGTTGCTAATTTTGCTTACAGGATACGATACCATAAATACATATTATCAGTATAGAACAATTAATTCATATAGTATGACTGGTGTCAATCATGCGTGCTTATATTACATAATAATAATACAATTAATCTGCATATTAACCATTATATAGTGGAGATATTCCGAACTCGGGAATGATTATACTATGCCAAGAGGAGACATAGGTGATAAAGATAAAGATGAGAACATAAATTAATATTTTGGTAAGAAAGAAGCAATTTCCATTTTCTCATTTAATCCTATGGGGGACATTGTAGATTAAAAATCCACCTTGTTTCTTTTTGAAGCAAAATAGTATCTATATTGCCTCCTCGTCTGTGTTGTTTAACCTGTTCAATACCTGTAAATTTTAAACCATCCAATTGAGACTCATGATATTGTGCAAAGTGTCTGGCAATAGGGCTATTAATATTTAGATATTTGATATCATCTCTATGTTTCATAGATACTTGTTCTGAAGTCTCTGTAGGTTTTCCCTACGTAAAAATGTGGGCAAGAGCACAAGAGAAGATAGACAACTCCAGTTGTGGAGCAATTAATAAAAGATTTAATTTTATGCATTTTACCAGTAGCGGTTTCAAATATTCTTATCCTTTTTACAAAAGGACAAGCTACACAATGGTTGCATGGAGAGCATCCAACTATATTCTGTGCATGGTCAGTCAACCAATTCTTAGGAGTCACTTTTGTAAATTCACTTTAACCAATAAATCCTTAAGGTTGTTTTCTCTCCATGCAGTCATCTGGGGATAGTTTCCTACAAAGTCAGAAAGAGCGTCGTCATTGGACAGCAAATACCAATTCTTATTTAGTATGGTTCTTAATTTTTTGCCAGTGTGAATTAAATTTGGTGATGAATCTTATTTTGTTGTCAACCTACGCTGCTGTCTCTGATCGTATAGCAAATCTTGTTTCTCTTGAATTTTTACTTTATACAGTGCTCTTTTAATAGATCTTTGGGAGTAGCCTCTGTCATAAAATCTTTCCAACATTTCCTTGGCTTGTTTATTAAAGGTATGTAGGTTCAAGCAAACCCTATGTAGTCAAAGGAATTGACCGTAGGGAATCCCTTGTTTCAGATTTTCTGGATGGTGGCTACTCCCCAAGAGTACACTATTAGAAGCTGTTTTCTTCCTGTAAACCTCAGTGCAGATTTGGTAATTTTCTTTACTAATCAATAGATCTAAAAAACTGATGCTATTAAGATCACTGGCACAGGTAAGATGGATATATTTCCTTACTTACTTAGTTTTGTATAATGAAAACGAACCTGCTCAATGGAGCGCCTCTGGGGTATGTAATAAATAATCCAATGTTGTAATAGGCACTGATGGAGTGAGGGTATGGGTGTTATATCCTATTGATGTTATTCTTAGGCGGCAACAGTTGTTCCCAGTGCGTCTGCACACGCACCCAAAATCCACAGAATATCCAGAGTTGGGAACAGAATACCAATTTCACACCTCCCACTAAGATCTTTATATTAAGGGCAATAGAATATCTATTAAGCCACAACTTTTTTCTGTTTCAAAATAGTTTTTATCTCCAGAGACGTGGTACAGCTATGGGGGCGAAATTCGCCCCCTCATATGCCAACCTTTTTATGGGTTGGTGGGAGCTGTCCCACGTCTTTGGAGATAAAAATCCTTTCAGAGATAAGATAATTCAGTTTTACAGATATATTGATGATCTGTTGTTTGTGTTTGAGGGCGATCAGCAAGAGGCAGAAGATTTCTGCAGATATTTGAATGACAACAATTGTGATTTAAAATTTACTAGTGAGCAGAGTGAAACAGAAATAAATTTTCTTGATATTACATTAGCAAGTACAAACGAACATACTGTTGAGACTACTATATATAGAAAGTCAACAGCTGGGGGGGCGGAGCCGGCACTGGAATGAGATGGCCGCACACTAGGTGAGCTCCGGTGCCTCAGCCTGAAAAGTACACTCAGAGCCACCTATGACCAAATATATAAACATATGTTTACAGCCCTAATGCTCCGGACAAGATCCTGAATGAGTACATACCGCTGAAGTGAGGATTGCATGAGAATCACGCTACAACAGGGACTCATCAGATATCACGGCTTACGGAGCACAAGCAGCAGTCGCAGTTTGTCAGAGAACTGATAAAAAGAACCTACCTGCGCTAATCAAGATGCCGTTATGAGAGGCTGGCGATAACAGAGTAATGTTGACAGCCACATAACAACCCGATAGTTCCGACACTCACAGGAGAGTTTTCCAGTCTGACTGCATCCGCCATTTTGGTGAGACATATGCACTTCTAATTCAGCCTTGGTATATCACAGCAGCGTGGGAGACAAAATATATAAAGAGCAGCAGCAGGCAGTATTAGCCCCACTCATGTAGGAAGTGAACTTTGTGTATAGGAAATAACTGAATAAAAGCTACACATTGGAGAAAAGTTTAAATATTAGGCTGGAACTTAACTTTATTTTGGTAACTACATAGAGCTTGCAGCTTAGGATTGATAGACACTGAGGACTCGGGCTGTCTCCTCAAGCACCCACCAATGCTACAAACGAAATGTTAAGTGACACAACAAGATAATATGACCTGTTAATATGAACTAAAATAAAAACAACATACTGCTCTCCTAGGGGCATAAAATGAACAATTAGTCTGACAACACCTCCACTAATGTGAATCTTAACCGAAGGGGTTGCTCTATAAGGCTATTACCATAAGAGCAAGAACTTCATTTTATTTCAATTTTCCAATGAACTATTTGCTTTAAGGAAGACATATTACTGGGGCCAACCATCTATTAACAAACCAAAAGGAGAGGTTGCTAATCATAAATATGCCTGCATAAATATCGTTTATTTAAGGCGCAATTCTGAGTTGCCTGGCAATAATGTAATACAGACATTTTCTGCAAACACAGGAGACAGATTTCACTAGGTTGTTAACTGTACATTACAACACAGCTCACCACAGAGAGACTATATTTCAGTGATTCTAAGAGTTCAGAGATCACGACGGAGCACAGTATAAAAGACCATAGAGTTCATTACAAGCAAAATGTCGCCCAGAAAAACCCCACAAAAAAGCAAACAAAATAAAAATGGAGGTAAAGGGACTCCGTCAATGGATAAGTATTTTAAAGCAGCTGCCCTGCTAACACCAAGGGAAAACCCTACAAGCCCGCAAGGATCACAGCATTCATCCTGTTCCTCAGAATCTGGCTCAGATGGAGAAGATAACATGGTGTCTATACCGCAATCAGTATTATCCTCTATCCCATCAAAGCAAGATTTTTCTTCACTTATTACACAAGTAAAGCAGTGCATTAAGGATGAGATCTCTGAGCTAAAGAAAGAGATTACAGAAATCGGCAATAGGGTGAATACCTTGGAGGAAACCAGCCAAGAACACGACACATAACGAAAGTGAATGAACAGATGGACCACCAAGATCAAACAATACGCCAGCTGGAGGATAAATTAGAGGACTTAGAGAATAGGTCCAGAAGGCATAACATTAGGATACGAGGTATCCCAGAATCCGTTGATACTTCAATTCTACAAGAATATCTACAATCTCTTTTCTCACAACTTAAAGATCCGACGGAGGACACTGCGGTAGGAATAGATAGGGCGCATTGGGCCCTGAGGCCAAAACCTCCTGAGACGGCACCACCCAGAGATGTGATAGTAAAAATTACCAACTACCAGATGAAAGAGCAACTAATGACGGCGGCAAGTGAAAAACGCCCTATACAAAAAGATGGTGTCAACCTGCAATTTTTCGCTGACTTATCGGCTAGGACCCTAGCCAGGAGAAAAGAAAGTCAACAGCTGGGAACACCATCCTCAAGTACAACTCATGCCATCCAAGACATGTTGTCAAGGGCTTCCACAAAGGGGAATATATGAGAATCAAAAGAAATTGTACTGATGAGGCAGAGTATCAGGCTAAATCACAAGAAGCTACAAAGAGATTTATGAACAGAGGCTACAGTGAAAAAATGTTGAAAGAGGCAAAACTGAGTGTAGATTTAACACCAAGACAAGATTTGCTTAAATATAAAAATAAGCAGAAAAAAACATCAGATAACAGAAAGATTAAATTTATCACAACATACAGTTTGGAGTACAATAAGGTGTGTAATATTATTAGGGATTCTATACCCATTCTCTATTCAGACCCTATCTTAAAAGAGATTCTCAAAGAAGGCTGTGATTTTGTCTCCAAACGAGGCAAAACGATTGCAAATTTCCTATCTCCCTCTGATGTAAAAACTAAAAAACAACATGCTGGTTAAAACAGAGAAAGGGTTTCTATTAGTGTAGGCGCCCAATATGTACTACCTGTGATTTTGTTAAAGAAGGGGAGGAATTTAATTCTACTGCTACTAATAAAGTTTACAAAATATACCATTATATCAACTGTTCAACTACACACGTAGTCTATCTTCTCATATGTAAAATTTGTCATAAACAATACACAGGGAAAACCAAAAGACCGCTAAAAGAGAGGTTTCTGGAGCATTTGCGCTCCATAGAGGATGAGCATTCAGATACACCTGTATCAAGACATTTTAAGGCATTACATAATGCAGACACATCTGCTCTTACCTTACAGGGGATAGATTTTGTTCCCCATTGGAGAAGAGGAGGTGATAGAGAGATAACCCTTGATAAGAGGGAAGTCATGTGGATGTTTAATCTACAGACCACCTATCCCGAGGGCCTTAACATGAGAAGGGATTTAGACTTATTCACCAAATAATGAGTATTTTGTCATTATTTGAATTATATCATGGTTAAGCAGGAATAAAGTTCTAAATCACAGGTATGTTTCTTGTCGTGGGCTCATCAGTGCAGCATATATATTTTTTCTTCATAATTAATATATCACTGTTGTCCATGAGATATTCTCTTTAAGAAATATTCTCTTAATATCATGTACAAACTATTATGTATTTCCTTAACATGTTATTTTAGAAATTAAGTTTCTTGTCATAGGCTCATTTACTAAACAATATAATATAAGCTGATAAAACTTAAGATGTTATTTCAAGAAATTACATTTAAACAGGAGAAAGGGTCTAGATTTTACACATGTTTTTTGTCATAGGCTCATTTGTGTAGCATATATACTTTTTCTGAAAAATGAAAATATTTTTGCTGTCCATGAGATATTTTTCTTAAGAAACATTGTCTTAATATTATGTACAAACAAATATGTTTTTTCTCAAAATGTCATTCTATGGTTTTTGAAAAAAAGGTTTCTTGTCATAGGCTCCCTTACAAAATAGCAAAATACAAGTTGATAAAATCTGTGATGTTACTTTAAGAATCTTGGCAATAAAAGGAGAACAGAACAGGTGCATCAATTAGCAGTGACCAAGTGCGTGGAGCACGAAACGTTTGCTGTTTTTTGCACCTGTTCTCTATCTTGTTTTTGCACAATTGTGCTGACAACTTTTTATACAATTTTGTATGATTTTAAACATTTGGAATAAAGTTGAACTTTTTATATATTTTTGGGCTTGGAGCGCTATTTTTTGTTCCCAACTCTGGATATTCCTTAGTTTTGTATATATGGTAAGGTTCCGCTCATGCTAAGAAGATACATTATGAACTGATCATAGGTTATTGATATCCAGTAATGCTTATTGGTTTGTAACTTATAAGTGTATATGATGCAAATTGTATAATATATACTGACTGAGGAGTGCCCTTTCCCACATTCTGCAACAGCATAGTAACATAGTAGATGAGGCTGAAAAAAGACTGAAGCCCATAAATTCAACCTCTACAATATACTTACTAAAAAGCTCCAGTTGAGTTTAAATTAATCCAACTTAAAGGGATAGTAAACACCAAAAATGTTATTGTTTAAGAAGATAGATAATCCCTTTATTTACCATTCCCCAGTTTTGTATAATAAACACTTTTATAGAAATATACTTTTTACCTCTGTAATTACCTTGTATCTAAGCTTCTGCAGACTGCCTTCTTATCAAAGATCTTTTGACAGACTTAAATAGGTTCATGTGCATGAGCACAATGTTATTTATATGAAACACTTGAACTAACGCCCTCTAGCTGTGAAAAACTGTCAAATGCATTCAGATAAGGGGCAGCCTTCGAGGGCTTAAAAATTTGCATATGAGCCTACCTAGGTTTAGCTTGCAACTAAAAATACCAAGAGAACAAAACAAATTTGATGATAAAAGTAAATTAGAAAGTTGTTTAAAATTGCATGCCCTATCTGAATTATGAAAGTTTTATTTGGACTTTACTATCCCTTTAAGTTGCTTCAAATACTCATTTAAAGCTTTGTAATGACTATAACTTTATTCTCAGCGTTATCTATATGTATTCTTAATTTTTGTGGTGGAACATTTATCAGTTTGCTGATAACAGCGCAGACTGACACTTTTAGCTGTACGGTTTTCTTAAAGAGATATATATTACCTGTGTGTAAAGATTCATAAAAGATTTAATGTATTTAAATTGTATAAAAGAGATATTAGGTTAATTTAGTAAGTAAAGTGTTTTTGAAAGTGAACTAGTTTTGGGTATGTTGGTTATGAGTGGTTTTAGTTTTTGTAGTTAATGTCACATTCTGGTGAATGGATACAAGAAAGTGCTTTAGGCATGGGATTAATAATTGATTTATGTTTGTTGTTATTAGGTTATGTGCAAGTTTTGTGCAAGGTTTTATGATATAGATAGATAAATAAAAGCAAGCTCACAAGTTGTACGTTATTGAATGAATCTAAAGAATTCATGGTGTTTTGCATTTACTTTTTGAAAAACTGTATAATTGAGTGTATTTGCTTTATATTTGCATGCATAATTCTGTTACAAAGTTGGTAAAAGTAACATTTTTTAATAGTCTTAATGTTTAATTTGGGAGGTATTTCAGAGTGTTCTAATATTTTAATAATTGATAACTTGAATTCTTTGCTGTAAAGATTTTATGTAAACGTCTTTGTTAAAATGCCCAATCTAGAATTGGTTTTGTCCTAAATTTACAAAGTATTAATGTGATAAAATGACTTAAAACAGTGTAATTATTTTTGGTTTTAAAATTTAATACAGAGTGGTTGATTCTGGAATGGACTTTCATTAGAGACAAAAAATATAAACATTAAGGGGAACTACTGTTTGACAGTCATAATTGTTGCAACGGTGTGCTTATAGCAGCAGGATATTTTATTACTGAACTACAATGCAACAGTAACGTCCTTTGCAATTACCTTGGACCTGTAAACTATCTTGTTGCTTACTCACAGTTTCCATATAGCTTATTGATTGGTGGGCTATCTGCATTATAACTTATAATTGCTTACAATTACTGTTTTTGCTTCATTAGGCTACAAATTAGTTTTTCAAGTACAAGATGCAAATAGTAGTTTATTTACTGTAGGTTCTGGTGTATTTATTGAGTATTTATAATGAGTTTTGTATTTGATGCCCAACCTGGTTGAGTAGATTGTGTTTGTGAAAGGTTTAATGTTTAGTCAAATTGTGTTATATTTTGTATATAGTTGTCTAGAGCAATTTTTCAGAGAAGGGTTATTTGTGTGAAAGTTATACAGTTTGTGTTGAAAAGATTTTAAAAGTTGTGCATTTTTACAAGTGTGTAGCTTCCTTTAGATGATTCTTATCTTAAAGGGACATTAAACCTACATTTTCTCTTTCATAATTCAGATAGAGAATGCAATTTTAAACAACTTTCTAAGTTACTTCTATTATCTAATTTGCTTCATTCTTCAGATATCCTTTGTTAAGAAATAGCAATGCACATGGGTAAGCCAATCACACAAGGCATCTGTGAGAAGCCACCATTCATCATCTACTAAGCCTATCTAGATATGCTTTTCAGCAAACGATATCTAGAGAATGAAGCTAATTAGATAATAGAAGTAAATTAGAAAGTTGTTTAAAATTGCATGCTCTTCCTAAATCATGAAAGAAAGAATTTGGGTTTCATGTCCCTTTAAGCTTGTTGTGTTTTATTTTGTTGTGTTTTATTTTGTTAGAATAATTATGATGGTAACTCACACACTGAAATAATTGTATTTACTGGTATAGCTTCTACACATGCTATGCTGCAATACACTACAATACATTTTTTCAGTTTCTGTATTTGTTGACATGATATTTATATGACCTATAGAAGAATAAGACCATGTATAAAACAAGGGGCCACCAAACCATGACAGACAATTTTACTAAACTTCACTTTTACCATATTTTGTTCTCATGACACAAGATGTGCCTCATGAACAAAAAAGTGGGGAGTTGTAACCTGATTGCTTGTTTTATTCAAACTGTATTTTCAGGATGAGATCATGGAGCTGTATTTCAGAAAACTAATGAAGATATTTAAGTATTTTCTATGTAGGTAATGCTGTACAGCCAACAGAGAGAAGATTTCATGGTGCACTTCCTTGGACATTGGATATAGATATAAGTAAAAATCATTCAGAAAGAAATAACATTTGGAGCCACAGTGTAAAAAACATAAATTTACACTACAGTACATATTGCTGAAATTAACTCTTGAATGCATGTTTTTACAGTGCAAATTAGTAGAAGAATCAAAGGATCAATTTAACCTCACATACACAGAGCCAAAAATCACTGATCAGTAAGACTTGTGTATAACATCATAGCTCATGGAGACAGTGTTTGGATAGAACACAGAGACCGCTGCTTTCCTAACCTTTCACCACCTCTTTGTTGGTGAAATTCAAACTACCCGCAAGATTGATGGCTCCTACCGGCGCGAGATTGGGTGTGCGGGCAGGGGGCGGGATTAAACCCGAGCGGAAAATCACGCTTGTGTGCAATGCTGAATTCCGTCTGGGGAATTCAGCCTCCAGAAGCGAGCTGAAGCGGACAGGGATGCGTATATTTGCCCCTGTCCTCCTCAGCTTGATAAATCACCCCTATAGTGACAGATGAATAAGTAAAAATATTAATAATAATGCTAAGAGCCAATATAGACAAGTATTATCAGATGTCCAGATTTAACAATATATATATATATATGTAGACAGTAGCAAAGAAAGTGATCGCTTTGTATGTAGCAAATCGGTACACAAAATGTCTATATGAAGACGGCGCTTAGCTGATCGGAAGATGTATAAAACATACCTTTTATTGGAATGCAATTAAAAGCAAACAGTCAAATGATTAAATGGACCTGGAGCGTAGATGAGGAGAGTGACGTCAACTGACGCGTTTCACACCATAATGATGCTTTATCAAATATAGGTTATGTGATTATTCTCCCTTCTTATAGGGTGCAATGCTAATTCAAATTTAATTGACACCTTTTAGGTGCTGACAAGCAAATAGTGTATTCACCTGGGGTGAAAAGCTAGACAGAAGTATTGTGTTACGTGAATTACATAAATGTGTAAAAAACATATGAGTGAGTAGCAGATTTGTTAGTGAAAGTTCAAAACATGTGATATACAGAGAGCAAAATATTGCATAGTATCAACATTAGTTAAAGCCAAAGTTTGTGTCAACGATCATGTCTCGACAGTATTATTTGCTTGCTTCTTACTGCTTATTTGCCTTGTTTGCATCCACACAGAACTTTTTCCTCTAAACTTTAAAACTTTAAGCACGAGTTGATGACTGACTAAATATTGTATTGTATAACATACAATATAAGTCAATGCCTGTCTGCTACAGTATGTTACTATGAAGCACAGTATTGAATAAGTGATCAAGCAGTAAGGGTTTAAGAAATATATAGGGAAATAAATCAGAGGATGAACCAATGTAGAGACATAAAAGAAAAATAGTTTCACTAATTATATGCAGGTAAAGATCTTCTCACAAAAATAATAAAAGGAAAAAGAAAGAAAATTAAAGAAAAAAGTGTAAAATTATATTGATTATTTTGATGCAAAATTTGCACTTAAATAACATAGACCTGCATAAAATTTAAAAAAAGTTGGTGAATACATAACCCTGTTTAAATGTGTCAAACATTAATACATTTCCAAGTACATTGAAACTTTTTTAAGGAATATACTTAGGTTCAGTGTACTCTATATACATTGTAACATAATCATTAAAATATTAATTAAATATTATTTTGGTATTGATTTTTAATATATATCTTGTTGGTATTTTTCTCTTCTAAAATGTGTAGATACATGAAATGTGTGATGGTTAAAGTGACTTGCACTAAAAAAGTATGAAAAACTATTCCCTAAAACTACATTATGTTTTTAAATTAGATAGATCAAATGCCCTGGTATAGGTCTAAGTCCCACCTTGAGTTAATACCCCCTGGTTCTTTGGTACCAAGTCTGAATAGCCACTGTGCTACTTTATCTAAAAGTTTTCTAAAGCAATCTCCTCCTCTTTTGTTTTGCAGTATGAAATCTATAGCTTGGAACATTAGTGCCTTTTTATTATTATTTACCCCATGGTGGCAAACGTGTTTAGCTGTGGGTGTTTTTGGTGGATCCTTTTCTGAAGATGTTAAATGTTCACAGATTCTGTCTTTCTAGTTTCTACTATTACACCCTGTGTACTATTCTTTGCAGACCTTGCAAGTAATTAAATAGATTACAAAGCGAGAGCAACAGTCTTATCTAAAATGTATTTGATAGACTTCCCCAGTATTTGAGAATGTGAATGTATCTCGTACAATGCAATTTTGGCAGACGTTACATGGATGCTTGCCACATGTAAAAATATATATATGTAGACACCAAACTCTTGCCCATGCTAATTATTCTGTAACAATAACGTTTGGGAGACCCGCACATGTAAGAGGAACTGGAGACAGTATAGAACTCTATGTAAGGCTATATGTAAGCTATATGATAAAGTAAAAAAACAGAAGTTGTAGCTTGAAAAGCACAATAAATCCTGAAAGGAATGGGTCAAGCTCACATTCCTGGTAACAAGGACAAAATCATAAAAGTAAATACTCCCTGGTATGTTTTGAACATTATATGCAAGTATTGTATACCCTTCCAAAACAAGCAGATAACATATAAAGGTGGTATGGTTAGGAAATGCAATGGCTGCAATCAGATGGATGTACAAACTAGGTAAAATGGGAGACTTAGAAAGAGAAGGTTAATCCCACCTATAGAATCAGTTGATGTACTTATAACAAATGATGAAAAGCAGATGGCTTCTTTTCAGATTTGTATGGGTTTACGAGACTAGCTCAAAAACACAATGACCTTGCAAAATTGCTAGATTGGGTTCTGAATCATACTACTGATAGCATTGAAAAGCTATACCAGGAACAAATCCAAAACAGAAATCTTTGATTTTTTTTTAGCTGCTAATAGTGACTCCTGCATTGGTTGCTTACGATTGTCCTTATGGTTGTTGATGTTGATGTCTTGGTCTGCCTATGTAAATGTTGTCTTGACCAACTGTCCAGTATCTCCAGTGTCCCTCTTCTGTGACAACAGGAATTTTTGCAAACCAACTCTGATAGATATCATAAGCTTACAGATGTTGTTACCCTGACTGATCTCAAGGAACTGAAAACACCTCCTAAATCTTGCTGCAGAGGTCTGATGAGGACAATGTGTAAAAAAGGCACGGATGGTTTCCAGGAGCTTGCCAACTCAAGTGCAAAGGATCACGTTATCTTCATGGAGTATTTTTTATTCAGAGTAATTGATTATGGTTTATGTGTGGTTGTTGTTACTGCCTCAGCTTTTTACTGACCTAGTGACTCACCACCAGCTACAATTGCCCCCTTTGCTTGCTTGACTTTATCTCCTGCCACTACAAATATATAGTCTTGTGCCACCTATGTCTCCCTATCTGGTGCTGAGGAATCATGTTATCAGCCTGAGAGGGACACACACACATGTATATCACAGACTGCCTTTGTTTTAGTCCTAGTTTAGCTACACAGCTGCTCTACACCTAAGCCTAAGGTACACTCTGGAGAGTGTGCACCAGCCGCCGAGAGGTTCCTGTATTAATTGCAAGAACTCTGTTTTGAGCTGACTACCTGTGACATCACTAATCACCTGAACCTGCACTCAGGAAGGATACTGCTGTTTAATAAAGATGCTCTGTTGTTTTGTTGTCCATATTCAAAAGTATTTTCATAAGACAAAAAGGGGGGACTGATGGATATTACTATGCAAAGACACTTTTATAGGAGTTACATCTCATGAACATTACTAATCAAAATGTCTTGTGTGTGTGAATGGTGATGAATGAGTTAAATTTATGTGTATAAAATGTGTATCAGAGCACCATAGAAATATAGAGGCCGAATTATCAAATGTCTGTCGGACCTGATCCGACAGTGCGGATCAGGACCGACAGACATCGCTAAATACAGAGCTTGATAAATGGGCCTCATAGAATTTGACGGTAGATAAGAACCAAAAAGGCCCATCAAGTCTACTCATATTACATGTTACTTTTTTCTTAGGATAGCCTTATGCATGTCCCACGCATTTCTGAATTCCTTTACAGTCTTTCACCTAGATTACGAGTTTTGCATTACGATTTTAACGCTAAAAAAACTGCCAATTCAGAGTAAAAACAGTAACACAGTCATTACGAGTCGTGTCGGTATAGCTGTACCGCAAGTATTTTAGCCTGTAACGCAGCGTCAATTCCGCACAAAAAAAAAGACGTTTTTGCGTGGGATTTCCATAGCGCCAGTATTACAAGTTGTGTGGTGAGGCTAAAATGCTTGCGTTACAGCCTATACCAACACGATCCATTCCTCTATCTGAAAGCAGTAGTTATGAGTTTTGAGCCACAAAATGTTTCACAAAACTCTTAATCAAAGTACACTAACACCCATAAACTACCTATTAACCCCTAAACCGAGTCTCTCACGCATCGCAAACACTATATTAAACCTATAATCTCTAATCTGCCACCCGCCCACATCCCCGCCACTATAATAAAGTTTTTAACCCCTATTCCGCCACTCCCTGACACCGCTGCCACAAACAAACCTATTAAGCCCAAAACTAAGGCCCTCCCACATCGCAAACATTATTTAGAACTTATTAACCCCTAATCTGCCGCCCGCCCACATCCCCACCACTATAATAAAGTTATTAACCCCTATCTTGCCTCTCCCCACCACCACCGCCACTAACTAAACCTTTTAACCTCTAAACCGCCAGCCCCCCACATCGCTACTACTAAATAAACATATTAACCCCTAAACCGTCAGCCCCCCCACATCACCACTATTAAATTAAACTATTAACCTCTAAACCTATCACCACCTAACTTTAAATTAAAATTACAATATCCCTATCTTAAAATAAATATAAACTTACCTGTGAAATTAAAAACAACTAAGTTTAAACTAACAATTAACCTAACATAACTATTATACTAAAATTAAAATAACTACCAATTAAAAAAACTAAATTACACATTTAAAAAAACCTAACAGTACTAAAACAATTTAAGTCTAAAATTACAAAAATTAAAAAATACTAAATTATGAAAAATAACAAACACACACGGCTAGATTTAGAGTTTTTTCGGTAAGGACCCGCGTAGCTAACGCCGGCTTTTTTCTGGCAGCACCATAAAAATAACTCTGGTATTGAGAGTCCACATAAAGGCTGCGTTAGGCTCCAAAAAAGGAGCGTAGAGCATATTTAACGCAGCTTCAACTCTCGATACCAGAGTTGCTTACGGACGCGGCCAGCCTCAAAAACGTGCTCGTGCACGATTCCCCCATAGGAAACAATGGGGCTGTTGGAGCTGAAAAAAAACCTAACACCTGCAAAAAAGCCGCGTTCAGCTCCTAACGCAGCCCCATTGTTTGCTATGGGGAAACACTTCCTACGTCTGCACCTAACACCCTAACATGTACCCCGAGTCTAAACACCCCTAGCCTTACACTTATTAACCCCTAATCTGCTGCCCCCGCTATCGCTGACCCCTGCATATTATTTTTAACCCCTAATCTGCCGCTCCGTAAACCGCCGCTACTTACATTATCCTTATGTACCCCTAATCTGCTGCCCCTAACACCGCCGACCCCTATATTATATTTATTAACCCCTAATCTGCCCCCCACAACGTCGCCTCCACCTGCCTACACTTATTAACCCCTAATCTGCCGACCGGAGCTCACCGCTATTCTAATAAATGTATTAACGCCTAAAGCTAATTCTAACCCTAACCCTAACACCCCCCTAAGTTAAATATAATTTTATTCTAACGAAATTAATTAACTCTTATTAAATAACTTATTCCTATTTAAAACTAAATACTTACCTGTAAAATAAACCCTAATATAGCTACAATATAAATTATAATTACATTGTAGCTATTTAAGGATTAATATTTATTTTACAGGCAACTTTGTAATTATTTTAACCAGGTACAATAGCTATTAAATAGTTAAGAACTATTTAATAGTTACCTAGTTAAAATAATAACAAAATCACCTGTAAAATAAATCCTAACCTAAGTTACAATTAAACCTAACACTAGACTATCATTAAATTAATTAAATAAAATATCTACAATTACCTACAATTAAACCTAACACTACACTATCAATACATTAATTAAATACAATATCTACAAATAACTACAATGAAATAAACTAACTAAAGTACAAAAAATAAAAAAGAACTAAGTTACAAAAAATAAAAAAATATTTACAAACATAAGAAAAATCTTACAACAATTTTAAACTAATTACACCTACTCTAAGCCCCCTAATAAAATAACAAAGCACCCCAAAATAAAAAAATGCCCTACCCTATTCTAAATTACTAAATTTCAAAGCTCTTTTACCTTACCAGCCCTGAACAGGGCCCTTTGCGGGGCATGCCCCAAGAAGTTCAGCTCTTTTGCCTGTAAAAAAAAACATACAATACCCCCCCCAACATTACAACCCACCACCCACATACCCCTAATCTAACCCAAACCCCCCTTAAATAAACCTAACACTAAGCCCCTGAAGATCTTCCTACCTTGTCTTCACCATACCAGGTTCACCGATCGGTCCAGAAGAGCTCCTCCAATGTCCTGATCCAAGCCCAAGCGGGGGGCTGAAGATGTCCACGATCCGGCTGAAGTCATCATCCAAGCGGGAGCTGAAGAGGTCCATGATCCGGCTGAAGTCATCATCCAAGCGGGAGCTGAAGAGGTCCATGATCCGGCTGAAGTCTTCTATCAACGGCATCTTCAATCTTCTTTCTTCCGGATCCATCTTGCAGACCTCCGACGCGGAACATCCTCTTCAACCGACGACTAGACGACAAATGACGGTTCCTTTAAATGACGTCATCCAAGATGGCGTCCCTCGAATTCAGCCAATCAGAATATTCCTACCTTAATTCCGATTGGCTGATAGAATCCTATCAGCCAATCGGAATTCGAGGGACGCCATCTTGGATGACGTCCCTTAAAGGAACCGTCATTCGTCGGGAAGTCATCGGAAGAAGAGGACGGATCCGCGCTGGAGGTCTTCAGGATGGAGCCGGTCCTCATCGGATGAAGATAGAAGATGCCGCTTGGAAGATGATGGTTGCCGGTCCGGATCTACTCTTCTTCCCGGATAGAATGAAGACTTTGGAGCCTCTTCTGGACCTCTTCAGCCACCGGATGATGGATCGCCAGCCCCCGCTTGGGTTGGATGAAGATTTTGGAGCAAGGACGGATCAGTGATACCTGGTGAGGTGAAGACAAGGTAGGATGATCTTCAGGGGCTTAGTGTTAGGTTTATTTAAGGGGGGTTTGGGTTAGATTAGGGGTATGTGGGTGGTGGGTTGTAATGTTGGGGGGGGTATTGTATGTTTTTTTTTACAGGCAAAAGAGCTGAACTTCTTGGGGCATGCCCCGCAAAGGGCCCTGTTCAGGGCTGGTAACGTAAAAGAGCTTTGAACTTTAGTAATTTAGAATAGGGTAGGGCATTTTTTATTTTGGGGGTCTTTGTTATTTTATTAGGGGGCTTAGAGTAGGTGTAATTAGTTTAAAATTGTTGTAATATTTTTCTTATGTTTGTAAATATTTTTTTATTTTTTGTAACTTAGTTCTTTTTTATTTTTTGTACTTTAGTTAGTTTATTTCATTGTAGTTATTTGTAGATATTGTATTTAATTAATTTATTGATAGTGTAGTGTTAGGTTTAATTTTATGTAATTGTAGGTATTTTATTTAATTAATTTAATGATAGTATAGTGTTAGGTTTAATTGTAACTTAGGTTAGGATTTATTTTACAGGTAATTTTGTTATTATTTTAACTAGGTAACTATTAAATAGTTATTAACTATTTAATAGCTATTGTACCTGGTTAAAATAATTACAAAGTTGCCTGTAAAATAAATATTAATCCTAAAATAGCTACAATATAATTATAATTTATATTGTAGCTATATTAGGATTTATTTTACAGGTAAGTATTTAGCTTTAAATAGGAATAATTTTTTAATAAGAGTTAATTAATTTTGTTAGATTAAAATTATATTTAACTTAGGGGGGTGTTAGTGTTAAGGTTAGACTTAGCTTTAGGGGTTAATACATTTATTAGAATAGCGGTGAGCTCCGGTCGGCAGATTAGGGGTTAATAAGTGTAGGCAGGTGGAGGCAACGTTGTGGGGGGCAGATTAGGGGTTAATAAATATAATATAGGGGTCGGCGGTGTTAGGGGCAGCAGATTAGGGGTACATAGCTATAATGTAGGTGGCAGCGCTTTGCGGTCGGCAGATTAGGGGTTAATTATTGTAGGTAGCTGGCGGCGACGTTGTGGGTGGCAGGTTAGGGGTTAATAAATATAATACAGGGGTCGGCGGTGTTAGGGGCAGCAGATTAGGGGTACATAAGGATAACGTAGGTGGCGGTCGGCAGATTAGGGGTTAAAAAAATGTAATCGAGTGGCGGCGATGTGGGGGGACCTCGGTTTAGGGGTACATAGGTAGTTTATGGGTGTTAGTGTACTTTAGAGTACAGTAGTTAAGAGCTTTATGAACCGGCGTTAGCCCAGAAAGCTCTTAACTACTGACTTTTTTCTGCGGCTGGAGTTTTGTCATTAGAATTCTAACGCTCACTTCAGCCACGACTCTAAATACCGGAGTTAGAAAAATCCCATTGAAAAGATAGGATACGCAATTGACGTAAGGGGATCTGCGGTATGGAAAAGTTGCGGCTGAAAAGTGAGCGTTAGACCCTTTTTTGAGTGACTCCAAATACCGGAGGTAGCCTAAAACCAGCGTTAGGAGCCTCTAACGCTGGTTTTCACGGCTACCGCCAAACTCCAAATCTAGGCCTAAATTATGAAAAATAACAAACAATTACACCTAATCTAAAAGCCCTATCAAAATAAAAAGCCCCCCCAAAATAAAAAAACCCTAGCCTACAATAAACTACCAATAGCCCTTAAAAGGGCATTTTGTAGGGCATTGACCTAAAGAAATCAGCTATTTTACCTTGAAAAATACAAAGACCCCCCAACAGTAAAACCCACCACCCAACCAACCCCCCAAAATAGAAAACCTAACCCTAACAAAAACCTAAGCTACCCATTGCCCTGAAAAGGGCATTTGTATGGGCATTGCCCTTAAAAGGGCATTCAGCTCTTTTACATTGCCCTGAAAAGGGCATTCAGCTCTTTTAAATAAAGCCCAAACCCTAATCTAAAAAACAAAAACACCCAAAAAGATTTTAAAAAAACCTAACACTAACCCCCGAAGATCCACTCACAGTTTCTGAAGTCCAGACATCCAGGCAGCTAGAAATTTAATTCAGTAGCTCTCATCCTATTGGCTGATTTGAATTTTAAAAATCAAATCAGCCAATAGGAATGCAAGGGACGCCATTTTGAAAAGGCTCCCTTGCATTGAAGATCCAGTGTCTGGCAGTGACCGTATGAAAAGGACGCTCTGCGCTGGATGTCTTCAAGGATAGACCAGCTCCGCGCCGCCAGGATGAAGAAAGAAGATGCCGCCAGGATGAAGATAGAAGACGCGGCCTGGATGAAGATAGAAGACACTGCCTGGATGGAGGAAGACCTCACTGCCTGGATGAAAGCTTCTCACCGCCTGGATGTCCGGACTTCAGAAACTGTAAATAGATCTTCAGGGGTTAGTGTTAGTTTTTTTTTAATTGGGTGGGCAATGTAAAAGAGCTGAATGCCCTTTTAAGGGCAATGCCCATACAAATATACAAATGCCCTTTTCAGGGCAATGGGTAGCTTAGGTTTTTTTAGAGTTCGATTTTTTAATTTGGGGGGTTGTTTGGGTATTGGGTTTTACTGTTGGGGGTATTTTTATTTTTTTTCCAGGTAAAAGAGCTGATATCTTTAGGGCAATGCCCTACAAAAGGCCCTTTTAAGGGTTATTGGTAGTTTATTGTAGGCTATGGTTTTTTATTTTGGGGGCTTTTTAATTTTTATAGGGCTATTAGATTAGGTGTAATTGTTTTTATTTTTGATCATTTTGTTTGTTATTTTTCGTAATTTAGTATATTTTATTTTTTGTAATTTTAGACTTAAATTGTTTTAATGTTAGGTTTTTTTAAATGTGTAATTTCGTTTTTTTAATTGGAAGTTATTTTAATTTTAGTATAATAGTTATGTTAGGTTAATTGTTAGTTTAAACTTAGTTTTATTTTAATTTCACAGGTAAGTTTTTATTTATTTTAAGATAGGGATATTGAAATTTTAATTTAAAAATAGAGGGTTGTAAAGTTTAGGGTTTAATAGTTTAATTTAGTTTTTTGAGATGTGGGGACTGGAGGCTTAGGGGTTAATAGGTTTATTTAGTGGCAGTGATGTGGGAAGCCAGAGGTTTAGGGGTTAATAACTTTATTTAGTGGTGGCGATGTTGGGGAGCAGTGGAATAGGGGTTAATAGCTTTATTATAGTGTCTGCAATGCTGGGGTAAGGGGGAATAGGGGTTAATAACTTTATTATAGTGGCTTCGATATCGGGGAGTCGTGGAATAGGGGTTAATAACTTTTATTAGTGGCAGCAATGTTGGGAGTGGCAGATTAGGGGTTAATAACTTTAAATAGGTGTCAGCGATGTCGGGGGCAGCAGATTAGGGGTGTTTAGACTTGGGGATTATGTCAGGGTGTTAGGTCTAAACGTAACTTTTTTTTCCCCATAGACATCAATGGGGTTGTGTTACGGAGCTTTTCATTCTGCGTTTCACGTTTTAGTTTTTTTTTCTAACATTCTTTCCCCATTGATGTCTATGGGGAAAGCATGCAAGAGCACGTATTCTCAGCCCTTGGATTTTGTGCGGTATGAAGCTTATCTCCACCATATCGCACGCACAAGGTGGCTTTTTAGAAACTTGTAATGGCAGCGCCATGGAGGGTGAAATAACGCAACTCTGTTGCGTTTATTTCGCAAACTCTATAGCGCAAAACTCGTAATCTAGGTGTTTGTGTTTACCACCTCAAATTGAAGTTTATTCCATGAATCTACCACCCTTTCTGGAAAAAAATACTTCCTCACATTTCTCCTGAATCTGCTACCCTCTAACTTTAGATTGTGACTCCTTGCTTTGGCATTTATTTTTTTGTGGAAAATGCTTTCAGCTTCTACTTTATTAAATCCCTTCATATATTTGAAGGTTTCTATCATGTCACCTCTTTCCCTTCTGTCCTCTAAACTATATACAGTATTTTTAGATCATTGAGTCTTTCTTTGTATGTTTTATATTTTAGACCATGCACCCTTTAAATAGCCCTCTTTTGGACAGCTTCTAATTTATTTATATCTTTCTGAAGATATGTTCTCCAGAACTGTACACAGTATTCCAGATTTGGTCTAACTAATGATCTGTAAAGTGGCATAAGAACCTTGCTATTTCTACTACTAATACCTCTCCCAATGCAACCAAGTATTCAACTGACCTTACTGGCTGCACTACTGCATTGTGTACCAAATTTTAAATCATCTGAAATAATAATTCCCAAGTCTCTTTCTTCTTTAGTTACAGTCAGTAATGTACCATTGAGACTATAATTGGCCTTAGGGTTTTTGAATCCTATATGCCTAATTTTGCTCTTGGTAATATTACATTTCGGATTCCATTTATTTGACCAGTCCTCCAGTATTTTAATATCACTGTTCATTTGATCGACCCCTCCTGGAAATCAACTCTGTAACAAATGTTTGTATCATCATCAAACAAGCATACCTTCCCCTGAAGCCCACTTCCAATATCACTTATGAACATGTTAAACAAAACAGGCCACCACTAGTATAGCTTTTATGATAGTTTTCTGGGTAAAATTCAGTTAGTATTTCTCTTATCAGTGTAAATGTGGGAAACAGACATCCTTGCCTTAGTTAGTCACAACATGTCAGTTGTACAAAAGAGAAATATGGTATGGTAAGGTTCCGGTAATGCTAAGAAGGTACATCATAAACTGATCACGCGCTGATTGGGCCTTAGGTGATAGATATCCACTGATGCTTATGGGTTTGTGAATTATAAGTGTATATGATGCAAATTTTATTATATATACAAAATGAGGAATGCCCTCCCTCAGATTCTGAGGCCCATTTTCAAGCTCTGTATGTATGGAGCTTGTGGGCCCGTGTTTCTAAAGACCGCTGCTCCATAACCCTGTCCGTCTGCTCTGAGCAGGCGGACAGGAATCACCACACAATTCAACCTTGTGAGCTGCTGGTACAATGCTGAATACGAAGAGCGTATTGATCTCCGCATTCAGCAAGGTCTTGCGGACCTGATTCGCACTGTTGGATCAGGTCCGCAAGACCGTTGTTAAATAGGCCTCCATGTAACAACCATGTTATAGTATCTTCTCAACTGCTGCTGCCATGGAACTTCTGTTTTTGGCCTTTTATAGTATCTCCCTGTGCACTTGTGATAAACTATATTATTCACCTTACAGCCTCCTGGTTCTTTCCAAGGTTACCTAAAAGACCCACACATCTGTTGCTTCTAAATGTACTGAAGTATACAGAAATGGCCTTAGTGGAAGGTCCTGCTCTAAAATATGTCTTGTTAAAGTGTATCCTAAGGGAGAGCCTGAGAAAACAGTAAGAATGTATGTAATTCTGGATGATCAAAGCAATTTGATTGCAGGCTAGAACTAAATTTTTCAACATGTTAAACATAAAATGGAATCCTTCACTTTATACCCTTGGTACATGTGCAGGTCATCCTCACATGAAATACATAGCTGGTTGCATACAAGCTTTAGATCTACAGGATACACAGGATACATATTGCAAAATCCCTCAACACTAATGTGTTAATTAATGGACGTTCATCTTACTTCGAATCATGACCATATCACTATCATGCAAAGGAGAGACCTGAAATCCATGAACATTCTTACCATGCCAGTCAAGATGATATGGTTACTTCCTTGCCATATGATGACAATATTGGAAGTACAGTGTTCCATACAACACAGCATGGTAGTACATTAGCTCCTTCCCTCGAAGATAAAGTATTTCTCAAGTTAATAGTCAATGCATTTTACAGGGATGACTCAAATAGTTGGGTAGCCCCTCTGACAAAGGTTACCTAACAACAGAGTCGAAGCACTCTCTAGACTTTCTTCCTTAAAACGAACTCTAATGTAACATTCACTGAGAAAATATTTGAAAATAAGCATGCAGAGCCAGCTCCTATGCTAAAAGAAGGTGAAGAATGTTGGTATCTTCCTTTATTTGGCATCTATCATCCACACAAACCAGGTCAAATAAAAGTTATGCTTGATTCAATTGCACATTATAAAGGCATATCACTCAATAGTGTTCTTCTTACTGGACCTAACCTTACTAACAATATTTTAGAAGTTTTGATCAGGTTCAGGAAAGAACCTGTAGCATCCATGGCTGACATACAACATATCTAGAACACAATAACACAAAGGCGACAAATTGCCCAGCACAGCTATGATAATAGGATATATGATATATAGATAAAGTAACTCACAATGAAAGCGTACCTCTCAGGTGCTGTAGATGTAGGCTGGAACTTCCGAGTGGTCCAGCAAACTGACAGTGGCAGGTGTGGGTATTGGTTGGTGGTGCATATACTTCCTGTATATGAAAGGCACAAGCAAACAAGGCCCAGCACAGCAATGAACTATTGGCAGTGTGATAATAAACAGAATACTTTCAAAACACAAAGCACCTATGTGCTAATAACAGCAGGCTGGAACTTTGCTGCCGCCCTGCAGGCTGTCACTCAGGCACAAACTGGAACTTATTCCATGCGAAAAATAATCCAAAAGATATATAAGGTAGATAGGAACGCAAGTAGTAGTATAATAGTAAAATGTATTAATAATAGCAACACTTTCCTCAGTCCTAAAAGAGACTGTTTCGTCAGGCTAAAACAATGTTAAACAAACTATACTTGCAATTTAAAAACTTTAAACTCTACAATGATTATCTATCTGCTAATGGTATTCACATGTTGCACAATCTGTTACTATGGAAGCCACAATGTGTGAAAATAGAAACAAGGGGAAAAAACAGTCTGTAATATAGTACAAATACAACATATAGAAATGCTACAATTGTAACATATACATAATTTACATAATGACCTAAGAACATAAAAAATATGAAAATGTATACAGTCCTAAAATGATACAAAATATAAGTAGAAAAGTGTATCCAGCTACAGCAACATTGTGAAGCATACACGGAAGGAAATATATTATTACTCAGTGCAGGTCACAGGTATCATTATTGTATGTATGTAGTCCTCCCAGCGACTAGGGTTATTAGGCAATGTCTAGTTCCTCCTCCCCGCCTTGGATGTGCTGTTCACATGGTGACGTATTTGGAGGGAGGAGACCGCTGCTGATGTGTATTGCTTATTGTGTTGATCTAATGCATCTATATATTGGTCTTTTCATCATATATGGAGACTGATGATTAATGCGTGATTGTAGATAGAGGTAATGTGACCTGTTCTGCGTAATAATAAATTGCCTTCCGTGTATGTATCACAATGTTGCTGTAGCTGGATACACTTTTATGTTTATATTTTGTATCATTTTAGGACTGTATACGTTTTAATATTTTTTATATTCTTAAGTCATTATGTATATGATGTATTTGTTACAATTGTAGCAATTCTTTATATCAAACATTGTGGCTTCCATAGTAACAGATTGTGCAACAGGTGATTACCATTAGCAGATAGCCAATCAGAATTCGCAGCAGAAGAAACAGAATTCGCAGCAGTGGTGTAAAGGAAGACCGGGAGAGATTGGCAGGTAAAATAGTAATTTATTACATATCGAAAACGTACATATAATTACAGGCACAGCAAACAAACCCCGCTGACGCGTTTCCCGCTTCACAAGCGGTTCATCAGAGCTGGGAGAAAAAGTGTTACAAGCAGCTGTTAATTTATGTTAAATCTCAGGTAACAAAGTTGAATAGCCAATCAGCAAACAAAGATCTCACCTTCGACTTAGCCTTTTACACTCCATAAGCTTACAAGTTTCAACTAACTATAACCGTAACAAAAGATGTCACAAAATCTCTCTAAACATCACATGATAACAATACATGTTAAAACTGAATAAAGCACTTTTCTAAAATGAGAAAGTTAATCAAAGTTTAGAATAATGGAACCCTAGGACTTAGGTGTTATGCAATTGTTGCTGCATTAAAGTAACATATCTCCATAAAAATGTAGCCAAATTAATATAAAAGTCAAATGCAAACAATATTCTATTATGGCAGTCATGGGGATATGATACAATGTAACAACTTAGCATAGGAAAAAATACACAAGAAACAAATGTGGAACTTAATTTAAATCAGCAAATAGAAAAATAACAGATACAGATATAAGGACAATTAACGGAAGGCATTTAAAATTCAAGCATCAATAAACAATTTAATGTCACTTATTTTATTAACCCCTAATGGGGAACCTGTTTTAAGAGTGTAAATCCAATAGATTTCTCTTTTACTGAGAGCCTTATATCTGTCCCCACCTCTAGTGTTCATTTTAACCTGTTCAATACCTTGAAACCAGAAATACCTGAATTTGTCAATATGCTCAAAAAAGTGCTTAGCCACTGGAGTTTTTGGTACCTCCGCCTCTAGGGACAAAAGATGTTCTCTGATCCTATCCTTTAAGCCCCTAGAGGTGAGACCCACATATTGAAAATTACAGTGTAAACAGGTGATGAGGTAAACAACATAAGTGGAGTTACAATTAATACATCCCCTGATGTTATATATTCTATTAGTGTTTGTAGATTGGAAAGTATCTCCAACCAAAGCAAAATCGCTACTCTTACACGGCCTCACGCCACATTTATAAAAAACACATTTCCTTGTAAGCCAATTTCCAGTTCTACCTGACATTATTGTAGTGTTGATATTGGAGTAAGAATTTAAGCTTATGGAGTGTAAAAGGCTAAGTCGAAGGTGAGATCTTTGTTTGCTGATTGGCTATTCAACTTTGTTACCTGAGATTTAACATAAATTAACAGCTGCTTGTAACACTTTTTCTCCCAGCTCTGATGAACCGCTTGTGAAGCGGGAAACGCGTCAGCGGGGTTTGTTTGCTGTGCCTGTAATTATATGTACGTTTTGAATATGTAATAAATTACTATTTTACCTGCCAATCTCTCCCGGTCCTCCTTTACACCACTGCTGCGAATTCTGTTTCTTCTCTGTGACTTTGCTAATAGGGGTTTGGAGAGCCCCAGCAACAGTGGTAGTATACGCCGACTTACCGGAATTACCCTGACATTCTGGGAGGCCCTGGATTATAGCTCTGCTTGCATACAGATGCTCGGTGGATTTAAGATTGCATTGCCGTTTGCAACTGGAGATTAGGAGATTGTTCCACACCGAGAGGGCATTATCTGGGTGAGTCCTTACCTGCAAGTTATTTGTACTTGGAATTTGTATCGTTTGTCAAAGGTGACATCCGTATTAGTGGGACTCATTGACAGAGTCGGTTTCACCTATGAACTTTCATATCATACAAAGTGGTTTTTACAGCAATAATACTGAGCAGTCTTTTTCTTTGAACAATTTTTGGAAAAGAAAACAAATCTCCTGGCTAGGGAGGATCAACGTTATTAAGATGAAAATTCTCCCTAGACTTCTTTATCTTTTTCAAGCCCTCCCTATACCCCTCTCATCAACATTTCTGAACACATTAAAGTCAAACATCCTATATTTTATCTGGCACAATTCTAGAGCGAGAATTAGCAAAAAAATAATGCTACTCCCCAATGGTATGGGAGGGTTGGGAGTCTCTGACTTCTATCGTTACAGACAAGCCCCTTTTCTTCAGCAAATAGTAGACTGATTCTCAAACCTACATGATAAAACATGGATCCAATTAGAGCATGACATGACCCAAAATCAGCACTTAGGCCAACTATGCTGGTCACCAAAAGACAGAGACAAATTTTTAAAATTCTCCACACAAACTATATCGGAAACATTTAAAATTTGGGACAAGATTTTGATAGAATATTCTAACATATCATCCAAATTCTCACCCTTGACGCCCCTAACACATAACAATGAATTCCAACCTGGACTTTCGATCACCCCTAGACTCATAGGCACCCCTACTAGATCTTTGCAAATTCACCACCTTGGTAATGAACAATACTCCCCAACTGTGGACGAGCTAATTTCCACAGGCTTCTTGGTATTCAAGGAATGGCTTTTCTACAGACAGTGCCACTCTTACATTTCATTACACCCTCAATTCAAAAATATGACCAGATCAATGACACCTTTCAAATCCCTTTGCCATAAAAACACCCCAACTAGACATGCCCTATCTATCACTCACTCAATCTTATCACAACAGTCACACGGCTCCCTTCCATATTATATAGATAGATGGAACGAGGAACTAAGCACAGACATCACTTATGCAGACGCGCTACAAATGTTTTCTAATCTTAAAAAAACATCAGTCTCATGTAGGGACACGGAACCCAATTTTTTTATTTTGTGATTCAGATAGAGCATGCAATTTTAAGCAACTTTCTAATTTACTCCTATTAGCAAATGTTCTTCATTCTCTTGGTATCTTTATTTGAAAATCAAGAATGTAAGTTTAAATGCCGGCCCATTTTGTTGAACAACCTGAGTTGTTCTTGCTGATTGGTGGATAAATTCATAAACCAATAAACAAGTGCTGTCCAAGGTTCTGGACTTTCTTTTTCAAATAAAGATAGCAAGAGAACAAAGGAAATTGATAATAGGAGTAAATTAGAAAGTTGCTTAAAATTGAATGTTCTATCTGAATCACAAAATGCTAAAATGCAAGTCTGTCAAAAGAACTGAAATAAGGGGCAGTCTACAGAGGCTTAGATGCAAGGTAATCACAGAGGTAAAACATATATTAATATAACAGTGTTGGTTATCCAAAATTGGGTAATGGGTAATAAAGGGATTATCTTTTTGTTTTAAACAATACAAATTCTGGAGTAGATTGACCCTTTAAATAAAATAAAAGGGTGAGGAGCCTAACCACGCTCAGGGATGGCTGCCTAATCTCTGAGCTTCGGGAGACAATTTGCCAAAATACTAAATCTGGACTGATCTTAAGGCTAACTTTCACCTAAAAGACCCTTGGATAATATTGAGGTATTAACTCTCACATCACATGCCCGACAGCAGGTAAAATAATACAAGGGACTTTAGTGCATCGGCACGCCGACTGAGGCCTACGTGCACCCGACAGACAACCCCTTGATCCTGGCAGAGTTATTCTGGGCTGACAGACAGCTGGGAGATTCCGGTCTTATAAACTGACCTCAGCGACCATCGAGGAGACGAATATGATGCCGCAGGGTGAGTGACTCTAGAGCTTAAGGGCCTGTTCTGATCCGCTACATATATAGGCCACAAATCATTACGGGCTACAGTTGCTGCTGCAGGGGAAGGGTTGGTCTTGCTCCCCTCTAATAAGCGGCTTTATTTACAGAAACTAGAACCCGGAATGTCTGGGTCCTATTGGGAGACACATGTTAAAATAAAGACTAAAGGAACGCTAACTTTTAAGATGCTAAGGCCTCACAATAATAAGAGGCTGTAGGCCCAATACATGTGAAGCAGAATACAATATATTAATAAATTAACTCCAGAGCCCGGATTTTTGTCTCATCTGGGGGTCCCAATGCATTTATCTTTCTACATGAAGAGGGGACTCAGGCCTTTGTGAATAGCTATCAAGTGACAGAGGTCTGGGAAATACACCACTTGTAAATCATTCAAGGTTCTCCACCATAGGGGGGTTGTACAACCTTGGGCTGAAATAAATATTACTAGTATTGATACAGATCAAGTAATTACTCTCTGCAGCAAATATATCCAAAGATGGCATCTAAAAGACTAACCAAGTCTGACAAATCCAACAAAACCCCAACAATAAACCCCTACTTTAGGCCTCCTAAAACTAATAAACCTATAAATCAGACTGCTGTGGAAGAGGAGATTGAATCTGAACAAGATATGGATTCCAGCAATGTAGAGGGAGATCAAGTGCCCGTTACAAGAGCAGACCTTCACTCATTAGTCTCAAAACAAGATATTTCCTTGAATTTTGAACGCTTGTGGGAGAAGAATATAGATTCTATGCATACTGCTGTGACAAGCAGCCTAACTGATATAAACTCGCACATTGCTGTTGGACATTGAAGTCCTGGAAGAACATAAAGATGCCATGCCATAGCAGAAGATCTCACCTCAGTATCTATTGCTGTCAATTCCCAACAACAGCTTCTTACCGATCTACAAGATAAAATTGAAGACCTTGAAAACAGAGGTAGACAAAATAATATCAGAATGAAGGGCATCCCAGAGTAAATCCTGAATAAGGATCTGCAAGCTTATCTACAGCTCTTCAAAGCCATTACCGGTGACAAAGAAGACTCTACCTACAGTATTGAATGGGCACATAGAGCACAGTAGTCCAATTTTACCAGGACCTAAGCCTGAGAACCCTCCAGAGAAGAAATCTATTGAGACCCCTCACAGCCATGTTGAGAAAACACCAAATCCAATACCATTGGGGATTTTCCTTTGCATTACATATTATCAAAGATGGAAAAGCGACATCTATAAGGGATATGGAAGAGATTCCTGCTGTCTGCAAACTCCTAGGTCTGGATCCTCCGCCAATGCCGATGGACCCATCTCCACATCAATCCATGGACCTGCAGCTCTCCCAGCGGAATACTAAACAATCTAAGTGGCAGGCAATCAGCAAGAAAAGACAGAAGACTTGAAAAGTTAATTTATCATATTCTCATTTGAAGGACATGGTTTGTAGGGTTTGTTTGCCCCTTCAGTCACATTCCAGGACTCTGCTTCACCCATTAATTTACAGTTACCCAATAATAGGTGATGTATGCAATGTTTTGTTGAATTTACTATGTGAAAGTTTGCTGATGTAAACACAACAGTTAATTTACTGTTTCAAAACTTGTTATGTATTTTGGTATCCTCCCCTTATTCATGACATACATGAGATTTGCTAATAATCCCACAGATGGGGATCTCAGTAGTCTAACATTATTTTTTTAGCCGTATATGTTATGGCTTCCTTTTTCTTTTGTTTTTTTTCCTATTGTAGAATTCAATTTTGAGTCATATAAAACATCTTACACTGTGCTGGTGAGGGGGTGGCGGGGAGAAGAGGGTAATTTGTCATTTCGAATAAGGTATGTGTTATGGTTAATTTTTAAGGCTACACATCAACGAGATATCCACACTAATGATGACTAAGATACACCTAGTCTCACATAATGTGAGAGGATTGAACACCGATGTTAAGCGTCGGGTAGCTATGACTTACTATCACAAACTCCAAGCTAATGTACTCTTCTTACAAAAGACCCATCTTATAAACACGAATATCCCCAAATATTGGTCCAAGGTATTTCCAAAACACTTTCATGCCACGACGGATGTAAAAAAAAGAGGTGTCTCCATTCTTGTCCATTCATTCCTTAATTTTATACACAAATCCCCTATATCAGACCCTGAAGGGAGATACCTAATAGTGAAAGGTCAGTTGGACAACTCTGATATTATATTTTGTAACATATACGCTCCTAATGATAACCAACACAATTATTTTAGAAGCATTTCTCATCTGCTAACTAACTGGTCCCAATATAGGATCATAATGGCAGGGGACTTTAATATTAATATGTCACCCATTTTACCCACTGCCACTACTGAGATAAATAATAAACAACAACGACACAACAAAGTGGTCAGATCTATTCAAGACACGTTATACCCACATACTTTGACAGACACTCTTTATAATGACACTTCTGACACTACATTCTATTCTGCAGCCCATTGGTCCTATACAAGGATAGGTTATATATTTGTCAGTCAGATTCCGCTCCCTCTCGTGTTATCCTCTAAAATTCATTCTTGTACATGGCCTGACCATTCCCCAGTGTCGATCCTATTAGATGGGGTCCAGATTTTTAAAAGGGCTAGGACTTGGACCTTTGACCCAGGCTACCTTAGGAACAGGACCACTCATGACAAAACTAGCAACTCATTAACTGAATTCTGGAATATTAACATCCACTCCACTACTAATCCCTTGACTACCTGGGCCATGCATAAAGCATGCATGAGAGGGCTTTTGATGCAAACGAAATCCCGCCTACACCTACACAAAATCTGTCTATTTTAAGGGACCTTAATAAGAAGCGAGACAATCTAATTGGCATTATGAACTCTATTGCGGCTAAAGCAATATTGAGACTAAAGAAACAATACTAAATTTTCACCAATAAGCCTGATACATTTTTGGCCCGCAAAATTTGCGAAAGATGCAAGGCCTCTGCCATCCCAGCCATATTTAACTCAGGGGGGGTTCTGATTTCCCATCCCTAGGAAATTGTTGATACTTTTGCTGATTTTTATGGGGAATTGTATGATGGTAAGAAGGTCACTTACACTCCCTACACATAATCCTCCACTACAGATTTCCTAACAAAGGCCAAATTAAATACATTATCGGAGAGAGATAGGGATATGCTAAACACGAAGATATCACCCTTAGAGGTCTCATCAGCTATAAAGGATCTTAAAAGTGGCAAGGCCCCTGGTCCATATGGGTTCCCAGGGGACTATTACAAATTATTTAAACCCACTCTAGTCCCTCACCAACTAAATTTTGCAACCACATTATAGACGGATATCCCATCCCCCTAGAGTTATTAGCAGCTATAATTGTGTATATTCCTAAGCCAGGTAAGAACCCCAAATATTGTTCCAGTTATTTCCCAATATCCCTCATCAATCAGGATCTTAAAATCTTCACCAAAATCCTTGCTAACTGACTCAAATTGATTATGCCCACTTTGGTTCACCCCGATCAAGTTGGCTTCATAAAAGATAGAGAAGCCCCAGACAATATCAGACGTATGATTGACACCATCTATTATCTTAACGAGACCAAAATGCCTTCTCTGCTCCTATCTTTGGATGCGGAGAAGGCGTTTGATAGAATTGACTGGAAAAATGTATTATCTGTTCTCCAACACATGGGATTTAAGGGCCTTTTTATTACTGCTATTGAGGCAATCTACTCCAACCCTACCGCACAGGTGACAGCAACAGGTTACAGATATAAAATTTTCCCCATCCTTAATGGAACTAGGCAGGGGTGCCCTCTTTTACCCTAGTTGTTTGCCCTTTGTATTGAGCTCTTGGCGGCTCAAATTAGATGTTCCCCAGACATTTCAGGGATTAAAATACATTCTACTACATATAAATTGACAATATTTGTTGATGACATTTTATTGACTATCACCAAACCACTTATCTCACTTCCTAATCTATACCAACTTTTAGATAGCTTCTCCACCATCTCAGGCTATAAGATCAATCTGGATAAGTGCATTGCTGCATCCAACACAGAAACTTATAGAGATTAACTTTGCTTTGAGATGGGCCAAACAAGCCATTAAGTATTTGGGAATATACCTAACAACTCAATTTAGCCAAGCAAATATATGTATAATTACATACCCTTATTTAAAGACATACGTTGGGACCTTCAAAAGTGGTCAAACCACTCATTTTCCTGTACAGGTGATGTGAAAGCGGCCGCTCCAAACTTTCAGGTCGGCGTTGTCCGCGGCTCAAATTGATGACGTCATTGACGCTGCAGTAACTTCATGTACTAAGGGAAAGAAAACGGACTCGCAGTGGCTGGGTGCTTGGCCTGTAAGGCGAAGAATCAGGTAGCCAAAACAGCAACAAAATAGGAAAGGCCGCACTAGCATTAAAATTAAAAAAATAATTATTTTATTATTTAATTGAGGCAAACAAAGTGTATGACAAGGAGAGAACGTCTGACGCGTTTCACGCCCCCTAGTGGTGTTTCATCAGAGACAACAGGTGTTCCTAACCATGGCCCTCTTATACTGGGTCATGGTAAACGCATATTTAACCCTTTAATGTCAAATAACTAAACATTAAAATTGTATGTATATTAACATAAAATATGCTACAGTACAGATTGTCCTTTGACCATTGTGTTACAGAATCATATGAAAAGAACAACATTTTTAAATTTAATTTGATTTAAATGTAATTGATCTAAACTTAATGGCATAAACTAGTCAACATCTAAAAATTAGTTATTATTATTGCACCTTTGGGCAATCATTAATATTTGTGACTAGATATATTATACAAAATAGCTAATGTCCCATTCAAGATTAAGTCCATCAGGAATCCTAGTTTTAAGTTTATAAATCCAATACAATTCTTTCCTGTCTAGGATCTTATACCTATTTCCACCTGTTAAAGGGACATTAGCTATATCAATAATTTTAACCTTGAATTTTCCTTCATTAGTAAAATGTATTAAATTAAAATGTCTAGCCACCGTGGAGTCTTTGCAATAGTTTTTGATATCATTTACATGTTCTCTCACTCTTACATTGACCTCTCTGGTCGTTTTCCCTACGTATTGGATTTTGCAAAACCTGCATTCCAATAAATATACTGCAAACTTTGTTTTGCAGTTGGCGTACAAAGTTATGTTATATTTTTGCTCATCCACGGTGGATTTAAAGCTAAAAGAAATGTCAATCAAATTACAAGTCAGACATGTTCTTGCTCCACATCTGAAACATCCTTGTTTCCTTAGCCAATTATCACTCCTAATGGTCTCACCACTTGTGGCCATACTGGGAGCTAGCTTGGAAGCCAAAGTTTCTGGCTTCTTTGACACAAATTTGCAATTCGCAATGTGCTTCTGCAGTATTTGATCACCACCCAATATTGGTAAATTCTTCTTTAATATTCTCACAATATCAAAATATTGGTTGGTGTATTCTGTTGTGTAAACAATAAATAACAATAAATAATAAAATAATTATTTTTTGAATTTTAATGCTAGTGCGGCCTTTCCTATTTTTGATTGCTGTTTTGGCTACCTGATTCTTCGCCTTCCAGGCCAAGCACCCAGCCACTGCGAGTCCGTTTTCTTGCCCATAGTACATGAAGTTACGGCAGCGTCAATGACATCATCAATTTAAGCTGCGGACAACGCCGACCTGAAAGTTTGGAGCGGCTGCTTTCACATCACCTGCACCGGATTGAATCAACTTTGGGGCCTGTCTCACCGGATGGTATAGGCGCAACTCTTCTCCAGAGAAATAAGAGGTACCGGTCGTCAGACTGAAAAATTATAACTCCTGTCACTACCATTGCATGTATGTTTGGTCTCTATAATGGAGCAGCGGGTACACTAAATAAAGTTGAGGTGATCACTGAGTGTATGTGCCGCAAATACAGGGCTCATTAAGTGTTTATAATACGGGACTACAAAACCTAAATAAAAAATTTTTTATTGTGTGTGACCCTCTTTTCATTTTTGGATAACATTTGTGTTTGTAAACTGGAGGATATAAGTAGTTTGGGATTATTGTTAAAGGCTCAATGAGATTGTGAACATTTGTGATACAAATTTTACTCGCGAGTGGTTGGCTTTAGCATTATTGTACATTTATATATATGCAGTGAGGCATAGTGTTGACATGGATTTAGATAATACAGTACTGTCAAGTACATTGTACAATGCAGAATCAAGAAAAGATTTATTCAGACGTGTATTTGCTACAGACAGATGTGAAGGCTTCAGTCCTTGTATGGAATCCCAGTTCAAAGCTTTGGAAAAGCTGTTAGTGGCGGATTTGTGGCTAACTTGGGATATTGAGGCGTTTGAGCATTATGTAGAGCTATCAAGAATTCCACGAGGACTAAGATTGAATAAATTTCCAACCTTTGAGGTTGATAATCCTGAAATAATACAGGAGTGGAATGATGCACTTACAGAATGCTCCATAAAACTACTCAATATACTTATCAAATGTAAAGTGCAGAAGAGGGTGAATCTCAAAGAGAGAATGATAGAAATTGAGAAGGAGTTAAAGAAATTTGAACAGCATGAGAATTTTCTTGAACAGAAAAAACAGATGAAGAAACATGTGGATAAGCTTGATGCAATCTTAGCTGAGCGAAAAGGAGAAAAATTCAATAGAGACAGGCTTGATTATGAAACCAACAGAGTGTATCAATGGCCACAAGTTCAGAAAAACAACTGGAAAACCTTTACTGGGAAAGGAAGGAAGTGGAATAATAAGAAAAATAATAAAGATAATAAACAGATTCCAAAACCAATATTGAAGAACAAGAACCCAAAAAAGGTCTTCTTCTCATCAACTGATGCCGAATCCTCTGATCAAGAGACAGTGGATACGGTGGAGTCGTCCTCCTCTTCCCCCTCCCCTTCTTCTACTCCTTCTTCTTCTTCTTCTTCTATTTCTTCCCATTCTCTGCAGGTCACAAGCGCAGACGATACTGAGAGTGAAGGTCCATCTACGAGGACAAAAGAGATGAAAGAACAGAAGAAGAGTAACAAGAAAGAGTCCAAGAAAGGATCCAAGGTCCCTTTAGACGGGTCAGAAGGTACAAAAACAAAAAGAAAAAAGAAATGAAAAAACAAAATCAGGGACAATTGGACTTGAATGTTATTAACCTTTCCTCTTATGTATTGAATAAAGATCAAATAAGTGTTCTCAGCAGGGGTTTAGGTTTTGCACCTACAAGAGATTTTTCACCATTTAACACACTAATTGATATTAATAGGTTTGTTTGCAAGTTAACCCTGAAAAGGTTTTTTGCCTTACAACCAGATAATAGTAGTAACAACGCTAGGGAAAAGGTTGATATACAGAAGTCCTTAGGACAAGAGGTTTCTTTTCCAGAAGCATGTATATTAAGCACAATGATAGAGTTACAGACCTCCCATGATGTACTGTCTGAGGAAACTATGCCTAAAGGCCCTAAAAAATATGGGTCTGATTTTTACCCCATTCAGTTTAGGGGGGCAGCAGTTAATATGTTTCAGAAGACAGTGGAGAAAGAGGTCTTTAATCTATCATTGTCCAAAAAGAAGGTTAAAGACAACCTTCAAGGGGTGGAGAAATTGGCGTTTGAGTCTCTCAAATGCAATCAAAATATAGTCATTAGAAACTCCGATAAAGGAGGGAATATTGTGATCCTAAATAAGGGTGACTATTTTGATGAAGCATTACGCCAATTCAACCACATATATACCACTAAGTGGGAACCCTACAGGTGTATTCAAACAAGATTTATTATCTTTATTGGATGATGGCATTGGTCTAGGGGTCTTTAAACCTGAGGATATAGAAGTGCTTGTTCCTGAATTCCCTATAACACCACTTTTTCACTATTTGGCTAAAGTCCACAAGAATCCGGTACGGCCGCCGGGAAGGCCCATAGTGTCGGGAATAGGGTCTTTACTCGAACCCCTTTCCGAGTGGTTGGATTCGATACTTCAGCCTATAGTGAAAAAGTTATTCAGTTATCTGAGAGATTCTTCCCATCTTTTGGAAGGCCTTAAAGGCATTAAGTGGAACAAAGATTATTGCTGGGTTATAGTAGACATAGTATCCTTGTATACAGCAATCCCACATACAATGGGGATTATGGCGGTGAGATATTTCCTGGATAAGTTTACAGCATATGAAGAAAATATCAAGGTATATATTGGTGCAATCCTATAGTTTGTGCTAACCCACAATTTCCTGACATTTGATGGTAAATATTACCTTCAGCGCTGTGGCACAGCAATGGGGGCAAAATTTGCCCCCTGCTTTGCCAATTTGTATGTGGGATACTGGGAGTTTAAGTATATCTACAATAGTGAGTATGAGGTGTTTACTAACAATATACGCTACTACAAGAGGTTCATTGATGATCTGATCATGATCATTGATGAACATTGGGATGACAGCAAATTTCAAAATTTCCTGGCCTTTCTTGATAATAATGAAATGAGTCTAAGGTTTGTAGGAGTATATAGTCATAAATGTGTTGACTTCTTGGACATATCATTGGAGGGGGTGGTAGATACTGGATTGATAGTGTCTAAAACTTTACGCAAATTAACTGCAGGTAACACTATCCTACATGCTAGTTCATGTCACCCCCCTCATCTGATAAAAGCGATTCCAAGAGGTCAATACATTAGGTTGCGAAGGAACACAGATGATGATCAAACATACTTCCAGCAGGCAAATGATCACTGAGAGATTATCTGCAAGAGGTTATGATCCTGTTAAATTGGAGAAAACAAAAGTGGAAATTGGGAAGATTAAGAATAAAAACAAGTTCAAGGGCAAAGAAGACACTTCTTTTCAATTCGCCAATAGTATTGTTTTCACAACAGAATACACTAACCAATATTTTGATATTGTAAGAATATTAAAGAAGAATTTACTAATATTGGGTGGTGATCAAACACTGCAGAAGCACATTGCGAATTGCGAATTTGTGTCAAAGAAGCCAGAAACTTTGGCTTCCAAGCTAGCTCCCAGTATGGTCACAAGTGGTGAGACCATTAGGAGAGATAATTGGCTAAGGAAACAAGGATCTTTCAGATGTGGAGCAAGAACATGTCTGATTTGTAATTTGATTGACATTTCTACTAGCTTTAAATCCACTGTGGATGAGCAAGAATATAACATAACTTTGTACGCCAACTGCAAAACATAGTTTGCAGTATATTTATTGGAATGCAGGTTTTGCAAAATCCAATACGTAGAGAAAACGACCAGGGAGGTCAATGTAAGAGTGAGAGAACATGTAAATGATATCAAAAACTATTGCAAAGACTCCACGGTTGCTAGACATTTTAATTTAATACATTTTACTAATGAAGGAAAATTCAAGGTTAAAATTATTGATATAGCTAATGTCCCTTTAACAGGTGGAAATAGGTATAAGATCCTAGATAGGAAAGAATTGTATTGGATTTATAAACTTAAAACTAGGATTCCTGATGGACTTAATCTTGAATGGGACATTAGCTATTTTGTATAATATATCTAGTCACACATATTAATGATTGCCCAAAGGTGCAATAATAATAACTAATTTTTAGATGTTGACTAGTTTATGCCATTAAGTTTAGATCAATTAGATTTAAATCAAATTAAATTTAAAAAGGTTGTTCTTTTCATATGATTCTGTAACACAATGGTCAAATGACAATCTGTACTGTAGCATATTTTATGTTAATATACATACACTTTTAATGTTTAGTTATTTGACATTAAGGGGTTAAATATGCATTTACCATGACCCAGTATAAGAGGGCCATGGTTAGGAACACCCGTCGTCTCTGATGAAACACCACTAGGGGGCGTGAAACGCATCAGACGTTCTCTCCTTGTCATACACTTTGTTTGCCTTAATGAAATAATAAAATAATTATTTTTTTAATTTTAATGCTAGTGCAGCCTTTCCTATTTTTGATCACTCATTTTCCTGGTATGGCCGTTTGGCTGCAGTTAAAATAAATATTCTGCAGCGTATACTATATCTTTATAGAGCACTCCCGATTAAACTCCCACTCTCGGAACTCGGACAGTAATCTAATCTGACTTAATAAGGTTTATTAGAAGGGAAAAATCACCCAGGATTGCGTCATCTATTTTTACGAGACATAAAACATTGGGAGGAGTGGGTGCACCTAACCTAATAGATTACTACTATTCGGCTAGATTAGCCCAAACAACACTTCTAAATAAACCAAACCATGACACCATTTGGCCTGCTCTAGAGGCCGAAATGGGAGGCTGGAACTCACCAGCAGACATACTATGGGAAACACATTCGCACAACCCCCATCAGCAGCATCTTAAACCCCCCACTTTAGATTACACTTTGGCTTCATGGGACAAGCTAGCTAAAGGGGCCATTTAATAAGCTCCGTATGGAGCTTGTGGGCCCGTGTTTCTGGTGAATCTTCAGACTCGCCAGAATCAGCTGTTATGAAGCAGCGGTCACAAAGACCGCTGCTCCATAATGCTGTCCGCCTGCTCGTACTCGATCGGGTTGATTGACACCTCCCTGCTGGTGGCCGATTGGCCGCGAGTCTGCAGGGGGCAGCGTTGCACCAGCAGCTCTTGTGAGCTGCTGGTGCAATGCTGAATACGGAGAGCGGTGTCAGATCAGGTCCGCAAGACCTTTCATAAATAGGGGCCGATGTCTGAAAGTTAAGACAACAATATTCCTGGACGATGTCAATTAGATACCTTCTGTCCCTGGACTATCGCACATTAGTAGACAAATGGACCAACAAAGGACTATATAGGGTAGCAGATTTAGTGACTAACAATGGAATCATACCATACACTCATCTACAGGACAAAATTGCACCTCTAAAACTCAACTGGTTTCATTAACTACAAATATTAACTTCCCTCCGGGAATTCCAAAACCACACTTTGACACAACCTACCACAGTCCTAGAGATTCTATGTAAAACTCCTAATAGACCGAAACACACTATCTCGAGGTTATATATTGCAATACAGTCATCACACATCCACTCTAAGACTCAGGTAATTTTGAACTGGGAAGGAGATAAAAGAACGGAAATGGATAAACATAAATGGGCTGATTTATTTAATGTTACAGATAAGGGACTGCTGAGCGCAGATTTACAGGACAATGCAATTAAAACCACCTTTAGATGGTATTTAACCCAGCTCGAGACTGTACATATGTCCCCTACGGGGAGTAGATTTTGTTATAGAGGATGTAGAGTTTTGGGTACTTACCACCATTTATGGTGGGAATGTGATAAGGTGAATTATATTAGGGACTCTCTATCCCTCTTACTTAGCATCACCTTAGATGAAAACACCTGGCTCACTCAGGCCCAGGCCCTGCTACATGAATGTTTTCCTCAATTCAATAAGCCAATTAATACTTTCATAAAAATCTTATGCACCGTTACTAGGTCATGTATAGCCAAATATTGGAAAACCGGTTCTCCTCCCTGGACAGAGATACTTAATAAGATCAATGCCACTTACTCAATGTATGAATCAGCATCCTGGATTCTCGATAATAAGGACTCTGTTGACCAAATTTGGTTTTACTGGATATTAAGAGGAAACTCAATTGCTCTCCCTAACCCAGTACAGATAACCTCTACAGTAGGATAAAATATTGTTTACCAGCAACCTTAACCCTAAAGTTAGATCTTCTCAAAATTACATAATGGTGACGATATTAACTGACTCAACATTATTATTTACTTACGTTATTTTTGTTTTCTGTTATTCAGTTTTTTTCCAAGTTACTTCTTTTTTGGTTCCTTGATTTGTTGTCATTTCAGATTGTATTAATTTTCTATGTTTGGAGCCTTTGACGTTCTCCTTCATCACTCTGGATAGATAGTGAAATATAGGCCCTGACACCACAGGACGGGGGCGAGTAAGCTCGCCAGAACTCAAGACTTATTAGAGACTCTTTGGTACTATTTGACAAACCTTATCAAACCTTCGGGTTTGTCTTTGTTTGTGGGAAGTTTGTTCTCCAATATCTAGATACAAATGCGAAGGGGAATGGAATTATATGACTTGACTTATTGTTTATTCTTACTAATGCTATTGTATGAAATATGTTTCTTTATAAAAAGATTTCAACATAAATAAAATAAAAATCCCCTGTATCTAATCCAGAAGAATAATCAAAGTCATCACCAGGGGCAGAGTCTCTTCTAGGTGAGAGAAAACCAACATGTATCTACAAGATAAAATCAAAAGGGTGTCGCATAGTGTTGACTATGTGAATTATAAAACAAATTAAAAATTCCCAAATGGGTCCCAGCAAAAACCTCCAGGGAAATTCCTCCTTAGACACGAGAGTCTCCAATGTCCGGCCTGGGGCAATCAGGAGGAATCCAGCAGCCACTTTCCACAAACATTACACTGCAAATATATCACAATCTCATAGCTGTTTAGAAAAATATGCCATATAGAGTAAATTTAATAATAGAAGTAAATCAGATGGTTTTTTTTTTATTTTTACAATTTATTTAAATCATGAAAGAAAAAATGTGGGTTTTATGTCCCTTTAAAGTTAACTATTTTTCTCTTTTTGTTTTTCACTCAGGGCTGATTATCTAGTGTTTGTGAGATTGTATAAGACATTTCGCTAGTACAGGTACAAATCCCGAAATCTGGAATTCCAAAATCCAAACTTTTTAATTAACATTTGTTTAAAAAATACAATTATCAAAAATTACTATTTTGTTCCCTTCCCGCAAGTACCAATCTTCTCTGCCTGTGTCTCTGGTTTGGTTTTCGTGTATTTTTTGTTGTTTCCTTTTTTTTTTTTTTCCTATTCAAAAATATTACTTTTCACAGTACTTCTTTCTGAGGGAACTATGTATACAAAAGTATTAAACATGAAATAAATATATTTAGTTATATATAACTATCTTTAGATCACATGTATAAAGTATTATGACTAGTGATGTCGCGAATTGTTCGCCGGCGAATAGTTCCCGGCGAACATAGCTTGTTCGCATTCGCAACGGTGGGCAAACATATGCGATGTTCGATCCGCCCCCTATTCGTCATCATTGAGTAAACTTTGACCCTGTATCTCACAGTCTGCAGACACATTCTAGCCAATCAGCAGCAGACCATCCCTCCCAGACCCTCCCAGCTCCTGGACAGCAGCCATTTTAGATTCATTCAGAAGCTGCATTCTTAGTGAGAGGAGGGACAGTGTAGCTGCTGCTGATTTAATAGGGAAATTGATAGCTAGGCTAGTGTATTCAGTGTCCACTACAGTCCTGAAGGACTCATCTGATCTCTGCTGTAAGGACAGCGCCCCAAAAAGCCATTTTAGAGCTAGAACATCAGTCTGTTTTTTTTTTTTTCCTGTGTAATCTAATTGCAGTTGTCTGCCTGCCAAGCCACTTGCCCAGTGCCACCACTCATATCTGATGTAACAGTAGTGTAAATTGAAAAAAAAAAAACTTTTTTGACTGTGAAACATCAGTCTGCTAGTGTAATCTAATTGCAGTTGCCTGCCAGCGTGTGTGCCAGGCCCACTTGCCCAGTGTTACCACTCATATCTGGTGTAACAATAGTGTAAATTTGAAAAAAAAACTTTTTTGACTGTGAAACATCAGTCTGCTTATGTAATCTAATTGCAGTTGCCTGCCTGCCAGCGTGTGTGCCAGGCCCACTTGCCCAGTGCCACCACTCATATCTGTTGTAACAGTAGTGTAAATTTAAAAAAAAAAAACTTTTTTGACTGTGCCATATACACGTCCCCTTATAGGGGACGTAACAGGGATTAAACTGATCAGAATAGTACTACTTAACACACCACTCATATTTGGTGGCACAGTAGATTGCACGTGCAGTGCCCCAAATTTGAAGTAGTAGGACCGACCAAGCATCTTTTTCCATCTTCCGGTTCCTAAAATCCATGCCATATACACGTCCCCTGATAGGGGACATAACAGGGATTAAACTGATCAGAATAGTACTACTTAACACACCACTCATATCTGGTGGCACAGTAGATTGCACGCAGTGCTCTGACAAAATGCAGAAGGACATTTGGCAGACGGACATTTGGCAAACGGACATTTGGCCGACAGACAGAAAGCTAAAGAATGTTCTGATTTCGGCAGAGGGCAGATACGTTCCAGAGTGCTCTGTTCTAATCAGAACCTTGGGCGCCGCAACTGCCTCTGGGATCCTTACCATGGGTCCCAGTCCGCACGTCTTGTAATTCTCTGTCCGGGAAATTATCTATCTATCAAATCTATCTATTTATCTATCAAATCTATCTATCTATCTATCTATCTATCGTATCTATCAAATGTATCTATTGCATCTATTGATCTATCTATCTAATCTATGTATTTATTTATCTATCAAATCTATCTATCTCGTGGCCGGACTGTTATCTGACAGCCACTTGTGTTTTGGCCATGCCATATACATATCCATGCCATATACATGTCCCCTGATAGGGGACGTAACAGGGATTAAACTGATCAGAATAGTACTACTTAACACACCACTCATATCTGTGCCCCAAATTTGAAGTAGGAGGACCGATCAAGCATCTTTTTCCATCTCCCGGTTCCTAAAATCCATGCCATATACACGTCCCCTGATAGGGGACGTAACAGGGATTAAACTGATAGGAATAGTACTACTTAACACACCTTATAATAACGCAGAGAGAGGCAATGCAGAAATTCATAGTTATAATTTATAATACAAATTGCAAAGGGTATTATTTTCCCTATTGTAAAATGTGTTTCCCCACCTCTGATAGTGGGCTAAACAGCGGCGCTTCATGGGAGGGGCTGTAAGTATTAGGTGAGGTCTGGCATATTTATTTCACTCCTGCAGATCTCTGTTCTTTTGTTTTTGTTTTTCAAAATGAAAAGTGTCGATATTGCATCAAAATATGCAAAACAGTTATTACCCTAACATAAAAACGCATGCATATGGAAAAAGAGATGATTTTCAATTGCATTAAACACTTTGAAATGGTAATATAAAATTATAAAATGTATATATAAAAAATCTCTACAATATACTTTGATTATTTATTTTGTCCCCTTTTCCTGTAATTCCATTCTGAAATTGTGAGATTTCCAGTTGCTGTTAGCGGAACACTGTTATATTCCACACAGCCATTGGCTGCAAACTCTAGTTAACTATTTATAATTGTCCCTAATTGGCCACAGCAGAGAAAGTTATCTAAGTTACAACATTGAAGGGTTGGGAACAAAGAAAAAATGTGTAGTTATTCTTGCTTTCTTTAAGAATTTTCTCCTTAGATACCTTGTTAGAGACTATGCTGAGTAAGTAGGTAATCTATAGGAGCAGTGCTTAAGCATATAATGTAAATTATTACTGAAATGACATGTCACAGCATGTGACCTACGCCAGAGAGGGTATGCTTCTATGCACTGTAGTATATATATCTCAAGTGTCAAGACATTAAAGTTGGGTTATAAAATATAACTTTTATTGTTATTAATTAAAAAGACAGCTATTTTTTGTTTTGCTGTTCTCACTTTGAATTAAAAACACATCTCCTTTACATTAATATCCATGAATTTGTTTGTTTGTTTGTTGGATGTGGCTATGAGAGCTATAGGTTGATGTGGAGTACTATGTTGGCTTTGAATGTATTTTCTAAGTATTAATAGCCTTATGTCTGGCTTGTCAGAAAATTATAATTTGCCAACTAAATTTATTTTACTTCACAGGTTTTTTTATCCCTGTATATAACCTATAGTTCTAATGTACTGGTCTTCAAAAGATTAATTTTATAGTGACATTTTAATATTTGTATGGCTTATGTAATTGCCAGGATGGATGAAAGTATCAGTATACTATGTATATAGTGTATGTTGTATATAGTGTTTATACACTGTTTTTGATTATTTCAAAGTTTACTTTGATTTTGTTGCAAACGGCGTGTTTACAACTCCAAGTCAAATCTATGGCTGGTATTTTCATTAGTACATACATTTGCACTATTTAATAAACTGTTATTCCTATTTGGAGCAAGTTAAAGGGACAGTTTACTCAAAAATGTTCTCCTCTTTAATTTGTTTCCAATGATCCAGTGGGATATAGCAGAGATAAGGTAATAAAATGTTAATTTTCCATTGTTCTCTCCAAGTACTGGTGATTGTTTTATGGACAGATATAAGATAAAGAAGCAGGTATATGTACACAATGTGATACAGTAATGAGATCTGATTATACCTACAAATATAAGATAAAGACACATGTATATGTACACAATGTGATACAGTAATGAGATCTGATTATACCTACAGATATAAAATAAAGAAGCATGTATATGTACACAATGTGATAAAGTAATGAGATCTGATTATACCTACAGATATAAGATAAAGACACATGTATATGTACACAATGTGATAAAGTAATGAGATCTGATTATACCTACAGATATAAGATACAGACACATGTATATGTACACAATATGATAATGTAATGAGATCTGATTATACCTACAGATATAAGATAAAGACATATATATGTACACAGTGTGATAATGTAATGAGATCTGATTATACCTACAGATATAAGATAAAGACACATGTATATGTACATAATGTGATAAAGTAATGAGATCTGATTATACCTACAGATATAAGATAAAGACACTTGTATATGTACACAATGTGGTAAAGTAATGAGATCTGATTATACCTACAGATATAAGATAAAGAAGCATGTATATGTACACAGTGTGATAAAGTAATGAGATCTGAGTATACCTACAGATATAAGATAAAGACACATGTATATGTACACAATGTGATAAAGTAATGAGATGTGATTATACCTACAGATATAAGATAAAGACACATGTATATGTACATAATGTGATAAAGTAATGAGATCTGATTATACCTATAGATATAAGATACAGACACATGTATATGTACACAATGTGATAATGTAATGAGATCTGATTATACCTACAGATATAAGATAAAGACATGTATATGTATACAATGTGATACAGTAATGAGATCTGATTATACCTACAGATATAAGATAAAGAAGCAGGTATATGTACAAAGTGTGATAAAGTAATGAGATCTGATTATACCTACAGATATAAGATAAAGACATGTATATGTACACAATGTGATACAGTAATGAGATCTGATTATACCTACAGATATAAGATAAAGAAGCAGGTATATGTACACAATGTGCTACAGTAATGAGATCTGATTATACCTATAGATATAAGATACAGACACATGTATATGTACACAATGTGATAATGTAATGAGATCTTATTATACCTACAGATATAAGATAAAGACATGTATATGTACACAATGTGATACAGTAATGAGATCTGATTATACCTACAGATATAAGATACAGACACATGTATTTGTACACAATGTGATACAGTAATGAGATATGATTATACCTACAGATATAAGATAAAGAAGCATGTATATGTACACAATGTGATACAGTAATAAGATCTTATTATACCTACAAGCTCAACCCATTTTATTAGGTTGTGGCTTCAAAACACAAAATCAGAGCTTTAATATACACAAATAAACCCTAAAAATCTAATTTTCATACATATTTTACTCTGCAGTTGGTAAAAAAATCAATTGTAAACACATTAAGGGAAAATCTATTTTACAGTATACTGTCCCTTTAAATAGACAATTGTGCTTGGATTAAGGTATTGAATTTGCAATATACTATAAATCTAGGTTATATTACATAACCCCTTATATGTTATGTTACTGCCTTAATCCAAAATTAGCTTTTCATATTAAAGCTTTGTGTGTCCAGGCATCGCAGTAAAAAAAAATATTATTGTAAAGGCTGTTTATATTTATATAGATTTACGGTATAATATATTGCTGATTGTAGCTTTAATAAAGCAAGAGAACTGGTTTTATACTTACTTCTCCTTGATCTTGTATGATCTAATACCCCCAGCTTTTATGGCTGGTTATGTTAATTGAATTTTAAGTTGTAGTTTGTTGCTGCTTCTCCGCTTTAGTAAATAAACAGGGTGAAGCCAGTATGGCGCTTACATCTCTTTGCTTTAAAATAATGTGACCATCCAAGCTACAAGTTTGTCCGGATTGTATCTTTTTGCTTAGTAAGGGGTGTTTATTAGAAAACCTAATACTTGCACTTATGCCGTTGTTATCTTAGGAGAGTGGCTGTTGTCCCTTGTAATACCACTTAGAGTTTGTACTATCGTAAGCCGTATATAACTTATTGCTACTATTTCATACACCACCGTTGTAACTGTATCAATTGTCTGCTAAAGCATGTAGCGATTGCTTATGTAACTATTCAACACCTTTCCTGGATTTAAGCCAGTTGACACTTGCGTGTCCTAAATCATAAATAGCCACATAGCTTTAAGTATTTCTATTGCACTTAGTCATTATTTGTATATATAACTAGTAAAGACCACCAACTGCCAGTTATTCTAATAGCCTTTTTTTAACATATAGGAGAGCAATTAAAATAAGGAAATCCCTGACGCGGCGTTTCACATATGCTTCCTCAGAGGGGATTACGCGAGACGGCAAAACCACTTGTATTTATTGGTTACTTGTGCACGCCTTATTTTTCAAATAGGATTTAGATCTATCTTTTCATTAGTTGCCCAGCTGTCACTCAGTGACGATTGAGTCGTCTGTTTCTTAGTGATAGAAAAATATGTCAATCAAATACCTGTGTGTTTATCATGCTCTGGATGCAGCTTTTCGAGTATTATAAGGACAAGTGTGTTATTATTCATACTTTGTTGTTAAAGCATCCCAGTAATGTCTACATATTATAACGGAATTTAATTAAATAATTCTACTTATGTTGTTACTGTTTACAACCATTGTTTTGTGTATTTATATTTTCAAAAATGGTACTTATTGAGAATAATTAGATGTTTAATACAAAACTATATATATAAATAATATATATAAAAATATTTAAAAATAGTGCTTGTGATTGGGTGAATGATGTGAAATAATAAATCAGAAAAATAAATGAGAAAATTATATACGATATAAATGAAAATCTGTGCTAAGTGACACACTGGTTTGTCAAATTAAATTGTGAAATTGTGTCTTAGTGATACCTAGGTGTAAATTACGGTAGTCATAATTGTAGTGTGAATGACAGTGAATGTTGCTTTTTTCGTGAATTGTGCCTGTTTGACTATTTTTAAATTGGTGAAACAAATCGTTTGTTACCAATGATTTTTAAGACATCTCTTATTTTCTGAGATGTAATACTATTGAACATTAATTAATATATTTCTATTTTCAAGAAAATATATATAAAATTCAGCTAAAATGGAAAAATGTGAAGTGAAATAAAACTAATTAGTTATGTGAAGTTGATTAATGTGCCTGTGCTGTGAAACTTTATATTTACAGATTTATCAAATTGTATATAGCATATCAAAGTACCACATATGAGTAGAATTATTTACTTATATTTGTGTGACCTACTTTGTTTTTGTATTTGAGTATAAAATAGTATATCTAGTTTGTTACTAATATAAATGTTTTATTTAGAATTATATGTCAACAACAAAAATATAGAAAAATTTATTTAATTATTGTAGGTAGGTTCGATTAATTTTTGACTATAACATAAATTTTCTATTTGTTTTTAGTGGTAGGTAGTTTTTTACTTGTATTGATCAAATGGAACTTTATATATATTTTTTTGGTTTTTAGTGTATGTATTGGTTTTGGTTGTTGTACATGTAATTATTAATTTTACTGAATCTTTGTTTTGGGGGTTTATTTAATATTTCCTGTTATGAGGATAATTTATGAATTTTTACTGTAGTTATATTTGGTCATATTTTTATTTATAATATGCATCCTAAATAAAAACAAACATAAAAATAAAAATAAAAAAGTGGGAATAGTATAGAATCACATCTTTACTTTTTCATTTTTGAATTATTTTATATGCTTGTATGTACTTTATATTGGTTGTTTATTGTTTATTGTTTATGTTATATTTATTCATCCGTTATTTTAGTTTCTCTATTGGTTCCTTATAAGTATACATTAAAGTTGTTGAAATCATTTAGCCCATATGGTTTTACACTTTGTAGGAGATGTATCCATTTGCACTTGATTTTTAGGACAGTTTGTTCTATGTCCCCTCCTCTTATTCCCAACTTTACTTGTTGTATAATACTGCAAATTTCAATAATTGATCATTGTTGTTGTGTCTGTTTTTAAATTAAAGTGAGAACAGCAAAACAAAAAATAGCTGTCTTTTTAATTAATAACAATAAAAGTTATATTTTATAACCCAACTTGAATGTCTTGACACTTGAGATATATATACTACAGTGCATAGAAGCATACCCTCTCGTAGGTCACATGCTGTGACTTATGTCATTTCAGTACTAAGTTACAACATGGCAGCTCCCATTGTTTTATAGACACTAAAACTTTACACTTATTCTGTCAATATTTTAACAGCTAATGAAACTAAAAAAAAAATACATCTACTTGTTATTCTCCGACTAATCTTTTCTTTGAATGCATCATTCTATCTAGAATTTATTTAGTGTTTAATGTCCCTTTAAAGAAGTATATGCTACAAGCAAGGTAAATTGATTTTACTGGCTGAAGTATTTAAATTTTTTGAAAGTGTGTCAGTGTCTTCCTGCTAACTTGGCTTTCCTCGGTGTAGATTTCCTTTCCAGCGAGCTCAATTACTTTCTATAGGAGACACCTTTTTTTAAGATAACTTCTTAAGGGCACCCCCAGCGTTTGTCAATTTGGCTTTATTTTATTTTTGTTTTTATTCATATATTATATTATATTATATTTTTGTTATATTCATATTTATATAAACATGATTCCAATGCTTACTACTACTTACAATACAAAGTGTGAGCTGGGAAACCCTTTCAATATTTAAAGTCACTATTTTTGTGGGCATTACATAGAGAACGAAAGTGAAAGTAATATAGCTCTGCTGCAAGAGAATGACAAGGACAAATGGATCTTGGGTTGTATTTTATGTTGTAATCTTCTTCTTTCATCAATCAGGTAAGTTTGCTGAAAAGATATAAAATGAGAGAAATGATAGTAAGAGAGAATGGGAGAAGGAATATAATTATATTAAGTGCTGTTTGTATGTTGGAGCTGGGGCGTTAGCTGTGAGCTTCTCTGCATTTTCACATAATAACCGTACAGAATAATTTCCTGTGCAGTAGTTTATGTAGAGAGAAGCACATTAACCATGTGTTCTACATCATCTAAATATTTTACAGTCTGGGACTGGGTATTAATCTTGTGTTTTTCTATATATATTTTTTTTACATATATCTTGTATAGATTACTTCTAATACTGGGATTTAGCAAGTTGAATAGTCTAATATTTTTTTTTTAGTACCTAGTGTTTTAATTGGAAATAATATATAAACATAATTAGCATACTATTGATGAATATTCTATATAAAAATGATTGCCCAAAGCATCTGTGTATGTCTATTTTTTATTTAAAATTTTACTTTTTGAGTTAAAAAAAGATCGCTTGGAAACTCCTATATGCTAATGTGACCATGTGTGTAAGCTTTATCAGTTGTGTGAAGTTTAAAAATAAAGAACAAATATATATATATATATATATATATATATATATATATATATATAGATAGATATATATATATATAGATATATATAGATATATATAGATATATATACAGTACTGTGTATATATATATATATATATATATATATATATATATATATATATATATATGATATTATTTTTAAAAAATACAGAACGTCATCAGGTTGGACTCCTGTCTGTGCAACATTATGTTAGTCACATATTTACATCAGATCAGACCCTTAGCCCCTCTGTCACCCTATAGCCATAATCAGACCTCAAGTCTTAGTCACCTGCCCTAAAGTTCCTCTATCAGCCGAGCCCCTAACATTAATTTCCCCCAGACCTCCCCAGTAGCAGTCTGTTGCTTTGGGTTCCCTAGCATATAGTATGATTGTTTCTCAAGCACTGTACTTGGTGCTTGTGCGGGGGGGGGGGGGGGGGTGAAGAGGAGGGTAACACTGGGCCACACTGTCCCCCTACATGGCAATAATGTGACAAGAGTAGAACCAAAGGCTGTGTCAGACCTCAGTCCACTACTGCAATTACTGTTATTAATAGGTTGCTGACCTCTGCCCTAAAGTATAATAATACATTTTTACTCATTTGGCTGTTTGTGCTAAAGTCTCTCTGTTTTTCTTCTACTGTTTCTCTCCCTTTTCTCTTTATCTCTCTCACTTTGGGCTCCATGTATTAAGCAGCGTAAGCATGCAAGTCTGCTTCTTGCAATGTAAGAGGCAGCCGTCATCAGAACAAGTTCCACTGTTAAGGGTACCAGCATCACAAGCTTAGAAAACAAATGACTGAAAAAGAAAAACGTCTATGAATCAGTCCTCTCTAACATATCAATGAAAAAACACTTTGGAAAAAAATCAAGAGAAAAAAAAAACCCAGCTTCAAGGCCAATCACTTGTTTTTACATTTTGCTTGCTGAAGACAGTTTTTTTCAGACCATGAGGCATATTTATCAGATGTCTGTCTGACCTGATCGGACAGTGCGGATCAGGTCCAACAGACATCGCTGAATGCGGAGAGCAATACGCTCTCCGTATTCAGCATTGCACTGCAGATTCGCGGCCAATCGGGGGTGTCAATCAACCCGATTGTACTCGGGTTGAATTGTGGTGATGTCTGTCCGCCTGCTCAGAGCAGGCGGACAGGGTTATGGAGCAGCGGTCTTTTGAAGACTCGCCAGAAACACAGGCCCTTAAGCTCAATTCAGAGCTTGATAAATGGGCCTCCATACCTCAACAATGTCAGAGAACACCACAGAACACCGATGGTCATCTCCTTGTTGGAGAGAAGAGTTTAAAGGGATATTTTACTGCTTAGCTCAACTACATTAGCATGGTTACTACTCACCATGCTACTGTGTCCACTATTGTCCCTGCAAAACTTTACTTCCAAGCCATCTTATTTTAGCCCATTACAAGTGCTAGTTAGTCAAGCTCCAGTCCTTTAACGTGGGCACCACCATCTTGGAGCTTATGGGGTCAATTTATTATATGTTGAGCGGACATGATTCGCTGTAGCGAATTATGTCCGCCTGACATCGCTAAATGCTAACAGCATATGCTGTCGACATTTAACATTGCACAAACATTTATTGTGAAATGCTTGTGCAATGCCGCCCCCTGCACATTCGCGGCCAATCGGCCACTAGCAGGGGGTGTCAATCATCTTGATCGCATCAGGATGATTGCAGTCCGCCAACTAAAAGGTGGCAGACAAGTTAAAGAGCAACAGTCTTACGACAGCTGCTTCTTAACTTAAGTTTCCGGCGAAACTTTGCATGTAGAAAGCAGCATCAGCTGCTTATTAAATCTTGCCCTAGGTATTTTTGTGACAGTGCACATTCACAGATCAGTGACATTGGCATCTGTATTGGGAGGTTTGCATTTTAATAGCAGCAGTATTGGTCTGTATTATTCATATGGTCTTTTTTATATGTCTTATGTAAACGTCTTGCTTTGTATTGTGTGTACTAACGCATAGCACATGGTACAGCTGCGGTTTATCCAGTGAGATCACCGATCTTTTAATGTTCACCACTTTCGTCACAGGGAGCAAGAATCAATAATTAAAGGGATAGTAAAGTCCAAATTAAACTTTCATGATTCAGATAGAGCATGTCATTTTAAACAACTTTCTAATTTACTTTTATCATCAAATTTGCTTGTTCTCTTGGTATTCTTATTTGAAAGCTAAACCTAGGTAGGCTCATATGCTAATTTCTAAACTCTTGAAGGCCGCCTCTTTTCTGAATGCATTTGACAGTTTTTCACAACTAGAGGGTGTTAGTTCATGTTTTTCCTATTGATAACATTGTGCACATGCACGTGAAGTTATTTAAGAATCAGCACTAATTGCCTGAAATGCAAGTCTGTCAAAAGATCTGAGATAAGGAGGCAGTCAGCAGAAGCTTAGATACAACGTTATTACAGAGGTAAAAAGTATATTTCTATAACAGTGTTGGTTGTGCAAAAAAACTGGGGTATGGTAAAAAGGAATTATCTATGTTTTTAAACAATAATATTTTTGGTGTTTACTATCTCTTTAAAGTGATAGTAAACCTTAACTAATCAAATACCATATATTTCATCTTTGCCATTAAAAAAGTATATCTGTTAAAGGGTTAAATTAGTGCATATAGTAATGCTTTTATTGCAATGTTATGCCGACCCACTTGAATGAACCTTTTTTTTTTAATGACAATTCTAGTGACCATCCAATCAGCGTGTGTATCATTTGACAATGTTTAAGTCCAGACCCTTTAAAGCCCTTAGAAAGCCTATGTAGAAAGTGGATGTGACTGCTCTATACATCACAGCGCAGCCAAAATAGGAAATGAAAGGGGGCGGAGGAACAGACAATACCAATTAGGATTATAATTCTTTTATTATAAAATATATTTATACTTTTAAAAAAAACATAATTATGTGGTTTTACTTACTAATATATTTTTAATTGCAACATTCTCATAGGGGCCTATTTATGAAAGGTCTTGCGGACCTGATCCGACAGTGCGGATCAGTACCGCAAGACCTTGCTGAATGCAGAGAGAAATACGCTCTCCATATTCAGCATTGCACAAGAGCTGCTAGTGCAATGCCGCCCCCTGCAGACTCGCGGCCAATCGGCCACCAGCAGGGGGTGTCAATCAACCCGATCATACTCGATCGGGTTGATTTCCGGCGATTCCTGTCCACCTCATCAGAGCAGGCGAACAGGGTTATGGAGTAGCAGTCTTTTTTCTCAAGACTCGCCAGAAACACGGACCCACAAGCTCCGTTCGGAGCTTGATAAATGGGCCCCATAGTCTGAAGTTTACCATCAATTTAGGCTCCAAAATGGAGTTCCCCTGTATGAAAATGCAGAGCTTCACCAGCCTGCACCTTTAAAAGGTTAAATTAAAGTTCAGCTCTTGCCAGAGCTTCAGACACACAAGGAAAAACAATAACGTGCTTTTTAGTAACCATTCTGTTGAAGTTGTGTCCAGCAGTTTAATATCTCTTTGTTGAACGCATCTTGTAGGACACTGGCATTGAGATCTTTCTAGGTATGTTGTGGATTTGGATATTTGGTGTCTTAGTAGGATGAGATTAAATAAGTCATTAGTAATGATAATAAAAGTGGAAACTGATGCCTAAGGAATTTAGGGGTTAATCAAAATCCATTAGAAAAGCTTTTCTAATGTTTTCTCTCTGTAAATCTTCATAGATTTTAATGGCGAATTTTGTAGCAAAATCATTAGACATACGTTTTTTTCTAAAGGATTGTGATTGGCCCCTGAAGAAAATATGCTGAACATGGCCATTGAAGAATTCTTCAGAACAGTAGCAGACCTACTCAATAGAGGTCCCTGCTGCAAGTTTTTTTTTGGCCCCCCAAAAGGTATCATAGTAGTAATCAATTGTAATTATACACATTTATCTCTGTTTACTGATTTTGAGTAGGTAGATACAAGAAAGAAAGAAAGAAAGAAAGAAAGAAAGAAAGAAAGAAAGAAAGAAAGAAAGAAAGAAAGAAAGAAAGAAAGAAAGAAAGAAAGAAAGAAAGAAAGAAAGAAAGAAAGAAAGAAAGAAAGAAAGAAAGAAAGAAAGAAAGAAAGACAGGCAGACAGACAGGCAGACAGACAAATAATAGACAGGCAGGCAGACAGACAGACAGACAGATAGATAGATAGATAGATAGATGATAGATAGACAGACAGACAGACAGACAGGCAGACAGACAGATAGATAGATAGATAGATAGATAGATAGATAGATAGGCAGACAAACAGATTGATAGATAGATAGATAGATAGATAGATAGATAGATAGATAGATAGATAGATAGATAGATAGATGACAGACAGGCAGACAGATAGATAGATAGATGACAGAAGGGCAGACAGATAGATAGATAGATAGATAGATAGATAGATAGATGATAGACAGTCAGGCAGACAGATAATAGATAGATAGATAGATAGATAGATAGATAGATAGATAGATAGATAGATAGATGATAGACAGACAGACAGACAGGCAGACAGATAATAGATATATTGATCGATAGATAGATAGATAGATAGATAGATAGATAGATAGATAGATGATAGACAGACAGACAGACAGACAGGCAGACAGATAATAGATAGATAGATAGATAGATAGATAGATAGATAGATAGATAGATTGATAGATATTAGACAGACAGACAGGCAAACAGACAGATAATAGATAGATAGATAGATAGATAGATAGATAGATAGATAGATAGATAGATGATAGACAGACAGACAGGCAGACAGATAATAGATAGATTGATCAATAGATAGATAGATAGATAGATAGATAGATAGATAGATGATAGACGGACAGACAGACAGATAATAGATAGATAGATAGATGATAGACAGACAGGCAGACAGATAATAGATAGATCGATAGATAGATAGATAGATAGATAGATGATAGATAGATAGATAGATAGATAGATAGATAGATAGATAGATAGATAGATGACAGGCAGACAGATAGATAGATGATAGACAGGCAGACAGATAATAGATAGATAGATAGATAGATAGATAGATAGATAGATAGATGGACCTGCATTCTGCACTAATAAAAGGCTCCCCTGCATAAGATTGTACACATTCTACACAAGCCTATGTGCCACCACACCTGCTGCACCAATGCTAGCTCCTGCTTCAGAAGGAAAGGATCATGTTAATCTGTTGTTGTCTGCAAAGTACCCATGGTAATACATCAAAGTACTTACTGCATTTGTTTCATAAAAAGATCTTACTTGATGGTGCTACCATGTGTAGCAGCACATTCTGTTATATATTTATTCATGATGTCTATTTTCTCTAGATGCAATGCTGGGACTGGATGTTCATCCTTCAAGTGCTAAATTGGGAGCCGATATTGTCATCCCTTGTACATTCCATGTGCACACACTCCCTGTAAACCCTGATTTCCTGGCAATATTTTGGTACTTTCAAGGAAAAGAGATTTTGAGATATGACACTGTTGTAAGAACGTCACATCCTAGGGCGTCCCTAGACACAACTAAGGCACCAGATGGGAATGCTTCTCTATTGATATCTAATGTAAAAATATTTGATAGTGGAATCTACAAGTGTTTGGTGATCTACACTCCAGAAAAAATGGAGAAGGAAACCATTCTTGATGTATATGGTAAGGATACAGAAAAATATTTTATTGTTTAAAGTCTGAATTTGGATACATTGTGATAAAGACCATTGGTTGGGTTATCATTATCCTAAGTTCCTAGAAAAAAAGTAGATAAATACACTAAAAAAACAAACATACCAACCAATCTACCAGATTTTTATAAAACAAAGGCTGATCTTAAATTGTTGGTGTTAATTCTGAGCCTCAAAGCTTTAGACCAGTGTTTCCCAAACCCAGTACTCAGGACCTTTAACAGGCCAGATTTTCATTACAGACCGCAGGTAATTAGCTGATTATTTCACCTGTTCTCTAGTTATGGATATAATGAAAATCTGTCCCGTTAAGGGACCTGAACACCGGGTTTGAGAAACACTGCTGTAGACCATTTTTTTTTTAATTTAAATTGCAGTTACAAATAAATGGAGGAATGTGTTTCAGATATAGGGGCCTATTTATTAATGTGTGAGCGGACATGATACAAAGTAGCGTATCATGTCCACCGCAAATCGATAAATGCAGACAGCATACGCTGTCTGCATTTATCATTGCACCAGCAGTTCTTGTGAACTGCTGGTGCAATGCCGCGCCCTGCAGATTGGTGGCCAATCGGCAGCTAGCAGGGGGTGTCAATCAACCCGGACAGGTTATGAAGCAGCGGTCTTTAGATCGCAGCTTCATAACTTCTGTTTCCGACGAGTCTGAAGGCTCACCGGAAACACGGGGCATCAAGAGGGCCAGATTACAAGTGCAGTGTTATTATAGCTTGCATGCCCATTTTATTACAATATACACATATTAACATATAAATATATATGTATATAATCATTTGTGTATTGTAATAAATTATTTTATCATCTATTGGATATACAAATATTATAGTTGGAATATTTTTTTTTTTGCTCTATCTTTTGTTTGTTTATAATGCAAGTGTCTCTCTGTGGCATGGATCCGTGATATTAATCTGATTTGTGTTAGGCCTTCTCAATTAATGGGGAACAAGAAAGCATTACTAATTTACACAAACATCAGGAATCAGATTCTAGTAAATATGGCAGCATAAAAAGGTCAATAGAAATAAATATTTGATGAACTGTTCAGCTTTTAGTCCTGTGGACATTCGTTTTGGACAATTGAATGTTGAAGAAAAATCCATTAAAATTCGGTAATCAAATGTTATTTCTGTTTTTCAAATCTTACTTTCATTTTTGAATGTTTATAATTGGATCTAATATCCTTATTGGAAATTTTGAATGTAACATTCAATTTACCAAATTCTATTCAGAAGTTCAATAGTTCACAAGGTAGGAAATTTAGTAAATTGATACATAGTAGATACAAATATATCAAGTTGAATGTTTCGATTTTAAATATTGCATCATTCGAATAATACATTTAAAGAGAGAATTAGAAATACTATTACAAGTGTATCGATTCAAATTTTTCAAAATTCGGATATTGCATAATTCGAATCAAATATTACATTTGAAGAAAGTATTAGAAATACTTTTACATTAAAATGAATGTTAGAATTTATAAACATTTGAAATTTGAAACGAACAAATAAATGTGTTAAAATTAGTTTCATTTTTTGAATGTTGCAAAACATTCGCCCATTCCTGAATATGAATCAACACTAAAGTTTGAGGCAGTTCAGTCGATGCCTAAGACATGATCATTATTGTAAACACACTAGGCACAAAACATCGAAACCAGAAAGCAGCAATATTTGAAACGTTTTTCTGCTTGACGCTTCTGACCAGTCTAGTATCACCCTCCATATATTGGTATCATTCGCCATTTGTTCACTTATTGGTAATAGCATTTGCAAGACTAGTGGGGATGAGAAAATATAAAAAAAATTAAATTTGTTTCAAAATATTGTTTATTTCAGCTCCGCCAAAAATAATAATCACAAATAACCTTGTTGTAAAGAATACGGAGAGTTTTATAAACTGCACAGTCCATGGCTTCTACCCAATCGATATTGAAATTAAATGGCTCAGAGACAAAGAGGTCCTGGAATCGTTTCTTCATTACACAGCAGAGAAAAATTCTGATGGGACATATTCAGTGAAAAGTGCTGTCAGAATATTACCAAAGGAGGAAAACGTAAATCACACCTACTCGATCAGGGTCTTACACGTCTCTCTTCAAGAACCTCTCCAGAAAGATTTCCAGCTTGTCTATGGAAACAGTAATTATTTTTTTTCTGAATTTATAAAGCAAAAGTATAAAATGTTACCAAGTATTATTATGTTTTTAGTTCATATATAACATTATATAACAATTCACCAGCACACTACAAGGGTAGTACAATTATATCATGACATTAAAAATAGATATACTTTTTCTGGGACAGCATAAAATATAGCTTGTCAACTGGGTTTATAGAAGCAAGAGATGAGGGAGGAGCCTGGCTGATTGGAACTGATTATAATGACTATGTGAAGAGGATTATGGGGCTGAGGGATGGGCTTCTTACTTTATCTTATGGGGTCAGTTGATTAATGTCTCTAAAAAAAGTGAGATTCCAGGGCACACTTAAAGGGACAGTCTACACCAGAATTTTTATTGTTTTAAAAGATAGAAAATCTTTTTATTACCTATTCCCCAGTTTTGCGTAACCAACACTGTTATAGAAATATACTTTTACCTCTTTGATTACTTTGTATCTAAGCATCCTCTGGCAGCCCCCTCGTCACATGATGTTTTATCTATTGGCTTGCATTTTAGTGCTGTGTTGTGCTGATTTTTAAATAACTCAACGAGTGTGAGCACAAATTTATCAATATGACCCACATGAACTAGCAGTCTCCTGTTGTGAAAAGCTAATAAAAAAGCATGTGATAATAGTCTGTGTGTAGGATAGAAAGAACAAGAGGGGCGCCTCATGTGCATATAAGTATGCTATATAATTATAGAATGATGGTAAGCCAAATGGGTACTCACAATCGACTTGAGTACACTTATATACTGGTAGGTGCAGGCTGGAAACTATGGTATCCCAGCTAACCCTTAACAAATTGGTGAAGTGAATCAGGCTGCTCTCCTCATAGACAAATCCAGAACTGTATAGAGAAATAAGGAACAAGAGGGGCGCCTCATGTGTGCATCAGTATATCTAGATATATTAACATAACAAAAGAGCCAAATGGGTACTCACAATAGGCCCTAGTAAACTTATGTACTAGTAGGAGCTGGCTGGTATCTTCAGGTGTACCAGCTAAACCTTTCCAGGTGCAGAGTGGATGGTGCAGGGGAGTCCTGTCACAATGATTGCTAATGGAAGGTCAGAAGCAGTATATAGCTGCTATAGAAGGTAATGTAGACACTGTTATATATCGTACTTTGCATATATATATATTTCCAAATTGTTGATTTTTTAATTGATGTATACCAATTAACAATGTATCTAGGAACGCCCAATAGGGGTGTGTCCCAGTCTGCTATTGGTTCAAGTTGTGTTTAAATGGATTGTCAGTTAGAAGGTTCATTATGCCTGATGAAACAACCTATGCTGGGTTGAGAAACGCGTTGCATTGTTTTAATATTTCTTGATATGATTTTAACATTCCAATATTGATTTTAATAAACTGAACTTGTTTTATGCAGGCTTTGGTTCATTACCTTCTATAGCAGCTATATACTGCTTCTGACCTTCCATTAGCAATCATTGTGACAGGACTTCCCTGCAGCATCCACTCTGCACCTGGAAAGGTTTAGCTGGTACACCTGAAGATACCAGCCAGCTTCTACTAGTACATAAGTGTACTAGGGCCTATTGTGAGTACCCATTTGGCTCTTTTGTTATGTTTATATATATAGATATACTGATGCACACATGAGGCGCCCCTCTTGTTCCTTATTTCTCTAGTCTGTGTGTAGTGGTTTAGAAACAGGCAGAAATGTAGAGGTTTAAATGCTATGAAGTATATTACTATAACAATAGCTAAAGGTATACTAAAATGTTAAAATATTTTATGATATATATCAAAAAAGGATATGTGAATAATGTGAAATAGATGTTGTGAATTACAAGGTGAAAATAATGTGTTACCAAAAATAAAAACTAAATAGTGTTCAATACTATATTACCACTTTGGAGGGATAAGAAAGAATTATGTAGTCACTGTGGGTGAAAAATATATTTTATAAAAAAATGCATATAACAATATACTAAAAACATCAAAAGGGACGTCTCCCTTATTAAGTGAAATATTCAGGATATAAAAACAATGATCATTTTGACACTTTAAATAGTGTTTACATATGCTGCCCCATACATAAAAGATATATATATGCAAGTGTCCGTCTCTTTGAACGTTAGGCAAGTAAATGGTATTTGTATACCCAGCTGTACTTAGGTGGATAATAGCAGTTCAAATGTACAGTTCAAATATGCATGAGCGTTTTAGCCGATATTAATATAGAAAGTTATTTCTAGATTGGTATTTTCTCCGGTTGAAGCAGGTTACTATACAATATTTTCTCAATAGAATCGAGTACCTGTTGTTCTCCAGACCCGTCTTCCAGCGTCTGATTCCCCTTCTCACCTGGTGACTGATCAGCGCCGCATGTGTCTTGGCGTCTGACGTCACAGCTTGGTATCTCGGGTAGGATTGGCTGGGAATGTTAGAAGGCAAACAAATTCTTGTGGATGATGGAATGGAAACTTTTATGAGATAACGATGTTTATAGAAGAATCCTGCACTTAGTGCTTAATGCACGCAGGACTTTGAGATTCCAATAGGAGTATAATAGACAACCCGGGTTGTTACAGTGTTAAAACTGAAATCATATGGTATAAAAAGAAAGTCTCTTTGTGTATTTAATTCACACAATTGTAGGGTCAGCAGTCACAAGGTCGACGCGTTTCGCTCAAAAGAGCTTTATCAAGATCCTGGTGACTGTTGTAACATAATATTTAAAGGCATCAGTTCTTTCTGATTGGTCTTCCATAATTGAACTCATTTAAGGTGGAATGTTTTGTTATCTCTCTTGCTCATATGTATCATTAGAGTTTTTAAGGTGGAAGTTTTACATGGGACAGCTTTATATATATTAAGCAGTCATAAGCTATATAATACAGAACATAAATGAAGAATTATTATAATAACATTAGTTCTATTAGAAATAGATGTATTGTGTGTATTTGTTATATAGCTTCATTCAAAGAGAAAAGGTGATAGATCCATTTCAGAGTTAAGCCCATTCGGGTATAATGTGTTGTATTTATAAATTAATTCAGCTTCTTTAATTAATAATTTTTTCTCTATATCTCCGCCCCTCCAGTTATTTTTTACTTTTTGTATTCCCCAATATGAAAGATCTTTGGTGTTCCCTTTATGGACAGATTTGAAATGTTTGTATAGATGTGTGTCTTCAGAGCCTCGTTCTATCTGGCAAAGATGTTCCCTTATTCTGTCTCTTACCATTCTTTTGGTCTCTCCAAAATAAAAGAGATTACAAGAGCATTTGAGAATATAGATTATGTTCTTGTTAGTGCATCTTATTATTTCCTTGATATTAATTGATTTGTCAAAATTGTTAATTTGTAAATTTTTAAACTTTTTACTATGTGTGCAGGCTTTGCAGGTATAGCATGGGAAAAAGCCACTGATGTTTTTACCTGTCAGATCTTTCTGTCTCTTCAAATTTTGTTTTGATTTTTTTAGTTCACTGGGAGCTAGTATTGATTATAAGTTTGTTGCTTTTTTTAGAAATTATCAGATCTGTTACATGACTTAGAAATTAATATGACTAAAGAACTAAAACAAAAAATGGAAGTAATTTTTTTAAACAGATATGCGACTAAAGGCATTATCCCTAAAGGTTTAAAGATCAGTAAAAATTGTACTTTCCAACTTTCAGACGCTTTACAAAAGGAATGGTCTGAAACTTTAAATAAAGCCTCAAACACTCTGATTGATATCTTAAAAAGATCTAGACAAGAAACACTAACCATTATTGAAAATAACATCTTAGAAATAAAAGAGAGATTAAAAGACAAGAAATCAAGCAATGAATTTAAAGAGAGACAGAAAGTCATAATGGAAAAATTGGCAAGTTTAAATAAAGATCCCTTACGAACAAAATGGGGAAAAATGGAAAGGGATATAAATGATAGTACCCAAGGACACAAAGAAACAAACCCAAATGAGTTATTACCGAAAGAGTACAGAGAGGAACAAAGAAGGGAATACACACATACTAATAGGATAGCAAAAGATTCACAACAACAATATCGTAATAACTACACCAATAATAGAAACTATTCAAATAATGGGAATTATAACTATGATAAACCATATATTACCAATTCTCGTCCCCAGTATGGAGGATATAACTATCCAAGATACAGTAATAGGGAACATTATAATCAAGAATTCAGACATAATACCTTCAGACATAATGAAGAAAGAGGCTATTACCCTAGACAAAGAGAATAGGAAGAAGGACTAATAGACAGAATAGCTATAGACAGGAAGATAATTGGAAAATCCCAGTCCAAAATCGTTTTGAAAATCTAAGAGAATATAGACCTATAGACAATGAACATAAAATTGAGGAACCAGTTTTTTTAGAGAAGAGCCCTCTAAGGGAGGGCACATCAAGAGATATACAAGAAAAGGAGCAAGATTCCAACTTAAGAAAGAAAAGAAGCTTAGAGGAAAGAGAGGGAGAGGATTACTTAAACGAGGCAAAAAGATGGAGGTAGAAAAAGAACATCAGGGAATTTTCAACCTCAGTAGTCACACTCTAAAAAAGGAAGAAGAAAATATCTTAAAGCTAGGCCTTTCATTTGCCCCTACAGCAAGATTAAGCACATTTCATACACATATCCATGTCAAAAAATTTGTAAGAAATCTCACAATCAAAAGATTTTTTCTTAAGAACCCAGTTGAAAGACAAATGAACATAAAATCACAAAATTTAGATAACATTCAACATACTAATCTTAAGGATAAATCCAAATTTAATCCTGTTTTTGCCAAAGGGAATTTTCTGGAAACATTTGAAAAATTAGTCTGTAATGATATACAAAAATGCTCCCTTCCTAAAATAAAATTTTTTAATATGAGTATCAGAGAAAAGTCTATAATTGAGAACCTTCAAAAAATGCAGAAATAACAATAAAGCCAGCAGACAAGGGAGGTGGGATTGTCCTTCTAAACACCAGTGACTACCTTAAAGAGGCATACAGATTACTTGGAGACACAAAAACATATAAAACATTAGACTCTGACCCTACAGATTTATTTAAAAGAAGACTTGATAAGATTTTAACAGATGGGAAGAAATCAGGAATATTAAATGAAAAAGAATTTGTCTTTCTAACATCAAAATTTCCTGTGATTCCCATCTTTTATTATCTTCCCAAAGTCCATAAATGTTTGGTCAATCCCCCAGGGAGACCAATCATTTCTGGAATCAATTCTCTATCTGCAAATCTATCTAGATACGTAGATAATTATCTACAAAAACATGTAAAGAACCTAAAATCTTATCTAAAAGATTCCACACAAGTCTTTAACACTCTAAAGACAGTAAAGTGGGAAGATGATATGTTTTTAGTAACGTGCGATGTTACATCATTATACACTGTGATCAACCATTCTATGGGTATAAAATCTGTGGATCTTTTTCTTAAAAAAGATCTAAATATGTCAGATCAACATAGAGCATTCATTTTACAAAAGCATAACATATATATTAGAAAACAATTATTTTTCATTTGATGGAAAGTTTTATTTACAGACCAAAGGTACAGCAATGGGCACAAGGTTTGCACCTAGCTATGCCAATTTGTTTATGGGAGCATGGGAAGATGATTTTTTTGGCTCCGACAGCTATGGTGCAAACTTTGTGCTCTACAAGAGATACATAGATGATCTCTTATTAATATGGAGAGGTACTGAAAAAGATCTTAAATCTATGGTTGATAGAATGAACCTAAACACCTGGGGTCTAAAATTCACTTCCAACTATAGTAAAGAAAAAATTGTCTTTTTAGATCTAGAGATAATGATTATGAACAAAGAACTTGAAACCAAGACCCATTTCAAAAAAGTTGACAGTAGTAACTACATACATTCAAAAAGTTGCCGTTTAAACACCTGGAAACTTAATATTCCCACAGGTCAATACCTCCGTATCATAAAAAACTGCTCAAGAACCATAGATTTCGAACAACAATCAGAAATCCTAGCAGAGAGATTTCAGGCCAGAGGGTATAATAAATTAATTACAGACAAAGCAACTGATAGAGCCAAAAACACTGATAGAGAGTCCCTTTTAACTTATAAGGAGAAAGGAAAAGAAAAAGACAATAAAAACCAAATTGATATTCCGTTCATTACTAATTACCATGCCGATCACAATATAATTAAAGGCATTATAAGAAAACACTGGCACCTTATAAGGGAGGATACTATTTTGGGGAAAACTATTATGGAACAACCCAAATTTGTTTTTAAAAAAGCAACAAACTTAGAATCAATACTAGCTCCCAGTGAACTAAAAAAACCAAAACAAAATTTGAAGAGACAGAAAGATCTGACAGGTAAAAACATCAGTGGCTTTTTCCCATGCTATACCTGCAAAGCCTGCACACATAGTAAAAAGTTAAAAAATTTACAAATTAACAATTTTGACAAATCAATTAATATCAAGGATATAATAAGATGCACTAGCAAGAACATAATCTATATTCTCAAATGCTCTTGTAATCTCTTTTATTTTGGAGAGACCAAAAGAATGGTAAGAGACAGAATAAGGGAACATCTTTGCCAGATAGAACGAGGCTCTGAAGACACACATCTATACAAACATTTCAAATCTGTCCATAAAGGGAACACCAAAGATCTTTCATATTGGGGAATACAAAAAGTAAAAAATAACTGGAGGGGCGGAGATATAGAGAAAAAATTATTAATTAAAGAAGCTGAATTAATTTATAAATACAACACATTATATCCGAATGGGCTTAACTCTGAAATGGATCTATCACCTTTTCTGTTTGAATGAAGCTATATAACAAATACACACAATACATCTATTTCTAATAGAACTAATGTTATTATAATAATTCTTCATTTATGTTCTGTATTATATAGCTTATGACTGTTTAATATATAGAAAGCTGTCCCATGTAAAACTTCCACCTTAAAAACTCTAATGATACATATGAGCAAGAGAGATAACAAAACATTCCACCTTAAATGAGTCCAATTATGGAAGACCAATCAGAAAGAACTGATGCCTTTAAATATTATGTTACAACAGTCACCAGGATCTTGATAAAGCTCTTTTGAGCGAAACGCGTCGACCTTGTGACTGCTGACCCTACAATTGTGTGAATTAAATACACAAAGAGACTTTCTTTTTATACCATATGATTTCAGTTTTAACACTGTAACAACCCGGGTTGTCTATTATACTCCTATTGGAATCTCAAAGTCCTGCGTGCATCAAGCACTAAGTGCAGGATTCTTCTACAAACATCGTTATCTCATAAAAGTTTCCATTCCATCATCCACAAGAATTTGTTTGCCTTCTAACATTCCCAGCCAATCCTACCCGAGATACCAAGCTGTGACGTCAGACGCCAAGACACATGCGGCGCTGATCAGTCACCAGGTGAGAAGGGGAATCAGACGCTGGAAGACGGGTCTGGAGAACAACAGGTACTCGATTCTATTGAGAAAATATTGTATAGTAACCTGCTTCAACCGGAGAAAATACCAATCTAGAAATAACTTTCTATATTAATATCGGCTAAAACGCTCATGCATATTTGAACTGTACATTTGAACTGCTATTATCCACCTAAGTACAGCTGGGTATACAAATACCATTTACTTGCCTAACGTTCAAAGAGACGGACACTTGCATATATATATCTTTTATGTATGGGGCAGCATATGTAAACACTATTTAAAGTGTCAAAATGATCATTGTTTTTATATCCTGAATATTTCACTTAATAAGGCAGACGTTCCTTTTGATGTTTTTAGTATATTGTTATATGCATTTTTTTATAAAATATATTTTTCACCCACAGTGACTACATAATTCTTTCTTATCCCTCCAAAGTGGTAATATAGTATTGAACACTATTTAGTTTTTATTTTTGGTAACACATTATTTTCACCTTGTAATTCACAACATCTATTTCACATTATTCACATATCCTTTTTTGATATATATCATAAAATATTTTAAAATTTTAGTATACCTTTAGCTATTAGTAGCGCACCTATCACCCCCAATCACTTACTTTATCGTTTGTTGAAAGACGGAAGGATCTTTCTACTTTTTAGGTGTTTGGTAACCACCCTTATACCAGCGCACTATTATACCCCCTGTACTCACATCATATTACTATAACAATGTTGGTTGCGCAATGCTAGGGAATGAGTAGCAAAGGCATTATCTATCTTTTTAAACAATAACAAATCTGGTGTAGACTGTCCCTTTAAATGTATGGAGCATGGGGTTTTTGACTGAAGAAAAAAGAGAATTTTACAGATTAGAAGCAGCACAGGAAAATTATTGTATTCAGTTATGTGAGATTGTGAAAATGTAAGGAAGTAGGTTGTGAGCAGAGCATAGACGATGGGTTACAGAGCAGAGATGATCAGTGATAGAGGAGAGAGCTAAGTATAAAGTCTACGTGGATTATTCTCGGTCTACATAGATTATTCTCAGATCTTCAGCTTTATGCTTCTGGTTACTAGATCAGTGAAGGAATATGCTGAGTTGAATGAGCTATATGAGTCTACAAGAGGCATTTAAAATTAATTTGAGGAGCTTAAAGTGAATGTCAATTTTGATGCTAAAGTGCCCGTTTTTTTAAAATTTGATTAAAAACAGGGACACTTTAATTAATCAAAATTTACATTTCATTCCTGTTGAGAAGAAATACTTACCTTTTAATCTTCACAGCAGCTCCAGCTTCCTCCGATCGTTGCAAGCCATTTCTGACGTCAGAAATGATGGATCCTCCAATCACGGCTTCCCCCAGTGTCTAATTCAATGCCGTGATTGGAGGAAGCCGGATTCCTCATTTAAGACCCAGGAAGAGGCTTTGCGACGGGCGGAGGAAGCTGGAGCTGCTGTGAAGATTAAAAGATAAGTTTTTATTCACAACAGGAGTGAAATGTAGATTTTGATGAATTAAAGTGCCCCTGTTTTTAATCGAATTTTTTAAAACCGGGCACTTTAGCATCAAAATTGACATTCACTTTAAAGCTAGAGAAGGTATAAGTCAGTTTGGTAATGGGTTGTAGCAGTTAATATGGGAAAGTATATTACCAATTTATTGTCATCTGGTGTTAAGAATGGGCTTGTTAGGGGCATATTTAGGCATAAGTGTGCAAGGTGTAGCCCGAGCAGGATTATGCGGAGCAGCTCAACAGCATTCTACTTTTCTGATATTTCCATATATTATTATTATTTTATTATTTTTATTATTTTGGATGAATAGGTCTACCCATGTACCCCTTGTCTTTATATAAGTGCAACTATATATCCCATTTAAATGCTAAATTGAAATCATATACATCTTGGTTAAAGGGACACTAAATCTTTCATGATTCAGATAGAGCATGCAATTCTAAGAAACTTTCTAATTTACTCCTATTATCATTTTTTTTCTTCGTTTTCTCCCTATCCTTATTTAAAAAGCAGGATTTAATGCATAGGAGCCGGCCCATTTTAGGTTGAGAACCTGGGTTATGTTTGCTTATTGGTGGGTAAATGTAAGCCTCCAATAATCAAGCGCTATCCATGGTGCTGAACCTAAATGGGCTGGCTGCTAAGATTTACATTCCTGCTTTTAAAATAAAGATAGCAAGAGAACAAAGAAAAATTGATAATAGTAGTAAATTAGAAAGTTGCTTAAAATGTCATGCTCTATCTGAATCATGAAAGAAAAAAATTTGGATTCAGTGTCCCTTTAAGTTTTTTCTTCTTTTTCTAAGACATTCTAATCCATAAAATAATCAATTAAATAGCTGGCATGTCAATTAGCGAAATAGGCATTTCACAGAATTTTCAATGGGATTATTACAGGTCTCAGTGGTTATAAAAGGAAAGTAAAACAGGACAGGCAAATCAATTCAGTATGAATAACTCCTAACGTGACTGAATTAAAGGGACAGCCTAGGCCAAAAATACTTTCATGATTCAGATAGAGCATGTAATTTTAAACAATTTTCCAATTTACTTATGTTATCAACAATTATGCTTTGTTCTCTTGTATTCTTAGTTGAAAGCTTAACCTAGGAGGTTCATATGCTAATTTCTTAGACCTTGAAGGCCACCTCTTTTCAGAATGCGTTTTAACAGTTTTTCACCACTAGAGGGTGTTAGTTCATGTATTTCATATAGATAACACTGTGCTCGTGCACATGAAGTTATCTGGGAGCCAGCACTGATTGGCTAAACTGCAAGTCTGTCAAAAGAACTGAAATAAAGGGGCAGTTTGCAGAGGCTTAGATACAAGATAATCACAGAGGTTAAAAGTATATTAATATAACTGGGGAATGGGTAATAAAGGGATTATCTATCTTTTAAAACAATACAAATTCTGGTGTAGACTGTCCCTTTAAGTTTTTTGTTTGTGTTTCTTTACTTAACCAATAATTTCAAAGTATGACTTTAAAATTAAAAATGTAATATAATTTTAAATTAAAACACTCAAATACTTTACAACCATAATTGGAAAAAAAAATAAGATAATATTTATTAATATGAGAACTGAGCACACAAACATTAACATTAAACAAACAGCAAACTCATGTGATTTAAAAGAGAAAATTCAAATCAAGAACCCGGAGACAGAATCAAAGAAAGGTTAACATTAATAAAAAAGCAGCCGTGTAAAGGGCTATTGTTCAGTCTTAGAAGAGATAGTCTCATTTATTAGAGCATGTAATTTCATCATTACCCACCCTGCATATGTATATGTTTAACCTCTTTCTGTTCAACGAGCACGGCTCTCGAGCAGTACTTTAATTATGTGTTTAACACCATTTGCTGAGGTTGAACACATAGATGTGCAGGATTTATAGTGATAAAAGAATATGCTATAACAAATGAGACCATGGGGTAGATTTATCAAATGTCGGAACGGAACGGATCATGTCCACCCGACATCGCTAAATGCCAACAGCATTCGCTGTCGGCATTTACTATTGCACAAGCATTTCTGGTAAAATGCTTGTGCAGTGCCGCCCACTGCACATTTGCGGTCAATCGGCTTCTAGCAGGCGGTGTCAATCATCCGGATCGTATCTGATCGGAATGATTGCAGTCCGCCACCTCTTAAGACCGATGTTTCTATACTTATGTTTCAGACGGACCTGAAACTTCGGCAGTAGATTGCAGTATTCGCTGTTGGATAAATCTTCCCCCTAGTCTTTTTTTCAGTGTAACAGCACTTTAATATATTGTCTGGATTATGGTTGTTATGTGAGAGAGCATAGCATGGTAGCAGAACAGAATAGTATAAGGCTATAAATCCAGTAAATCCTAGTATTGCACTGAAAATGTAAGGCAGATGCCATACTAACAAAGTCAAGGAAATGATGCTGTAAAACACATGTAAATATTATTTTAAATGGGAATGAAACTCAAAGTTAAACTTTTATGTTTCAGATAGAACTTGCCATTTTAAACAACTTTCCAATTTACTCAAATTTATTTTGTTTCCTTGTTATTATGTTACATTGCAATTACTGCTGCCCTATAGTTCACAACAATGTATAACATTATTACATACTGTTGTCATAGAGTGCTAATGCCATGTACACATGTCCCTTTAACTACTGTAGCCATTAGATACAGTTTTATGTACTTCCATTTGAAGTACAATGGTTGTAGTTCTATAAGTAAAAACACAACAACTCACAATTAAGCAAATATTTTAAATATGTGTCAATTAATGATGAAATAGACAAAAAGTAATTTGATAAATGTGGTGTAAAATACATTACTGCATGGCTTTAACTATGCATTTATATATATATATATATATATATATATATATATATATATATATATATATATATTAGCTTTTTCACTTCATCCACACCAAATCCACTCTATTCCAGCTTAATCAGGAAAATACATTAGTTTGCCAAGTATGAGGATTCTACCCAGAATCCTTATCTGTAAACTGGTACCTTAATGAAATGCTTGTGTGTTCAAGTGACATTAAACAAATTAATAGCTATTTTTGGGAATTTTTCTATCAATTTACACCAAAACGTAAGAAGGTAGAAAACTCATGTGAAGTGGAATATGCAACTCTCTCCAAGCCTCTTGTAGAGAAGTTAACTGTTGAGGTGGAAGGTGAGAAAAAATAGATATCATAAGCTTTATTATGACCATTAGACAACAAAGCAACAAATATATTCACCCAGATCATTTTATTTTATCCCTTATCTTATAAATGTCATCTCATTATTGTTTTTTATATAAATATCCAGAATATATCAAGAGGAAGAACAATGTAAGATTTAATTTTTAATTTGTAATTCTCTTTGAGTGATTCAGTCTATATAGCAATGCCCACATGGGCATTTAATCATATAGTTCTTAAGGTCATTTACAATTACAGTATACATATAGGGGCATATTTAAGATTGTGTGAGTGGACATGATCCGATATTGTGGATCATGTCCGCTGCACATCCATAAATGCTGACAGCCCTCAGAGCAGGCAGACAGGTCATGAAGCAGAACATATTCTAATTTGTTACCAGTGATAGTGAGGTCAAACCTTAAAGCGAAGGTCAATTGTGACGAATTAGTGCCCGTTTTTTAATAATCCTATTAAAAACAAGGGCACTTTAATTCATCAAAATTGTCATTTCAAGTGATTTCTTAAAAAACTTACCTTTTAATCCTGAGAGCCCCTGCAGTGCTTCCTCCGCCCGTCGCAAGCCCTCTTTGCAGGTCCAAAATGACGAATCTGGCTTCATCCAATCACGGCGTTCCCTCAGGCCATGACCCCCCTGGGGGGAACGCTGTGATTGTAGAAAGCCGGATTCATAATTTCTGACGTAAACAGAGGCTTCCAACGGCCGGGGGAATCGATAGAGCCGCTATCAGGATTAAAAGGTAAGTTTTTGAAGATAATGCTTGAAATGTCAATTTTTATGAATTAAAGTGCCCTTGTTTTCAATAGGATTATTAAAATCCAGGCACTTATTCATCAAAATTGACCTTCACTTTAATTGAGGAATCATATATTTACAATGAATGCTATCTAGAAAAGTATGCCTTATTATCTGAGCATTATCAGTGAATATCTTAGTTGTAGCTGAATAAATGGTACAGCTCTCTGGTAATAATTGTATAATTCTTATGTATGATTATGTTATATATATATATATAAGAAAAAGTAGTACCCGCTCTAAAAAAAGGATATACAGTGTTTAGTAATAGATCACCTGACTTATCAAGTACTGGCAGGTGATCCAGTGCACGGAACCCACAAGGAATAAATATATTATAAATAAGAAAAATTTAAAGATGGGTTAATCCAGCACAGACTAATAAAACACAAATAAACAGTATATAAATTGCTATGAAAAACAACAGGGAGCCGCCAGGTCAGATTCAAGAGAAAACAAAGCATTTATTGAATCATAATCAATTAAAGTAAAAAACTTATAGATATAAGTGTCATAAACATCAAAGCATATATGAGTAATCCTAGAAAACTGAGGAAAAACAATGGCCATGTACATTAAACCGGTATAAATGAGCTCAATACCTCTAAGTCTAGACTATGACTTGTAAAATCACATTAATAACGAGGAACGAAAAATAAGGCACAGGATAACATAAATAGATGAACATACATAATAATCAACATAGCAATCAGCATAGAATATGTATATGTCCTTAAGGCACAAATCAAGTTCCTCTGAAACTCGTATTAGACTGTATACATAGATGATCCGATGCAAAGCAGAGCAAATGAAACTGTGTGGCCCAAAGTCACTTGTCAGATATGCATTCGTAGAAAGATATCAAAGCACATGGTATACTGAAGCCAATATGAATTATAGTTCCATAGCAAAAGCAAAGCAAGGAAGGTTATCCTTTGTTGATGGAGCAGCAATGCACTACTGGTAGGTCTAGCTGAACACATCAAATAAGTGAATATGTGCAGCCACCAATCAGCACCTAGCTCCCAGACTAATGCGTTGCTGCTCCTGAGTCTACATATGCATTGTTTTCAACAAAAGATAGCAAGAGAATGAAGCAAATTAGATAATAGAAGTAAATTGGAAAGTTGTTTAAAATTACCTGCTCTGTGTGAATCATAAAAGAAACATTTTAATGTTATATTAAATATTCCTTTAATATATTACAGCCTCAATTTGTATGACTTTGGTGCTGTGATTTTTGTCTGTAAAAAAGTGGAATTGACCTAAATAAGCAAACACAATTGTCAGCCTACATGTAGGTTTATAAAGGGAGAGCTGATATACGTAACACTGCTTGCAGATATATGTAAATGAATTAAACATGTGTGCATGCTAAACGATAAGGCAAAAGCTAGTTATGTTATTTAAATACAGTTTTATTCATAAATAAGATTAAAGGGATAGTCAAGTCAAAATTAAACTTTAATGATTCTGATAGAACAGCAATTTAAATCAACTTTCTAATTTACACCTATTATCAATTTTTCTTTGTTCTCTTGGTATCTTTATTTGAATGTAAGCTTAGCCGGACCATTTTTGGTTCAGACCTGGGTAGCACTTGCTTATTAGTGGCTACATTTAGACACCAATTAACAAGCACTACCCAGGTGCCCAACCAAAAATGGGCCGGCTCCTATGCTTACATTCCTGCTTTTTCAAATAAAGATACCAAGAGAACAAAGAAAAAATGATAATAGGAGTAAATTAGAAAGTTGCTTAAAATTGCTAATTTATCTAAATCATGAAAGTTTAATTCTTACTAGACTATTCCTTTAACAAAAGCAGGACACAAGTGTGTAATGTACTTACGTTTTATGGGATGGGAGGTACTGCGCATCTTTAAAGTAATTAAAAACAAGATTGATCTTAGGATGGCACAGTAAGTTATCACTCACCCAATGGAAGCTAAACTACTATTTTAAAAGTCTTCTTAAAATAAACTTAAAGTAGATGAACAATATACATACATATGTACTGAAATGTACGTATTTAGTGGCATCTACTGTCCCTTTAAACATAATATTTAGGAGTATTAAAAGGTGTTAAATAAAATTAATATTCTTTTTTTACCCCTGGCAAAGGATCAAGTATGGTAGAAATAGATTATAATACACCCCCTGATTATCATCAAATGGAAATCCAGGGTTGTCATGAATTATCAGCAATCTGAGCCGTAGTAAATTGTCTCAGTCAGGTGCTGACGATGGCTCAGAGCCGTCGCTAGCACATACCCACCTTGAGGGCAATCTGGGGGCTCCCACTGACTCCCACCCCAGCGATCTGGCCTGTATAGTGAAAAGCATCACCGGGGCTTCAGGTTTTGTGCGGTGATGTCCCGCCCAATGACGTGACGACGTCACCACGCAACCTTATTTAAAGTTGACAATGCACAAGTATAGGGAGATGGGGGCATGCTGCTTAGAAGCCTGTATCTCAGGCATCTAATCCGCTACAGACCCCCAAGACCCACCGTTAGAAAGGTAATCGCCTAATCTTTTTAACTATATAAGTCTTGGGAATCAGGAAAAAAAGTTAAAAATAAATATATTTTAAAAAACGTAAACATTAAAAAAAAGCTCAAAACCAGCTTAGCACCCGGGTGGGAAAGGGCTTACCAGCCAAATGGTTAATAGAGCAAGCAAAGATGAGATGTAATTGCTATGGCATATAACACACATTATACAAAGATTATTGTCTGTTTTATTATTTGTGAATTTCTTTTTTTTTACAGCATCGAAAACATTATTGATAACAATTTCAATATCTGTGTCTGTGGTCATTGTCATCTTTATTGTCAGTGTGTTTTTGATGAGAATATTCAGGACAAGAGGTAAACAGCTTGAATTACATTTATTATTAGGTTTAATATTTCAAATTTTTTTTGCAATGAATATATAACTATATTATGTTCTCACTATGAAGTTATGATGAGATAATATTTTGAAGCTTATTATTGAGGGGCTTTGCTAGGATCATAATAATCTTAAAAGGACATAAAACCCAATTATTTTTTTCATGATTCAGATAGAGAATACAATACTAAACAACATTCCAATTTACGTCTATTATCTAATTAGCTTCATTATTCCTATGTTGAAGAAATAGCAATGCACATGGGTAAGCCAATCACATGAGGCATCTATGTGCAGCCACCAATCAACAATGGTTATCAAGAGCATTAAGCAAATTAGACAATAGAAGTAAATTGGAAAGTTGTTTAAAATTGCATCATCTATCTGAATAATGAAAGAAAAAAATTTGGGTTTCATGTCCCTTTAACTAAGTCAGGGAGGCTCATGACCACATATGAGATTGAGTGGGCAGAGTCTGGGCAGGTGTAGGCAGAGTTTTTGGATGTTTCATAGACAGAAGTGGGCGGTCTGGGAGAGGCTAAGGGATTTGGAAATGACTACTTTATTCAGGGTGTGGCTTATTGGAAAGGAACAGCAGTGAAGTGGGGCAATGTACATCCACACCCAAGCACAGAGTATAAATGTCTTAAAAACAAAATTTATGCTTACCTGATAAATGTATTTCTCTTGTGGTGTATCCAGTCCATGGATTCATCCATTACTTGTGGGATATTCTCCTTCCCAACAGGAAGCTGCAAGAGGACACCTACAGCAGAGCTGTCTATATAGCTCCTCCCCTAACTGCCACCTCCAGTCATTCGACCGAAGACAAGCAAGAGAAAGGAGAAACTATAGGGTGCAGTGGTGACTGTAGTTTAAAAATAAAAAACACCTGCCTTAAAATGACAGGGCGGGCCGTGGACTGGATACACCACAAGAGAAATAAATTTATCAGGTAAGCATAAATTTTGTTTTCTCTTGTAAGGTGTATCCAGTCCACGGATTCATCCATTACTTGAGGGATAACAATACCAAAGCTATAGGACACAGATGAAGGGAGGGACAAGGAAGGAGCTTAAACAGAAGGCACCACTGCCTGTAAGACCTTTCTCCCAAAAATAGCCTCCGAAGAAGCAAAAGTATCAAATTTGTAGAATTTAGAAAAAGTATGAAGTGAAGACCAAGTCGCCGCCTTACAAATCTGTTTAACAGAAGCCTCATTCTTAAAAGCCCATGTGGAAGCTACCGCTCTAGTGGAATGAGCTGTAATTCTTTCAGGAGGCTGCTGGCCAGCAGTCTCATAAGCTAAGCGGATTATATTTCTTAGCCAAAAGGAAAGAGAAGTTGCCGAAGCCTTTTGGCCTCTCCTCTGTCCAGAGTAGACCACAAACAAAGCAGATGTTTGACGAAAATCCTTCGTAGCTTGTAAATAAAATTTTAAAGCACGAACCACATCAAGATTGTGTAATAGACGTTCCTTCTTTGAAGAAGGATTAGGACATAGTGAAGGAACAACAATCTCCTGATTGATATTTTTATTAGATACCACCTTAGGAAGAAAACCAGGTTTGGTACGTAACACTCAAGAGTACAAAAGATGGGTATATATGTGAGCGCCAATATGTGTAAAACACAAAAGGCAATAGATCTTTTTAATATTGGCTTCTATATTAATATCTTTATTATTATCCTTTGGTTTTATTTCGGTTGGTTTTAAAAAGAGAACAGTCCACTAAGTACTGGTAATATGAATTATATAATATAAGAAATATATGAAATACAGAATGTAAATAATCATTAATTTTATTGTTAAAATTTAATTAAACTATTAATTCATGGAGATAAAAGTGTATAGAACAGACAATAAATATACAAAAGCAATAATACTAGTGATACACCTCCCTATTGGTACCAATCTTATAGTTAAGCTAGTTAATTATACTTGTGAATAAAATATATATATAAACAGTCTAAAAGAATATATGCACTAAAAGATCTTATTTAAAAAAGGAACCTTAAACAATTATCCTGAGTTTAAAAGTTATAACAATTGGTATGCTTACAATCTGACTTAAGCATATACAAAAATGTCCTTTTTGTTTGAAAAAATGATCCACTCCTGTTTAGATTTAAATATGATTGAGCAGTATAATCCACAATAAGCCAGCATGTGAAAGTAAAAAAAGTATTAAAAGCTCCAGTTGTCCGTATGGGAGACTTTCAACAAAGTGACATTTCAGTCTTATAACTCCAAAAGCTGCACTTATATTTGAAAAACGGTTTCAAAGTTGAAACTGGTACCTTGTTTAGATCCGCTTCCAATGCTCGTTAGTTTAGGGGAGACGCCAAACACAAAGTCCCGTGTCGATCCTTAGACACGCCCACAAGTGCGGGAAATGACGTCGGCGGTTTAGTTCCGGACTTTCTTGGTAGCGTCCTTAGCAACGTCTCTGTTGCTGTATCCTCAGTGTATCCTCAGTGTATCATCCGTAATGGTAACGCGTTTCAGCTCCTTGGAGCCTTTGTCAAACCATACCGGATGATACTGATGGGGTCCTTTTATATCATTAGTGCCAATACTGATTAATTGTTAATTAGGACATTTATACATTTTATGCTTTCTAAACAGTATCCATTGTGTTCATGATATCAGGCTTTTTATGCACAATGTAATGTTTATAATTAGTTAACTTTCCTAAAATATTGTATTTTTTAAAAAAATTTTAAAGAACGAAAAAGAATAGAAGAGAAGAATAAATACTAAAGAAAATATAAGCTTATAAGAATAAGAGGCTTATAGATATAAGTTCTCAAAAAAAGAGCATAGTTTTGGATGAATCAATAATTTAATAATTTAATTATTTATTAATAACCACCAACTTGTTAAAAATAATAAATGTGAGATCTGATCTAAAAATGACACATTCTTGGTATATTATTAATAATATTAATAATATTAATAAACTTTTAATAGTGGTTGATATATATAAAAAACATATTACCGTACATAATGGACTAATAAAAGGTGATGTCATAATTGTGACTTTTTATAAGAGTTTGAGACGATGTATAAATAAAGGAATTTAGGGAATCAGGATATTTAATAGATTTAAAATGTTTAATAGATTAAAACATTTAAAATACATATAAAAGAACAAGTCTATATTAAGGCGATATATACTCTGTTATTATATAAATTTAGTGTTTTTTTAGGGGTTATTGCATACAAAATCTTTTTTTATGTTTTATTTAAAAAATGTTTTATTTAAAAAAGCTCCCTAGTTCAATTTCTAAATTAAGACCCTGAGGGTATAGTGTATCCAGATTAAAAATCCATTTACTTTCTAACTGCAAAAGTTTATTATGTAAATCCCCTCCTCTTGTTTGTTTAGGCAGTTTGGCTACCCCCATATATTGGAAACATTTTAGATTCCCTCCATTACATTGTTTAAAGTGTTTAGGAACCGGTAAATCTTTATTTCTTTCTTTATCCATGTTTTCGATAGATAGAATGTGTTTTCTAATTCTTTCCCGTAGGGGTCTTTCCGACTCTCCTACGTATTGTTGGCCACATTTACATTGAATTACATACACCGTATTACTATCTGTACATCTAATACAATCGTTGATTTTAAATTCCTTTTTGTTTGTGTTGGAAACAACTGTCTTTCTTTTCTGTGAGTGTCTGCAGGATTTGCAGATAAAACAGGGAAAAAAGCCTTTTATTTCGTTTCCTTTTAGGTCTCTATCATTGTTTCGTTTTTTCTTTATGATAGTGGGGGCTAGCTTATTTTTCAGGTTGTTTGCTCTTCTATAAACAAAATGGGGTCTTTCATTAATTAGAGGTCCTAGTATTTTGTCTTGTTTCAAAATATGCCAGTGTTTTTTCATAATTTGCTCTGTTATTTTATAATTGGCATTATATTCTGTGACAAATGGTATTTTGATTGTGTTGGTTTGTACATTATCTGGTTCTTTTTGTTTCTTTATTAATAGGGATCTCCTATCTATATTTTCTATATCTTGTCTTATCTCTTCTACAACATTATCTTTGTACCCTCTTTCAATACATTTTTCTTTCAGAATGAGTGACTGAGTTAGGTAGTCATCCTTCTTATTGCAATTTTTTCTAACCCTCATCATTTGGCCTTTAGGTATATTATTTTTCCATAAATAGTGGTGACAGCTAGTTGAGTGTATAAAGTTGTTGCTGTCAACCGGTTTAAAATATGTTCTTGTATTCAGTTTTCCCTCCTCTATATAAATTTGTAAGTCTAAAAAATTTAAATATTCCTTACTCATTTCTTTAGTAAATCTGATGTTATGATTATTGTTGTTCATATTAATAAAGAAATTTTCTAAAGATTCTGATGTCCCTTTCCAAATGATGATTACATCATCTATGTATCTTTTAAAGAGGACTAGGCTCGCACCCAGTTCCTGGGTGGCTAAAAATTGTTGTTCCCATAAACCCATAAAAAGGTTTGCGTAACTGGGTGCGAACCTAGTCCCCATAGCAGTCCCACAAATTTGTAAATAATATGAATCATCAAATTGAAAATAATTGTGGTTTAAAATAAAATCTATGCTATCTAAAATAAAATCTCCCTGTTCTTTTTTCATTGTGGAGTCATTATTTAAGAAGTGTTTTACCGCCTCTAAGCCTTTTGAGTGTTCAATTATAGTATAGAGTGATGTTATGTCGCAACTAACTAACCACATGTCCTCTGTCCATGTTATATCTTCCAAAAGTTTAATTACTTCTGTTGAGTCTTTTAAATATGAATCAAGAGATACTACATATTTTTGCAGATATCTATCCACATATTGTGATAGGTTGGCAGTCACAGAATCTATGCCGGATATTATTGGCCTGCCTGGTGGGTCCGTAAGGGACTTATGTATCTTAGGTAAGATATAGAACACAGGAATTCTTGGTGTTTTTTTAAAAAGGTAATCATGTTCTTTTTCATTTATCACTTCTAAAGTTTTATATTTATTTAATAGTGATTTTAGTTCCCAAGTATAAAACGTAGTGGGGTTGATTTTACTCTTTTTATAGGTATTTTCATCTTTGAGTAAGTTGTCACATATTCTCATGTAGTGTATTTTATCTAAAATTACGATCCCGCCACCCTTATCTGCATTTTTAAAAATTATTTCGTTATTGTTTTCTAGTTCTTTAATTAAGTTTTCTTGTTTCTTTGACAAATTGTATTTTACTTTATTGATTTTCTTTTCTGGTATATTTTTTATATCATTTATAATTAATTTCTCAAAAGTCTCTAATACTGACCCCTTTTCATGTTTGGGGTAAAAGGACGATTTATTCTTCAAACCGGAATGTATAAAACCATTGGTATTAGGTATAATTTTTCTGGGTTGTTGTACTTCCCTCTCTAGGGCATTTTTTGCAAAATATCTCTTCAAAGTTAAAGTTCTGATAAATTTATTTGCGTCTATGTATGTATTAAATTTATTAATTTTTGCAGTGGGGGCAAAAGAAAGGCCTTTTAGTAGAACATCTTTTTCTTCATCTTTTAGAATATAGTTACTCAAATTATAAATACCATTTTCCTTATTGTTACTCACTTCTTTCTTTTGTCTGTTGGCTTTCTGTAGGCCTCTTCCCCGTTTTCCTCTCCTCCTGAGTAATTTCTTTTTCTTTGACCTAATCTTTGTTCCTTTGCTTCTAATATTCAGATCTCACATTTATTATTTTTAACAAGTTGGTGGTTATTAATAAATAATTAAATTATTAAATTATTGATTCATCCAAAACTATGCTCTTTTTTTGAGAACTTATATCTATAAGCCTCTTATTCTTATAAGCTTATATTTTCTTTAGTATTTATTCTTCTCTTCTATTCTTTTTCGTTCTTTAAAATTTTTTTAAAAAATACAATATTTTAGGAAAGTTAACTAATTATAAACATTACATTGTGCATAAAAAGCCTGATATCATGAACACAATGGATACTGTTTAGAAAGCATAAAATGTATAAATGTCCTAATTAACAATTAATCAGTATTGGCACTAATGATATAAAAGGACCCCATCAGTATCATCCGGTATGGTTTGACAAAGGCTCCAAGGAGCTGAAACGCGTTACCATTATGGATGATACACTGAGGATACACTGAGGATACAGCAACAGAGACGTTGCTAAGGACGCTACCAAGAAAGTCCGGAACTAAACCGCCGACGTCATTTCCCGCACTTGTGGGCGTGTCTAAGGATCGACACGGGACTTTGTGTTTGGCGTCTCCCCTAAACTAACGAGCATTGGAAGCGGATCTAAACAAGGTACCAGTTTCAACTTTGAAACCGTTTTTCAAATATAAGTGCAGCTTTTGGAGTTATAAGACTGAAATGTCACTTTGTTGAAAGTCTCCCATACGGACAACTGGAGCTTTTAATACTTTTTTTACTTTCACATGCTGGCTTATTGTGGATTATACTGCTCAATCATATTTAAATCTAAACAGGAGTGGATCATTTTTTCAAACAAAAAGGACATTTTTGTATATGCTTAAGTCAGATTGTAAGCATACCAATTGTTATAACTTTTAAACTCAGGATAATTGTTTAAGGTTCCTTTTTTAAATAAGATCTTTTAGTGCATATATTCTTTTAGACTGTTTATATATATATTTTATTCACAAGTATAATTAACTAGCTTAACTATAAGATTGGTACCAATAGGGAGGTGTATCACTAGTATTATTGCTTTTGTATATTTATTGTCTGTTCTATACACTTTTATCTCCATGAATTAATAGTTTAATTAAATTTTAACAATAAAATTAATGATTATTTACATTCTGTATTTCATATATTTCTTATATTATATAATTCATATTACCAGTACTTAGTGGACTGTTCTCTTTTTAAAACCAACCGAAATAAAACCAAAGGATAATAATAAAGATATTAATATAGAAGCCAATATTAAAAAGATCTATTGCCTTTTGTGTTTTACACATATTGGCGCTCACATATATACCCATCTTTTGTACTCTTGATTGTTTTCAGGCTTAGGGATTGCCTGTTTTTTATGTGTAGCCAAGATCTTATCTAGCGCATTGTTTCTCTCACACAATTCCCCTTAACTTTGGTACGTAACACTACCTTATCTCCAAGACAAAAGTTTAATATCTATGGAATGCAAAGGTTCAAACGGAACCCCTTGCAGAACCTTAAGAACTAAATTTAAACTCCATGGCGGAGCAACAGGTTTAAACACAGGCTTGATTCTAACTAAAGCCTGACAAAACGCCTGAACATCTGGATTAAGGTGTCAATGACCGAATCAGAGAAACCACACTTTGATAAAATCAAGCGTTCAATCTCCAAGCAGTCAGACGCAGAGAAATTAGATTTGGATGGTTGAACGGACCCTGAAGTAGAAGGTCCTGCCTCAGCGGCAGAGTCCATGGTGGAAGAGATGACATGTCCACCAGATCTGCATACCAAGTTCTGCGTAGCCACGCAGGTGCTATCAAAATCACTGAAGCTCTCTCCTGCTTGATCTTGGCAATCAGATGAGGGAGCAGAGGAAACGGTGGAAACACATAAGCCAGGTTGAAAGACCAAGGCGCTGCTAGAGCATCTATCAGCGCTGCCTTGGGATCCCTGGACCTGGATCCGTAACAAGGAAGCTTGGCGTTCTGATGAGACGTCATGAGATCCAGTTCTGGTTTGCCCCAAAGTTGAATCAACTGTGCAAATACCTCCAGATGGAGTTCCCACTCCCCCGGATGAAAATCTGCCTCCCAGTTCTCTACTCCTGGGATATGGATAGCTGATAGATGGCAAGAGTGAACCTCTGCCCATAGAATTATTTTTGAAACCTCCATCATTGCTAGGGAACTCCTTGTTCCCCCTTGATGGTTGATGTAGGCTACAGTCGTGATATTGTCCGACTGAAATCTGATGAACCTGACCGCAGCAAGCTGAGGCCAAACTTGAAGAGCATTGAATATCGCTCTTAGTTCCAGAATGTTTATCGGAAGGAGTGCCTCCTCCTGAGTCCATGAGCCCTGAGCCTTCAGGGAGTTCCAGACTGCACCCCAGCCCAGAAGGCTGGCATCTGTCGTTACTATTGTCCAATCTGGCCTGCGGAAGGTCATACCCTTGTACAGATGGACCCGAAATAGCCACCAGAGAAGAGAATCCCTGGTCTCTTGATCCAGATTTAGTAGAGGGGACAAATCTGTGTAATCCCCATTCCACTGACTGAGCATGCAAAGTTGCAGCGGTCTGAGATGTAGGCAGGCAAATGGCACTATGTCCATTGCCGCTACCATTAAGCCGATTACTTCCATACACTGAGCCACTGAAGGGCGAGAAGTAGAATAAAGAACACGGCTGAAATTTAGAAGTTTTGACAACCTGGCCTCTGTCAGGTAAATCTTCATTTCTACAGAATCAATCAGAGTTCCTAGGAAGGAAACTCTTGTGAGAGGGGATAGAGAACTCTTTTCTTCATTCACCTTCCACCCATGAGACCTCAGAAATGCCAGAACAATGTCCGTATGGGACCTGGCAATTTGAAAATTTGACGCCTGTATCAGAATGTCATCTAGGTAAGGGGCTACTGATATACCATGCGGCCTTAGGACTGCTAGGAGTGACCCTAGAACTTTCGTAAAGATTCTTGGTGCCGTAGCTAACCCAAAGGGAAGAGCCACAAACTGGTAATGCCTGTCTAGGAAGGCGAACCTGAGAAACCGATGATGATCTCTGTGTATCGGAATGTGAAGATAAGCATCCTTTAAGTCCATGGTAGTCATATATTGACCCTCCTGGATCAAAGGTAGGATGGTTCGAATAGTCTCCATCTTGAAGGATGGGACCCTGAGAAATTTGTTTAGGATCTTGAGATCTAAGATTGGTCTGAAAGTTCCCTCTTTCTTGGGAACCACAAACAGATTTGAATAGAAGCCTTGCCCCTGTTCCTCCTTTGGAACTGGGTGGATCACTCCCATAACTAGGAGGTCTTGAACACAATGTAATAATGCCTCTCTCTTTATCTGGTTTGCAGATAATTGTGAGAGATGAAATCTCCCTTTTGGGGAAGAAGCTTTGAAATCCAGAAGATATCCCTGGGACACAATTTCTAACGCCCAGGGATCCTGGACATCTCTTGCCCAAGCCTGGGCGAAGAGAGAAAGTCTGCCCCCTCCTAGATCCGTTTCCAGATCGGGGGCTGATCCTTCATGCTGTTTTAGAGGCAGCAGGTTTTTTGGCCTGCTTTCCTTTGTTCCAAGCCTGGTTATGTCTCCAGACCGGCTTGGACTGGGCAACATTTCCATCTTGATTTGTGTTAGAGGTAGTTGAAGCTGCACCACTCTTGAAGTTTTGAAAGGAACGAAAATTAGTCTGTTTGGTCCTTAATTTGTTGGACCTATCTTGAGGAATGGCGTGACCTTTTCCTCCAGTAATATTAGAAATGATCTCCTTCAGTCCAGGCCCGAATAGGGTCTGCCCCTTGAAGGGAATGTTGAGAAGCTTAGACTTTGAAGTAACGTCAGCTGACCAGGATTTGAGCCATAGCGCCCTACGCGCCTGAATAGCAAAACCTGAGTTTTTAGCCATTAGTTTGGTTAAATTAACAACGGCGTCAGAAACAAATGAATTGGCTAGCTTAAAAGCTTTAAGCTTGTCAAGGATATCATCCAACGGGGTTTCTACCTGTAGAGCCTCTTCTAGAGACTCAAACCAGAAGGCCGCAGCAGCAGTGACTGGGGCAATGCATGCAAGGGGCTGGAGAATAAAACCTTGTTGAATAAAAATTTTCTTAAGGTAACCCTCTAATTTTTTGTCCATTGTATCTAGAAAAGCACAACTGTCCTCGACAGGGATAGTTGTATGCTTCGCTAGGGTAGAGACTGCTCCCTCCACCTTAGGGACCGTTTGCCACAAGTCCCGTGTAGCGGCATCTATAGGAAACATCTTTTTAAAAACAGGAGGGGGAGAGAACGGTACACCTGGTCTATGCCATTCCTTAGTAATAATTTCTGAAAACCTCTTAGGGATTGGAAAAACATCAGTGTAAACAGGCACTGCATAATATTTATCCAATTTACACAATTTATCTGGGATTACAATGGTGTCACAGTCATCCAGAGTTGCTAAAACCTCCCTGAGCAACATGCGGAGGTGTTCAAGCTTAAATTTAAATGTAGACATATCAGAATCAGGTTGAATTGTCTTCCCTGAATCAGAAAAATCACCCACAGATAGAAGCTCTCCTGCTTCGGCTTCTGCACATTGTGAGGGTATATCAGACATAGCTACTAAAGCGTCAGAGAGCTCTGTATTTGTTCTAGCCCCAGAGCTGTCTCGCTTTCCTTGTAACCCTGGCAGTTTGGACAATACCTCTGTAAGGGTATGATTCATAACTGCCGCCATGTCTTGTAAAGTATACGCTATGGGCGCGCTAGATGTACTTGGCGTCCCCTGAGCGGGAGTTATAGGTTCTGACACGTGGGGAGAGTTAGTCGGCATAACGTCCCCCATGTCAAATTCCTCTGGTGATAAATCCTTTAAAGCCAGAATATGGTCTTTAAAATTTATAGTAAGATCAGTGCATTTGGTACACATTCTAAGAGGGGGTTCCACAATGGCTTCTAAACATAATGAACAAGGAGTTTCCTCTATGTCAGACATGTTTAACAGACTAGTAATGAGACCAGCAAGCTTGGAAAACACTTTAATAAATGTGAAAAAGCAGAATATAAAAAACGGTACTGTGCCTTTAAGGCAAAAAAAAAAAAAAACCCGGGGCCATTTATCAAGCTCCGTACAGAGCTTGAAGGGCCGTGTTGCTGGCGAGTCTTCAGACTCGCCAGAAACACAACTTATGAAGCAGCGGTCACAAAGACCGCTGCTCCATAACCCTGTCCGCCTGCTCTGAGCAGGCGGACAGGAATCGCCGGAAATCAACCCGATCGAATACGATCGGGTTGATTGACACCTCCCTGCTGGTGGCCGATTGGCCGCAAGTCAGCAGGGGGCGGTGTTGCACCAGCAGCTCTTGTGAGCTGCTGGTGCAATGTTAAATGCGAAGAGCGTATTGCTCTCCGCATTTAGCGAGGTCTTGAGGACCTGATCCACAGTGTCGGATCAGGTCCGCAAGCCCTTTGATAAATGGGCCTGATAAACTGCCAAACAGTGAAAAAAAGCAGTAAACTCTACAAAATTTTTTTACAGTGTGTATAATAGACTAAAATAGCATTGCACCCACTTGCAAATGGATGATTAATCCCTCAGGCTCAAAAACGAAGCAGAAAAACGGTAAAACCATTATAAACAGTCACAAGCAAACTGCCACAGCTCTACTGTGTCTCATACCTGCCCATAAAACGACTTTTGTAGGCACAAAAACCCTTTACAGAGGTCCTATATGTCAGGGGACTCCTTCAGGGAAGCTGGATGTCTCAGATTGTAAAAACTACTGCGCAATTAGAGCTTGAAAATAGGCCCCTCCCACCATGCACTCAAAGTGAAAAGGCCCTAAATAACTACTCCTAGGAGAAATCTAGTCAGCCATGTGGAAAACTAGGCCCCAAATAAAGATTTATCACCCTCAGTAAAAAACGTTTTTTATATATCATGCAAACGTTTTACATACTAAGTAATAAGAGCAAGTAACATGAATATTACCCTTTACTGCAAGCATGATCCCAGTTGTTTGTTAAATCACTGTAATCAGGCTTACCTTAAATATATCAGGCACTGTCAGCATTTTCTAGACCTTATCATCTCTCTAGAAAAAAATATACTGAACATACCTCAGAGCAGTTAATTCTGCAGGTCATTCCCCCAGCTGAAGTTTTCCCATGCTCTTCAGTTATGTGTGAGAACGGCAGTGGACCTTAGTTACAACCTGCTAACATCATCAAAAACCTGAGGCAAAACTCTTCTTCTAATTTCTGCCTGAGGTAAAAACAGTACAACGCCGGTACCGTTTAAAAATAACAAACTTTTGATTGAAGATAAACTACACTAATTCACCACATATCTCTTGATACTTCCTTTCTTGTCGAGAGCTGCAAGAGAATGACTGGAGGTGGCAGTTAGGGGAGGAGCTATATAGACAGCTCTGCTGTGGGTGTCCTCTTGCAGCTTCCTGTTGGGAAGGAGAATATCCCACAAGTAATGGATGAATCCGTGGACTGGATACACCTTACAAGAGAAAATGCCTTTATCAGAATTACTGAACTTAAATGCATGTCATTTAATGGTCATCAATGGGAAGAGATAAATCCCAAAGCTCTGGCTCATCAGTTTTATAGTGTTAGGTCTGAGCACTAGATGCTGTTGTCAAAATAAATACACGCAGTGCCCCAGAAATACCAACTTGCCTGCTGTCCAGTTTGAAAAAAAGAAAAAGATCTCAAAATTTATAATTATTGTTATTATCAGTTATTTGTATAACGCCGCAAAGTTCCATAGCACAGGATAATCCCCACACAAAGACCCACTAGCCCAGCATCTATAAATTAAGAACAGAACAGTATTTGATAAAAAATAAAAACGTAGCAAATAAACAGTCACAACATCAGGAACTACCACACAAACCACAAATCAGGAACTACCACATAAACCACAAGCCTGGTATTAAACATATTATACACCACAACTTCCTTCCTCTAGTTTCTCACAGCTGCTCTACATAATCACCACTCACTTTATAAATAGGAAGGTTAGTTTATAACCCAAATACAAAGAGCGCAGGCTCCAACACAGAAAGAGGGATTATCTTGTACTGTGTGTTGTACAGTAATATGGACTATGAGCCAGATTACGATTTGAGCGATATTTATCGCTCCCGTGCTAACTAGGGATGGGCGATTGTTTCTAAAAATTCGAAATTTAAAACATATTTTTATACATTCGTTCGATCAAATCGAATTTCGAATGTTTATATAACATTCTAACATTCTATTTTCGAATTTTCGTTTTCGAATTTTTCAATAAAATTTGAAAATATTTGTTAGAATAATAGAATGTTTAGCTATGTATTCATTCAATTTCGAAATGTAATATTCAAATTTGACATTCAAATTCAAAATAGTATTTCTAGTCTATAACTGTGTTTAATAAATGTAATATTCGAATTTGAATGCTACATTCGAATGTCACATTCAAATTTTAAATAGTATTTCTAGTCTAATACTGGCCTAGATTTGGAGTTCGGCGGTAAAAGGGCTGTTAACGCTCCGCGGGCTTTTTTCTGGCCGCACCATAAATTTAACTCTGGTATCGAGAGTTTAATCAAATGCTGCGTTAGGCTCCAAAAAAGGAGCGTAGAGCATTTTTACCGCAAATGCAACTCTCGATACCAGAGTTGCTTACGGACACGGCCGGCCTCAAAAACGTGCTCGTGCACGATTCTCCCATAGGAAACAATGGGGCTGTTTGAGCTGAAAAAAAACCTAACACCTGCAAAAAAGCCGCGTTCAGCTCCTAACGCAGCCCCATTGTTTCCTATGGGGAAACACTTCCTACGTCTGCACCTAACACCCTAACATGTACCCCGAGTCTAAACACCCCTAACCTTACACTTATTAACCCCTAATCTGCCGCCCCCCGCTATCGCTGACCCCTGCATATTTTTTTTAACCCCTAATCTGCCGCTCCGTAAACCGCCGCAACCTACGTTATCCCTATGTACCCCTAATCTGCTGCCCTAACATCGCCGACCCCTATATTATATTTATTAACCCCTAATCTGCCCCCCTCAACGTCGCCGACACCTGCCTACACTTATTAACTCCTAATCTGCCGAGCGGACCTGAGCGCTACTATAATAAAGTTATTAACCCCTAACCCGCCTCACTAACCCTATCATAAATAGTATTAACCCCTAATCTGCCCTCCCTAACATCGCCAACACCTAACTTCAATTATTAACCCCTAATCTGCCGAGCGGAGCTCACCGCTATTCTAATAAATTGATTAACCCCTAAAGCTAAGTCTAACCCTAACACTAACACCCCCCTAAGTTAAATATAATTTAAATCTAACGAAATAAATTAACTCTTATTAAATAACTTATTCCTATTTAAAGCTAAATACTTACCTGTAAAATAAATCCTAATATAGCTACAATATAAATTATAATTATATTATAGCTATTTTAGGATTAATATTTATTTTACAGGCAACTTTGTAATTATTTTAACCAGGTACAATAGCTATTAAATAGTTAAGAACTATTTAATAGTTACCTAGTTAAAATAATAACAAATTTACCTGTAAAATAAATCCTAACCTAAGATATAATTAAACCTAACACTACCCTATCAATAAATTAATTAAATAAACTACCTACAATTACCTACAATTAACCTAACACTACACTATCAATAAATTAACTAAACACAATTGCTACAAATAAATACAATTAAATAAACTAGCTAAAGTACAAAAAATAAAAAAGAACTAAGTTACAAAAAATAATAAAATATTTACAAACATAAGAAAAATATTACAACAATTTTAAACTAATTACACCTACTCTAAGCCCCCTAATAAAATAACAAAGCCCCCCAAAATAAAAAATTCCCTACCCTATTCTAAATTAAAAAAGTTACAAGCTCTTTTACCTTACCAGCCCTGAACAGGGCCCTTTGCGGGGCATGCCCCAAGGATTTCAGCTCTTTTGCCTGTAAAAAAAAACATACCATACCCCCCCCAACATTACAACCCACCACCCACATACCCCTAATCTAACCCAAACCCCCCTTAAATAAACCTAACACTAAGCCTCTGAAGATCTTCCTACCTTGTCTTCACCATACCAGGTTCACCGATCCGTCCTGGCTCCAACATCTTCATCCAACCCAAGCGGGAGTTGGCGATCCATCATCCGGTGCTGAAGAGGTCCAGAAGAGGCTCCAAAGTCTTCCTCCTATCCGGCAAGAAGAGGACATCCGGACCGGCAAACATCTTCTCCAAGCGGCATCTTCAATCTTCTTCCATCCGGTGCGGAGCGGGTCCATCTTGAAGCAGGCGACGCAGATCCATCCTCTTCTTCCGTTGTCTCCCGACGAATGACGGTTCCTTTAAGGGACGTCATCCAAGATGGCGTCCCTCGAATTCCGATTGGCTGATAGGATTCTATCAGCCAATCGGAATTAAGGTAGGAATTTTCTGATTGGCTGATGGAATCAGCCAATCAGAATCAAGTTCAATCCGATTGGCTGATCCAATCAGCCAATCAGATTGAGCTCGCATTCTATTGGCTGTTCCGATCAGCCAATAGAATGCGAGCTCAATCTGATTGGCTGATTGGATCAGCCAATCGGATTGAACTTGATTCTGATTGGCTGATTCCATCAGCCAATCAGAAAATTCCTACCTTAATTCCGATTGGCTGATAGAATCCTATCAGCCAATCGGAATTCGAGGGACGCCATCTTGGATGACGTCCCTTAAAGGAACCGTCATTCGTCGGGAGACAACAGAAGAAGAGGATGGATCCGCGTCGCCTGCTTCAAGATGGACCCGCTCCGCACCGGATGGAAGAAGATTGAAGATGCCGCTTGGAGAAGATGTTTGCCGGTCCGGATGTCCTCTTCTTGCCGGATAGGAGGAAGACTTTGGAGCCTCTTCTGGACCTCTTCAGCACCGGATGATGGATCGCCAACCCCCGCTTGGGTTGGATGAAGATGTTGGAGCCAGGACGGATCGGTGAACCTGGTATGGTGAAGACAAGGTAGGAAGATCTTCAGGGGCTTAGTGTTAGGTTTATTTAAGGGGGGTTTGGGTTAGATTAGGGGTATGTGGGTGGTGGGTTGTAATGTTGGGGGGGGGGGTATGGTATGTTTTTTTTTACAGGCAAAAGAGCTGAAATCCTTGGGGCATGCCCCGCAAAGGGCCCTGTTCAGGGCTGGTAAGGTAAAAGAGCTTGTAACTTTTTTAATTTAGAATAGGGTAGGGAATTTTTTATTTTGGGGGGCTTTGTTATTTTATTAGGGGGCTTAGAGTAGGTGTAATTAGTTTAAAATTGTTGTAATATTTTTCTTATGTTTGTAAATATTTTATTATTTTTTGTAACTTAGTTCTTTTTTATTTTTTGTACTTTAGCTAGTTTATTTAATAGTATTTATTTGTAGCAATTGTGTTTAATTAATTTATTGATAGTGTAGTGTTAGGTTAATTGTAGGTAATTGTAGGTAGTTTATTTAATTAATTTATTGATAGGGTAGTGTTAGGTTTAATTATATCTTAGGTTAGGATTTATTTTACAGGTAAATTTGTTATTATTTTAACTAGGTAACTATTAAATAGTTCTTAACTATTTAATAGCTATTGTACCTGGTTAAAATAATTACAAAGTTGCCTGTAAAATAAATATTAATCCTAAAATAGCTATAATATAATTATAATTTATATTGTAGCTATATTAGGATTTATTTTACAGGTAAGTATTTAGCTTTAAATAGGAATAAGTTATTTAATAAGAGTTAATTTATTTCGTTAGATTTAAATTATATTTAACTTAGGGGGGTGTTAGTGTTAGGGTTAGACTTAGCTTTAGGGGTTAATCAATTTATTAGAATAGCGGTGAGCTCCGGTCGTCAGATTAGGGGTTAATAATTGAAGTTAGGTGTTGGCGATGTTAGGGAGGGCAGATTAGGGGTTAATACTATTTATGATAGGGTTAGTGAGGCGGGTTAGGGGTTAATAACTTTATTATAGTAGCGCTCAGGTCCGCTCGGCAGATTAGGGGTTAATAAGTGTAGGCAGGTGTCGGCGACGTTGAGGGGGGCAGATTAGGGGTTAATAAATATAATATAGGGGTCGGCGGTGTTAGGGGTAGCAGATTAGGGGTACATAGGGATAACGTAGGTGGTGGCGCTTTGCGGTCGGAAGATTAGGGGTTAATTATTTTAAGTAGCTGGCGGCGACGTTGTGGGGGGCAGGTTAGGGGTTAATAAATGTAATACAGGGGTCGGCGGGGTTAGGGGCAGCAGATTAGGGGTACATAAGTATAACGTAGGTGGCGGTCGGCAGATTAGGGGTTAAAAATTTTAATCGAGTGGCGGCGGTGTGGGGGGACCTCGGTTTAGGGGTACATAGGTAGTTTATGGGTGTTAGTGTACTTTAGGGTACAGTAGTTAAGAGCTTTATGAACCAGCGTTAGCCAGGAAGCTCTTAACTCCTGCTATTTTCAGGCGGCTGGAATCTTGTCGTTAGAGCTCTAACGCTCACTTCAGAAACGACTCTAAATACCAGCGTTAGAAAGATCCCATTGAAAAGATAGGCTACGCAAATGGCGTAGGGGGATCTGCGGTATGGAAAAGTCGCGGCTGAAAAGTGAGCGTTAGACCCTTTAATCACTGACTCCAAATACCAGCGGGCGGCCAAAACCAGCGTTAGGAGCCTCTAAAGCTGGTTTTGACGGCTACCGCCGAACTCCAAATCTAGGCCACTGTGTTTTAAATGTAATATTCAAATTCAAATGTCACATTTGAATTTGAATGTCACATTTGAATTTGAAATAGTATTTCTAGTCTAATACTGTGTTTTTTAAATGTAATATTCGAATTTGAATGTGACATTCGAATTCGAAATAGTATTTCTAGTTTACAACTGTGTTTAATAAATGTGATATTCTATTCAAATGTGATATTCGATTTGAATGTGACATTCAAATTCGAAATAGTGTTTCTAGTCTACAATTGTGTTTTATAAATGTAATATTCGAATTCGAATGTGACATTCGAAAACTGTAAATAACATTAGAAAATTGAATTATCAAGAATATTCATTCTTATCAACATTCTATTATGTAAATTGAATTTCTACAATAACATTCGTTCTAACATTCGAATTCAAATATAAACACATTCGCCCATCCCTAGTGCTAACCCCGCTAGAAGTAAGCTTTTTGCAAGTGTTTAGTAGCACTCACATTACAAGTTAAAGTAAAAAGCAGAACTTTGAATATCACGACTGTGTTAATCTATTCTCCTATAGAACTCAATGGAGCAAGAAAATTAGGGAAAAATTAACACCCTACTCGCCTGCATAAACCTGATGACATTTTCTCAAGTGCGCTAACCAGACATGAAAATATTAATATTTCACATTTCATTCTTCTTCATATAGAAGAATATATTATATATTACGTTTATTCATAAAAACATATCTCTCTCGCTCTCTCTCTCTCTATATATCCTATTATATAAAAGGCCATCCTATTATATAAAAGGCCAAGTGTGTTTGTCTGAAGCTGTCATGCACAGTAGAGACAGCACAAGGACAAACAGACCTGGCCTTTGAGATCCCTACCTGATCTGCGGCAGAGTCGGGGTGGCCGGGCATGATCGGGGGCGTGGCCGGACATTAGGGGCCGTGAAGGGGCGTGGCCGGCGTGAAGGGAGCATGTATCGTGAGATTTTGAGTGCAAACCTCCTTCCATCAGCAACGGCATTGAAGTATTGAGATGAACTTTTGATATTGACCAAATACTTATTTTCCACCATAATATGCAAATAAATTCTTTCCAAATCAGACAATGTGATTGTTGTGATTTGTTTCCACATTTTGTCTCTCATAGTTGAGGTATACCTATGATGAAAATTACAGGCCTCTCTCATCTTCTTAAGTGGGAGAACTTGCACAATTGGTGGCTGACTAAATACTTTTTTGCCCCACTGTAATATAAGTGATCTAAGTGGGACAAAAAGTATCTCAGCCTCCTTTGGTAGTTAAGGGTTAAAGGCAAACAATGCTATAGCCTTCAAACTTTTAAAGTAGCTTAGTATTATTTATTCTGTCTACATACTATAAAAGGAACAGGAAAATAGACAAGCAATTAAGGAGACACAAAACTCTAACTTCACCATAATATACATTTAAAAGAGGATAAGCTTTCTAAGAAAAGATTAAAATAAACATCTACATGTTATTCTCAGACTAAAGTTTCATTAGCTGTTTAAATGTTGACAAAATAAGTGTAAAGTTTTAGTGTCTATTAAACAATGGGAGCTGCCATGTTGAAACTTAGGTTACCTTCTCTGCTGTGGCCAATTAGAGACAGTTATAAATAAGTCACTAGAGTGTGCAGCCAATGGCTGTGAATATAACAGTGTTCTGCATTTCTATTCCTAACAGGAACTGAAAGACTCACAAGAGTGTTTTTTTATAAATACGATATATCATTTTATAATACTATTTCAAAGTGTTTAATGTCTCTTTAAGGATAAAAAAGTTGATGTATTTAAATATTCAAGACATAACAGGTTTTATTGTATGTAATGTGCAGATTATTATTTTTTTTAATAATCGGTGCACTTGAAAAACATAAGAGAATCAGTTTAGTGGCTATTTATGAAAGATAATACTTTTTATAGATGTCCTTGTTGTTTACAGGTTAATCCTCCAGCCAGTATTAATCAATTATTGGTACAATTTACTCCTCCCCTTGGCCTCCATTACATATGCAGCGTCGCCTGCAAAATCCTCCGCCGCCAGATTGTACGCGATTTTGGTATTACATATACAGCGTAGCATACAAGTTACGCACGTATATTTCACCCTTCGGACGTATTTTTTTAAGCCATAGACTAACATAGAACAGCCGCGCAATTTGGTATCCAATATCCAGCGCAAGGACTTACGTGGCGAAAATGGAGAAATCTTACTCCATTTTTACCTCGCCATAAAAAGCAGCCGCAGCAAGCCTTGCGCTGAATATGGGAGCACCGTAACTCCCGAAAATGCCTGCGAAAAATAAACTAACACCTAACGCATACGCAATGTCTATCTACCTGTCAACCGCAATCCCCCACCACAATAACTAATAAAGTATGTTAACCCCTAAACCACCATAGCACACAACGCAATAAACCTAACCCCTAACCCCCCCTAACCTAACACCCCCTAAATGAACTAAAATTACCTAATTTACAAAATACTAACGTTACTATTAAATGTAAATAAAACTAACACTAGTTAAAAAATAAAAATAAACTAAGTATAAATAGGGGTTTTACGTGTCGGGCTTATTTTTGGGTGGCGTGTTAGACTTTTTATGGGAGATTTGTTATTTTCTTTACTTTTCTTAGGCATCAGCAGTTTCTAAAGTGCCGTAAGTCACTGGCGACTCCAGAAATCTGTATTTACGCTCATTTCTGGACATCGCTAGTTTATCACACTTACGGCACTTAGGAAATGCCGGCGCCTTATATGTAATACCCCAATGTGCAAGGTGAAATTACGGATGGCACGGGTTCCCACACTTGCGCCGAAACCTGCGCCGTACATTTGATTGCGCCCCTTGATGGACATTGGAAGCATATAAAAATATATTTTATTAGTTCTTAGGACGTCAGAAGGCTACGTGTATTACATAGAAAAGATGTGCATTCATTTTTGTACGAATTATTATTTGCTACAAAAATCAGATTTTATTGAATTTCATCAGAATAAATGCACCAGCAAAGTTTAAAGAAAATGAAAAATACTGATGAAATTCATTAGTGTGTATTTGTTTCCTTTAAATTACTTTTAAAGGGTTAATACTTACCTTACGAGCTCTGGAGAGCGCTAACCCAATCCTCTTCTTGCAAGGTCCCTGGCCGTGTTAACAGGAGGCTTAGAGCACTTGGCACCCAGGACCTGTTGGAGCCGAACGCGCTATGCCTCCTTATAGCAAGACCAGGGCTGTGGCAATAAGAGGATCAGGTTAGCGCTCTCCAGAGTGCGTTAGGGTTAGTAATGTAGCTACAGGTGAATGTCACCTGTAGCTCTAAAATATTTACATTCATTTTAATGAAAACAAATGCAAATATTTAATAAAAATTTTGTATTCGTTTAGTTTTAAACAAAACAAATACCGAATAGCGCAGCTAATGAATATTCGGGGAAACGGATTTCCTGGAAAACAAATCATTTGAAACAAAATTTTCTTGGCGGCACATATCTAATACATAGTAATAAAAGATATGTTTACAAAATCGATTGATATTTTTCCAACTCAAAATTGAACAGAAAAAAAAATATTTCTTTCAAACAGGTGGTGAGAGTCCATGATCCATTGATTCCAGGACCATGACAGAAATGAGTTTATCAGGTAATCATACATTATGTTTTTATTCAATCTTTTTTTCTAGATGCTACATATAGAAAGTGTTAATGGAATAAAAACTTATACAGTAATATAATACAGTGTTATAACCTTATTATTTTGTGATACAAAATAATAAAAAATATAAGAATACACCACCATGCACTGTGATTTTTATGATTGATGAATGTCCATAAAATTCCATATTCCTCAATGTGACCTCAAAGAGGAAAGTGAGAAACCTACAAAGTGAAAACTTGTTAGAATATATAAATACTAGTCCTAAAGCCTCTGTACACAGGCCATTTTCTGCAGTGCAGTGGTCCCACCTGCCCGGCCCCGCCCGACCAAGACTAACCACACCCCCACCACGGCCGCTCATGCCCAGTCACGTCCCTGCCATGCCTGTTTCCGACATCCATGCCCCCGCCACGCCCGCTCCTGCCCACCCTCTCTGCTGTCTGATCCTCACAGCCTTGACTGATCCTGCCTTACAGCCAGATATGTTTGTCTTGCGCTGCAGTCTCTACTGCCCATGACTGCATCTGACAAACGTACATGGCCTTTTATGATATAGGACTAGTCCTAAAGCCCGTGTACACGGGCCATTTTTTGCAGTACAGCGGTCCCACCCCTTGCTCTCTCTCTATCCCCCCTCTCTTTTGCTCTCTTTTTCTCCCCTCTCTTTTGCTCTCACTCTCTTCCCTCTCTTTTACTCTCTCTCTCCCCCCTCTCTTTTGCTCTCTCTCTCCCCTCTCTCTTTTGCTCTCTCTCTCCCCCCTCTCTTTTGCTCTCTGTCTTTTGCTCTCTGTCTCCTCCCTCTCTTTTGCTCTCTCCTCCCCCTCTCTTTTGCTCTCTCTCTCCCCCTCTCTTTTGCTCTCTCTCTCCCCCCTCTCTTTTGCTCTCTTTCTCCCCCCTCTCTTTTGCTCTCTCCCCCTCTCTTTTGTTCTCTCTCCCCCTCTTTTGCTCTCTCTCCCCCTCTTTTGCTGTCTCCTCCCTCTCTTTTGCTCTCTTTCTCTCCCCCTCTTTTGCTGTCTCTCTCCCTCTCTTTTGTTCTCTCTCTTCCCCCCTCTCGTTTGCTCTCTTTCCTCTCGTTTGCTCTCTCTCCTCTCTTTTGCTGTCTCTCTCCCTCTCTTTTGCGCTCTCTCCCCCCTCTCTTTTGTGCTCTCTCCCCCTCTCTTTTATGCTCTCTCCCCCCCTCTCTTTTGCGCTCTCTCCCCCTCTCTTTTGCGCACTCTCCCCCCTCTCCTCTCCCCCCTCTCTTTTGCGCTCTCTCCCCCTCTCTTTTGCGCACTCTCCCCCCTCTCCTCTCCCCCCTCTCTTTTGCGCTCTCTCCCCCTCTCTTTTGTGCACTCTCCCCCCTCTCTTTTGCGCACTCTCCCCCTCTCTTTTGCGCACTCTCCCCCCTCTCTTTTGCGCACTCTCCCCCCTCTCTTTTCCGCTCTCTCCCCCCTATCTTTTGCACTTTCTCCCCCCTCTCTTTTGCTGTCTCTCTCCCACCTCTCTTTTGCTGTCTCTCTCCCCCCTCTCTTTTGCTGTCTCTCTCCCCCTCTCTTTTGCTGTCTCTCTTCCCCCTCTCTTTTGCTGTCTCACTCCCCCCTCTCTTTTGCTGTCTCTCCCCCCTCTCTTTTGCTGTCTCTCTCCCCGCTCTCTTTTGCTGTCTCTCTCCCTCCTCTCTTTTGCTGTCTCTCTCCCCCCTGTCTTTTGCTGTCTCTCTCCCCCTCTCTTTTGCTGTCTCTCTCCCCCCTCTCTTTTGCTGTCTATCTCCCCCCTCTCTTTTGCTGTCTCTCTCCCCCCCTCACTTTTGCTGTCTCTCTCCCCCTCTCTCTTTTGCTGTCTCTCTCCCCCCTCTCTTTTGCGCACTCTCCCCCTCTCTTTTGCACACTCTCCCCCCTCTCTTTTGCGCACTCTCTCTCATCTCTTTTGCTGTCTCTCGCCCTCTCTTTTGCGCTCTCTCCCCCCTCTCTTTTGTGCTCTCTCCCCCTCTCTTTTATGCTCTCTCCCCCCTCTCTTTTGCGCTCTCTCCCCCCTCTCTTTTGCGCACTCTCCCCCCTCTCCTCTCCCCCCTCTCTTTTGCGCTCTCTCCCCCTCTCTTTTGCGCACTCTCCCCCTCTCTTTTGCGCACTCTCCCCCCTCTCTTTTGCGCACTCTCCCCCATTCTCTTGTGCACTCTCTCCCCCCTATCTTTTGCGCTCTCTCCCCCCTTTCTTTTGCTGTCTCTCTCCCCCCTCTCTTTTGCGCACTCTCCCCCTCTCTTTTGCTGTCTCTCTCCCCCCTCTCTTTTGCTGTCTCTCTTCCCTCTCTCTTTTGCTGTCTCTCTCCCTCCTCTCTTTTGCTGTCTCTCTCCCCCCTCTCTTTTGCTGTCTCTCCCCCCCTCTCTTTTGCTGTCTGTCTCCCCGCTCTCTTTTGCTGTCTCTCTCCCTCCTCTCTTTTGCTGTCTCTCTCCCCCTCTCTTTTGCTGTCTCTCTCCTCCCTCTTTTTTGCTGTCTCTCTCCCCCCTCTCTTTTGCTGTCTCTCTCCCCCTGTCTTTTGCTGTCTCTCTCCCCCTCTATTTTGCTGTCTTTCTCCCCCCTCTCTTTTGCTGTCTCTCTCCCCCCTCTCTTTTGCTGTCTCTCTCACCCCCTCACTTTTGTTGTCTCTCTCCCCCTCTCTCTTTTGCTGTCTCTCTCCCCCCTCTCTTTTGCGCACTCTCCCCCTCTCTTTTGCGCACTCTCCCCCTCTCTTTTGCGCTCTCTCCCCCCCTCTTTTTTGCTGTCTCTCTCCCCCTCTCTTTTGCTGTCTCTCTCCCCCTCTCTCTTTTGCTTTCTCTCTCCCCCTCTCTCTTTTGCTGTCTCTCTCCTCCTCTCTCTTTTGCTGTCTCTCTCCCCCTCTCTCTTTTGCTGTCCCTCTCTCTCTATCCCCCCTCTTCTGCTCCCTCTATCCCCCCGCTTTAGAGCTCTCTGTCTCTCGACATCTGGCCCCGCCAGGCCCCGCCCATGTCACGGTCGGCCCGCCCACGTCACGCCCGGTCATGCCCACGTCGCACCCGCACGATAATGCCCACGTCACACCCACCCGGCCATGCCCACTCTGCACCCGCCGGTCACGCCCACTCCACCACACAACACCAGGTCAGTTGGAAGGCCAGGTGTGTTTGTCCTTGTGCGCAGTCTCTACTGCGCATGACAGCTTCGGACAAACACACTTGGCCTTTGCTATCTCTCTCCCCCCTCTCTTTTGCTGTCTCTCTCCCTCCTCTCGTTTGCTGTCTCTCTCCCCCCTCTCTTTTGCTGTCTCTCCCTCCCCCTCTCTTTTGCTGACTCTCTTCCCCTCTCTTTTGCGCTTTCTCCCCCCTCTCTTTTGCGCTCTTTCCCCCCTCTCTTTTGCTGTCTCTCTCCCCCCCTCTCTTTTGCTGTTTCTCTCCCCCCTCTCTTTTGCTGTCTCTCTCCCCCCTCTCTTTTGCTGTCTCTCTCCCCCCTCTCTTTTGCTGTCTCTCTCCCTCCTCTCTTTTGCTGTCTCTCTCCCCCCTCTCTTTTGCTGTCTCTCTCCCCCCTCTCTTTTGCTGTCTCTCCCCCCCTCTCTTTTGCTGTCTCTCTCCCCGCTCACTTTTACTGTCTCTCTCTCTCCTCTCTTTAGCTGTCTCTATCTCCCCTCTCTTTTGCTGTCTCTCTCCCCCATGTCTTTTGCTCTCTCTCTCCCCCTCTCTTTTGCTGTCTCTCTCTTTCCTCTCTTTTGCTGTCTCTCTCCCCCCTCTCTTTTGCTGTCTCTCTCCCCCCTCTCTTTTGCGCACTCTCCCCCCTCTCTTTTGCGCTCTCTCCCCCTCTTTTTTGCTGTCTCTCTCCCCCCACTTTTTTTCTGTCTCTCTCCCCCCTCTCTTTTGCTGTCTCTCTCCCCCTCTCTCTTTTGCTGTCTCTTTCCCCCCTCTCTCTTTTGCTTTCTCTCTCCCCCTCTCTCTTTTGTGGTCTCTCTCCTCCTCTCTCTTTTGCTGTCTCTCTCCCCCTCTCTCTTTTGCTGTCCCTCTCTCTATCCCCCCTGTTCTGCTCCCTCTATCCCCCCTCTTTAGAGCTCTTTGTCTCTCAACATCTGGACCCGCTCGGCCCCGCCCATGCCCCGCCCGGCCCCGCCCATGTCACGCCCATGCCGCACCCGCATGGTCACGCCCACTCCGCACCCACCCAGTCACGCCCACTCCGCACCTGCCGGTCACGCCCACTCCACCACACGACACCAGGTCAGTTGGAAGGCCAGGTGTTTTTGTCCTCGTGCGCAGTCTCTACTGCACATGACAGCTTCGGACAAACACACTTGGCCTTTTATTATATATTGTCTGTGCTTATATGTTTTTAATAGCGTGTTGCCTATTTTAAATTGAAGAAATACATTTCCAGATTGTTTTACTCACCCGGTTTTGTTTGGTTGAATTGCTTTTATTATATAGGCTTGGTCTTGTACTAACACCAATTAGAGCTTCAATAGCTCTTAGATTAAAGCCCAGTACAAAATGGATTTAACTCTGTTCACAGGTAGTTCCAAAATGTATTAAATACAATTTGTTTAAAACAATAATGTTTAACAAATAAAAAATAAAATATGCTCATAGCACATTAGTATTGGTTGCACATGATCCGGTAACATAACGCTCAGTGTGGGTAGCGTGAACTAAACACAAAACACTTCTTTGTGTTGATATATCGTAGCTTAATAGTGTGTTTGCTACTTGGAGCATGTTACGAGTGTAAGGAACAGTGCACACAAAGACACCCCGAAGTGACTATATGAGGACTGTTGAACACACTATGAGAAAATTTTGTGAACCCCTGTGATCAACATAATTGGATCCATTTTGTACTGGGCTTTAATCTTAAAGCTATCGAAGCTCTGATCTGAGTAAGTGCAAGACCAAGCAAGGTATATCTATATATTCTAACAATTTTACCCTATGGCGGTTTCTCTCTTTTCTCTTTGATGCCACATTGAAGAATTATATGGACATTCATCAATCATAAAAATCACAGAGCACTGTGTTGTATTCTTTAGTATTTTATTATTTAGAAAGTGTTAATGAACCTATTTTTTTGTGTAGAAATTTTTACAGTAATAGATACATTTTTCGATATTAAGCATACATTACATATTGCTTGTAGACCACAACCATCAATTACAGTGGAAATAGGCAATCATACACTAAAACAATTTATTTGTATTAATTTTGTTGAGCAAAACGAACTATTTAAGTTTAATGACTATACGATTTACTACACTCACTACCATAGGTCTCACTACATAACAGGCAGGGGCGAAACTACAGGGGGTGCAGAGGTCGCAATAAAAAACGTTGACCTGCCACTGCCTGCACTGATATCATGTGAGTGTGACATGATGCTTTACTAGTGTCTCTGACTACAGGGGTTAGTCTTTCTGTTTTACCCATTGGTGTTTATGTGTGTATGTATGTATGTGACAGTGTGTGTATTTATGCATGTATGTGTGTGTGTGTATGTATGTATCTGTGTGTGTATTTATGCATGTATGTGTGTGTGTGTATGTATGTATCTGTGTGTGTATTTATGCATGTATGTGTGTGTGTGTGTGTGAATGTTTGTGAAACCAGCACATTACAGGCCATGATACTACAGCATGGGGGGAGGGGGTAAACAGTGTCACTATACAGTACCACTATATACAGTATGGGGGGCTGGACAATGTCACAGACTACTGTGGTCAGAGGCGTAACTAGAAACCACAGGGCCCAGGTGCAAGAAGGGCCCCCACCCCCCCAAAAAAGTGAATTTGATACATATCTTTTTTTTTATTTAACACAGAACAAAAATGTGAATCAGATTACATGTCTGCAAAAGGAGGTACCCTGTGCCCACAGTCTGTCAGATGGTGTGACCCCCTATTACTGTATATAGTGACACTGTTTAACCCACCAGTACTGTATATAGTGAGTTAGTGACACAGTCTGTGAGAGGGTCTGACCCCCTATTACTGTATATAGTGACACTGTTTAACCCACCATGACTGTATATAGTGAGTCAGTGACACAGTCTGTAATCTGCGGGTGAGATGGCTGGCCTAACCCTCCCCAGTACTTTATAAAGTGACCACAGTAGTCTGTGACATAGTCCAGCCCCCCTGTACTGTATATAGTGGTACTGTATAGTGACACTGTTTACCCCCTCCCCACATGCTGTAGTAACAAGGTCTGTAATTTGCTGGTTTCACAAACATACACACACACACATACACATGCATAAATACACACACAGTCACATACTTACACACATAAATACACACACAGTCACATACATACATACACACACACATACGTGCATAAATACACACACAGTCACATACATACATACACACACACATACGTGCATAAATACACACACAGTCACATACATACATACACACACACATACGTGCATAAATACACACACAGTCACATACATAAATACACACACAGATAGATACATACATACATACATACACATATACACACATACATACATACACACACACATAAACACCAATGGGTAAAACAGAAAGACTAACCCCTGTAGTCAGAGACACTAGTAAAGCATCATGTCACACTCACATGATATCAGTGCAGGCAGTGGCAGGTAAACGTTTTTTATTTTTTTATTTTTTTTAAGCTGGGCCCCCACCCTCGGGGGCCCAGTCACAATTGTGCTGTCTGCATCCCTTGTAGTTTCGTCCCTGACTGTGGTCACTTTATAAAGTACTGGGGCGGGTAGGGTCAGGCCAGCCATCTCACCCACAGATTACAGACTGTGTAACTGACTCACTATATACAGTACTGGTGGGTTAAACAGTGTCACTATATACAGTAATAGGGGTCAGACCATCTGACAGACTGTGTCACTGACTCACTATATACAGTACTGGTGGTTTAAACAGTGTCACTATATACAGTAATAGGGGGTCAGACCATCTCACAGACTGTGTCACTAACTCACTATATACAGTACGGGTGGGTTAAACAGTGTCACTATATACAGTAATAGGGGGTTAGACCATCTCACAGACTGTGTCACTAACTCACTATATACAGTACTGGTGGGTTAAACAGTGTCACTATATATAGTAATAGGGGGTCAGACCATCTGACAGACTGTGTCACTAACTCACTTTATACAGTACTGGTGGGTTAAACAGTGTCACTATATACAGTAATAGGGGGTCAGACCATCTCACAGACTGTGTCACTAACTCACTTTATACAGTACTGGTGGGTTAAACAGTGTCACTATATACAGTAATAGGGGGTCAGACCATCTCACAGACTGTGTCACTAACTCACTATATACAGTACTGGTGGGTTAAACAGTGTCACTATATACAGTACTGGTGGGTTAAACAGTGTCACTATATACAGTAATAGGGGGTCAGACCATCTCACAGACTGTGTCACTAACTCACTATATACAGTACTGGTGGGTTAAACAGTGTCACTATATACAGTACTGGTGGGTTAAACAGTGTCACTATATACAGTAATAGGGGGTCAGACCATCTCACAGACTGTGGGCACAGGGTACCTCCTTTTGCAGACATGTAATCTGATTCACATTTTGTTTTCTGTGTTAAATGTTAAATAAAAAAAGATATGTATAAAATTCACTTTTTTTCTGGGGGTGGGGGGGGGGGCCCTTCTTAGATTCTTGCACCTGGGCCCTGTGGTTTCTAGTTACGCCTCTGATAACAGGTTAATGAGGGTTGATACATTTTACTTCCAATAAATAAGCCAAATTCACAGGGTTCAGTAACAAATTGTGAGTAAATTCAATAGCACAACATATTGATAATGCAAATGTGTTTACAACACAAGGTATTAAAAGTAAAGCTCAAATAAACATATTTTTGTATAAAGGTGAATATAATATATGAGATATAGAAATGGTAATATAAACAAATAATAGTAATAAATTACTAAGTGGGTAGGTCCTTATGAATTCATGAAAAAGCTAGTCCTATTGCTTATTAAAGGGACAGTAAAGTCAAAATTAAACATATGGGGCGTGGTCACATATACGGCGCAGCTTTCGGCGCAAGCGTGGGAACCCGCGCCGCCTGTAATTTCACCTTGCACATCGGGGTATTACATATACTGCGCTGTTAGATGCTAAACTGGCGTTAGTAGGACAAACTGGCGATCTTCTGAAATGTGCGCAAATACACATTTTAGTCATCACAAGTAACTTACGCCAGTATTTTATCCACGGAAAGTGTCAATAAAGAGTAGTTTTATGCAAATTAGGCTAACACTCGTAAAAATGAACCGCGATTTCATATAAAAATGTGACATGTAATTATGCTATTCAAAATTCATATATAAACCCATATATAAAGAGATGAAGGTAATACAATTATGATTTCCCATTGTTCTGAGAAGAAATTTAAAGTAAATAAGCAAGTATATGTCCACAATGTGATAAAGTACCTACAAGATCAATCCATTTGATTACGTTGTGGCTTCAAACTATTTCAAATACACAAATAAACCTTAAAAAACCAATATCATAGTATACTGCCCCTTTAACCTTGAGATGCTGCTTAAATGTATGTGTTTGTTAAGGCTTCCAGGGAGTTACGTTGCTTTTTTAGTGAGTGCAAGGGTTCCTGCTCCTGCAATTTGTGGCGAGATGAGAATGGAGTAGATTTTCTGAATTCTGCGCGCGTAAGTCCTTACGCTGTATATTGGATACCAAATTGTGCGTCTGTTCTATGTTAGTCTATGGGTATAAAAAATACGTCAGAAGGGTGAAATATATGCACGTAACTTGTATGCTACGCCGTATATGTAATACCAAAATCGCGTAAAATCTGGCGTCACCGGCTTTTGCGGGCGACGCTGCATATGTAATGGAGGCCATGGATTTACTTTTATTACCAATTTTGCTTAGTTCTCTTGATATCCTTTGTTAAAGAGTAATCATGTGAACTCTAGAGTGTACATGTGTCTTTAGCCATCTAGCAGCAGTGTTTGCAACAATGTTATTATCAATGTTATACATAGTTGCAAACACAGCTGCCATATACGGCTGCAGACACTCTATGACAGCAGAGTTTGCAACTATGTACAAGATTGTTTTAAGCATTTCTGTAAACAATTGCCTGATGGCTAAGGATACGTGCACACTTCTGAGCTCACCTAGGATTATTTTTTAACAAATGATTCCAGGAGAACTAAGCTAAATTGATAATAAAAAATACATTGGAAAGTTGTTTAGAATTGCGTTCTCTATCTGAATTATGAAACTGTAATTTTGACTTTACTGTCCCTTTAAGTAAAAATAATTAACAGAAACGTGTCAACTATTAAACAATATCATATGAATCAATTAATGAATGTAAATTAACATATACTACTTCTGATTTTTCTAGGAATAAATTGAGGAAATCTGGAAATATATCAGTAATTAAATTATGAAAATCCATATCTTATTGTTTCTTTGGTGGACAAGATTCTATTTCACATTCAGGAAAAAAACAATATTATAGATTTACCCAAGGGACAAACACAAGAAGACGCAGGACCTTGCTTCAGAAGGACAATGGTGGCTAATTTTTTTAAAGATAAGAAAAAAAAATCAAACAACATTTTGAAATCTTTCGCATATAAAAATATAGTAACAGGGGGCGGAGCCAGCTTTGTATCTGAGCGGTCGCATTTTATCATAGCTCCGGACTGGATCCGAAAATGTATCCATATTAGACCACTCAGTGCAACCTAATTTGTTTCTAAACCGGGGTAAGGCTATCAGAGGCTTCCATAATCTTCCTGTACCTTGATCACAGAAGATCGCTATTTTCTAGCCTGCAAAAGTTATTACTGCGGCTACTGGGGAACGGCCATCTTATTCCCACGAGGTGCCTATCTATATATTAGCAGAGGTAGTTCCTTGCGAGATATGGAGGAGTTTCAAGCCGTTATGATGGCCCAGCTGGAGGCTTTTGACAGCCTGATGTGCCGCAGATTCAAGGATCTGACTGAAATACTTAGAGACCGAGCTCCACTACTAACTCATACCACGGATCCGAAAGGGAGCCTAGAGTTGCCAATAGCTCATCCCTTACCACTACAACCTCTCAAGCAGAAGTCCTCAATGTGCCCTAGTAAAACAGATGATAAATATGCTCCAACGGAGGCAGGGCAGTCAAAGAGCCTCACAACTGGTAGACCGGAAGCTATAGCTACAGCCGGGATCTCCATGATTATGATGGAGAGGGATCTCCAGGATACGGCACCTCAGCAATTACCCACCGCCGAATTACATCCCACAACCGCAGATGAGCACTAGAGATGGGAAGTTCGGTTCTTCTTTGTGAATCGGTTCATTTCGGACAGTTCGATTAACTGAACCGGTTCATGAACCGATTCACCAGTTCACCTACTGAACATGAGATAGAGGCTCTACCTCATGTTCAGTAGGTGAACTGTAGAGCCGCAGATTCGTTCCTGAATCATGAGTCACTGACTGTGTGAGTTGTGTGACTCATGATTCAGTTCAGCTCCTCCTGAGTCCTCACAGCCAGGCAGCATTGGCTCCTTCACAGATATATACAACACAGTACATAGAACAGAGCTTGCTGTATACTCTGTTCTATGTACTGTGTTGTATGTATTTTCCTAAGATATGCATATCTTATAAAAGACTTATATTATAATAAAAGTGACAATAGAATATGACCTTAAATTTTAACGGTATTAATGTGTAAACAGCCCAAAACTCTGTATGGCTTATGAATAAACATAAGGGTGAGACCTGCTGCTTCTCTAAGGGTTAATTTAAGGTGCAGTTTGGGGTATATTTGAATCAGTGTACTGTTAACTGACTCCTTTGCAATGAATCGTTCAGTTAACAGTACACTGATTCAAATATACCCCAAACTGCACCTTAAATTAACCCTTACAGAAGCAGCAGGTCTCAACCTTATATTTATTTATAAGCCATACAGAGTTTTGTTTTATAAATATAAGGTTGAGACCTGCTACTTTTGTAAGGGTTAATTTAGGTGCAGTTAGGGGTATATTTGAATCAGTATACTGTTAACTGAATGATTCATTGCAAAGGAGTTAACAGTACACTGATTCGTTTGCAAACAGTTCACTTCTTGAATCAGTAACAGTACTGGTAATATGATCCTAGAGTGAGGCTGTCTGATTCATTGCAAAGGAGGAGTTAGCAGAAGCAGAACTCACTCTAGAATTGTATTACCAGTGCTGCTGCAGACTAAGGAAGTGAACTGTTTGAAACGAATCAGTTCAGTCTGGTGAACTGATTCATACAGTTCACTGAAAAGATCCGGTTCAAATGAACGATTCGTTCATGAACTGGACATCACTAATGAGCACTACACCCTTGAGATCCTTGACCATGGAGGAGCAGCCTCTGGGTATCGAGAGACACATATCACTCCAGATCCTTCTCGCACCTACTTTACCCCTCTGAAATTTTGTGAGATCAGGTACTACTTGGGATCTCTAGTAGTCACATCGGGGACAAAATCTACAGGGTACAGAATGGAGATATCCCTTAATTCTACCCCAGACCTGCCCACAGATCGTTATGAGCATAAGACTACTATCCGCTTTAGGAGAGGAGTGGGTTAGAGGCTTTGGGTGTCACTTTCTGGAGGGCCGCTGCAGTCACAAGGGTTTTAAGGGATTTACACTTTAACTATCTTCACAGGTACCTGCTACCCAAATGCTCCCACTTTACCTTTAGTTTGGTAACCCCTTTTACCCAATTTTCATATACCAATAATGACAGACACAGATTTGGCGTTAGAAAAGGTCACATTTATTAAATTCAAATCTAAATTATGAAAAATGAGCGATCCTCAACTACTAGGATAATAACATATCCTTAATCCAATTTGGATTTGAATTGATAACACAATTCATGCAACAGCATGACGAGAGAACTGGGCGTCCCCACGTAACCAAGGAGCGTGACCGCGCGCAACTCAGGGGCGTCAATTTGCTAGTAACGGGCCGAAAGGTCTGCAGACTAGGAGGGCTTGTGGGTTTGACCGACAGACCAATACCCCGCCCCCGTACCCTACACACCTCCCCCCATTACTGCATTACCCACGTGCCAGGACGCCCACTTCCCGCCGCGTCATGAAATATACCACTAAAAATGCCATGATTTCTCTATGCCATCCACCAGCTCTGACCGACAGACCAGTAGCTGATTTCCTGCTTCGTGGCAAAAAACCCTTAAGGGGCGCTACACGGGCGGTCTTAATCTGAGTGGCGGAAACACCACAGCATCTGCCCTTAGCCGTGTCGCTTGTGATCGCTCTTGTGCGTGACCTCTTCCTTGGGCTAGGCTTCTTCATTTCTAGGGAAAGAGGGAGGGAAAAAGAAAATAATTATTGTGAGCTCCAAGCATTGTGCAATCATCTTTATAGGCAGTTAATTTCCTCAACTCCTGTTCATACCCCCTCTCCCCCTCCTGGCCAATCCCTGTGCTAGCCTATTTAGGATCAGCTAGTTGCAGCTTATCTACACTGCCCATCCCTTCTTCTATTGTCCTGCTATAGCTGTGCTATCCAAAGGAAGGGGCTACGCCTAGCCCCCAACCCCCTATAACCTTCCCAGTCAGTAAAGTCAATATCCCTTAAGCTGTTCCTCTCCTATTTTAGTCGATACACTTTGCTAAGGGATTTACACTTTAACTATCTTCACAGGTACCTGCTACCCAAATGCTCCCACTTTACCTTTAGTTTGGTAACCCCTTTTACCCAATTTTCATATACCAATAATGACAGACACAGATTTGGCGTTAGAAAAGGTCACATTTATTAAATTCAAATCTAAATTATGAAAAATGAGCGATCCTCAACTACTAGGATAATAACATATCCTTAATCCAATTTGGATTTGAATTGATAACACAATTCATGCAACAGCATGACGAGAGAACTGGGCGTCCCCACGTAACCAAGGAGCGTGACCGCGCGCAACTCAGGGGCGTCAATTTGCTAGTAACGGGCCGAAAGGTCTGCAGACTAGGAGGGCTTGTGGGTTTGACCGACAGACCAATACCCCGCCCCCGTACCCTACACACCTCCCCCCATTACTGCATTACCCACGTGCCAGGACGCCCACTTCCCGCCACCAAAAGAGGACCCTCTTGCCGCCAACCAAAGCACACCTAGTGACCTTTTCTTACCTTGTAAGGGTCTTTACGATGGCCCTCAGATCTCAGACCTCAGAACAGATCATAATAGCCTGGTTTACATTTTTCCTACTCTTGTCGGATCATAACAGATCATAACAGCCTGATTTACCTTTTTCCTACTCTTGTCGGATCATAACAGATCATAACAGCCTGGTTTACCTTTTCCTACTCTTGTCGGATCATAACAGATCATAACAGCCTGGTTTACATTTTTCCTACTCTTGTCGGATCATAACAGATCATAACAGCCTGGTTTACCTTTTCCTACTCTTGTCGGATCATAACAGATCATAACAGCCTGGTTTACCTTTTCCTACTCTTGTCGGATCATAACAGATCATTACAGCCTGATTTATCTTTTTCCTACTCTTGTCGGATCATAACAGATCATAACAGCCTGGTTTACCTTTTCCTACTCTTGTCGGATCATAACAGATCATAACAGCCTGGTTTACATTTTTCCTACTCTTGTTGGATCATAACAGATCATAACAGCCTGGTTTACCTTTTCCTACTCTTGTCGGATCATAACAGATCATAACAGCCTGGTTTACATTTTTCCTACTCTTGTCGGATCATAACAGATCATAACAGCCTGGTTTACCTTTTCCTACTCTTGTCGGATCATAACAGATCATAACAGCCTGGTTTACATTTTTCCTACTCTTGTCAGATCATAACAGCCTGGTTTACCTTTTTCCTACTCTTGTCGGATCATAACAGATCATAAAAGCCTGATTTACCTTTTTACTACCCTTGTTGGATCATAACAGATCATAACAGCCTGGTTTACCTTTTTCCTACTCTTGTCCGATCATACAGATCAAGGCACCAGCATTGTAAAGAAATAGGCGGCCCCACGTGACTAAGAAGTTGTAGGACATAGCAAATAACACAAGGTTTGAAGAGCAGGCGAGCATGTTATTTTTACCGGCAGACCACCACTCAATGTCCATCCTTCCTGTGTGACACTATCCCTCCAAGACAGAGACCAGACTAGTTCAGTCCCCACCCATTTTAGCTTGAACCAGCTGAATATTTATTTTACCTGCTCCTGTAGCTCAATTGAAGGAACCAAACCTATGTCGTTCCCACCCAGGTGTATAATTAAGATATCGGGTAGACCCCACTTTCTCGTAGAGATCTGTGCTGTCCCAAATAACTGGTTTCATTTCATCCCTCTCTTCCCAATCCACCTACTTCCTGCTTCTTTAGGACTAAAACCTAAGTTTGCTCCCTGTCTGGTTGCAGCTGTGTGTGAAGCTGCCCAGTGCACGTAGGAGTGTCTGATTATCCATAATCTTGTGGCTCTACCTGAAATGTACACACCAAACAACACATTATCACCACAACGTAACCTAGCTTCTCCACTACTAATGAAAAAACCCTTTTGAACTGGAACCTGGTTAAACTACTACCATTCTTGTGCCTAAAGAACATGACGCCCTTAGCAGGGGCTACACCTAAATAGCCTCTCACATGTGAAACAGGACATATTTACCCCCTGTTGCTTTAGAAGTTATCCAAGCCCCTTTCCCTTCCCTATCTGTCTGATCTTCATATGAATATTAGTCCTGATTCTACAGGCATTCCATCCTCAATGCTTTCCCAAAGCCAGCATAAATATTGTCGCAAAAATTGTATTCTCAAAACCAGCAGTACAAACCTTGTTTAAAATTTTTTCTAAGATTTCCAATCTCTCCGCTGACCAACCTCTAACCCTTTTCCTAACCAGGAATCTTTTTGTCGCATCCACTTCCTCCAACAGCTGCGCAAAGGAGATTCCTGCCATTACAGTGCTTAAGTTGCCTTTCTTGATACCTGCGTGCCTAGGTTATACCAAATTGTCCAAAAATATCCATGTCCGTGTTGTCAATGATTGTCTGACCAAACCATTGATTACCTCTAATTGCTCCCAATCTGCCAAAGATAAATGGGGCAATCCTTGCCTTTCTGCGCCGCATTGGGTGCAAGCTTCCTAAAGGCCTCCCATTTAAACCTTGATAAAGCATCAGCTACGACATTCTTAACTGCTGGTATGTGTTTATAACTTTATATTATGCTCTAAACATTTTAAAACTAGAGGCTGCGTGAATGCTATGGCCTGAGGGGAAGATGCTGATAGGTTATTTAATACAATTACAACTCCTCTATGTCAGACTGGAACAAAATGCTTTTGTTAGCCAATTCTTTCCCCCATAGTTCTATCGCTGTCACAATTGGGAAAGATTCAAGTAACACCAACCCTTTTCATGCCAAGCCTGCGGCCACTTACCCACGCATCTTCTGCCATCCAAATAAGCCCCAAACCCTGCCCTTCCTGCAGCATCTGTATATAACCGGATTTCATTAGCTGTCACCTTCTGCTCCCAAATCCTGATGCCATTAAAACTACTTAGGAAATGATCTCATACTTTTAAATCCCCTTTTTATTGACTGTTCAGTCAAATCATGTGACTAGGCTTTACAACCCCTCTGGTACTCACTTCCAACCTTCTTTTAACGATTCTTCCCACTGGAATCACCCTGCATGCAAAATGTAACAGCCTCAGTAATTTCTGCATATTCCAAGTGATACCTTCTTTTATAAATCACCTGCCGTATGGCCTCCCTTATCTTCACAACCTTATCTTGGGGCAATCTGCAATGGGGATTACTGAATAACTCTAAATGCCTAGAAAGAATAACTTAGAACAGGGACACCCTGATTTGTCATCTGCCACTGGAACCCCCATCTCTACAAACATTTTCAGCAGTACATTAAGAACTCTATCACATTCTCCTGTACACTTTCTACCTACTACCATGAAGTAATCAAGGTAATGCACGATACTACTCTCACCTGCCCTTCTCTCTACCAGCCAATGCAAAAGTGCTGGACATTTCAAAATCCACACAAGATATAGCGCACCCCATAGGCAGATATTTGTCAATATAAAACTTGCCCTCAAATTTGCATCCCATCAAAACAAAACTTTTTGGCTTTATAGGTAGTAATCTGAATGCAGATTCCATATCAACTTTTGCTAAATCAGGACCCAGCCTGCCAACCTAACCAAATTTACTGCCTGGTCAAATGCTGGTAGGATACTGATGCATAATTTACTGACTGACCCTTAGGGTAGGATAATCGCTGAATCATTCAGAATTTACCAGCCTCTTTTTTGGTAACCACCCCAAAGATAATGTAATCAAATTCTTTAGCTGTTTGTCATTAAAGGGGGGGCCTGCCATCCTTCCTAAGGCTACCTCCTTCCCTAGTTTTTCTCTCAAAACTTCTGGGAATTTGTAAGAACCCCCCATATGCCATCCATGTAACAATCAGCGATCAAATGCAAATACCTCATCATCCCTTTTGTCTGTGCATAGAAAGCAAAACCTATAACCCATTCAGGGCCTTCTCAGCGTTTTCCACTAATTTTGTCTTTAAATGCCTAGATAACGGCAGCAACCTTGTTGCTGAGACTTCATCATCTGCATCATATTCCTGATCAGATTGTTCTGTATCCTTATCCTTTAAACCCCCGTTCTCTCCCCTCCATTAGATATTTTGCTTAATAGAATATTTCAGCTGTGTATTCAATAAATATGAGTACAGTTTAGGAGTGCCCTCCCAATGAGATTATTTATGGATTATGAATATTAATAACAACAATAAAATTATTGTCAGCAATACCCCCAATTCACATAGTAGAATCTTAGCAGTGCACCCCAGAAAATTGTTATATAATTCCAGAAGCGCACTCCAAAATCACACTATTGAGATATTTAGCAATTAATGACAACAAGCTTACTATCAAATATCAAATTAAATAAATAAATATCCCAAATTAAAATATTTGCTTATTTCTGAACAGGTTGTTTTTATAAACACAGTGATTATATGTATGCAGTAAATAGACTATTGGTTATGACCATATATATAAATTGATTATTACCATATAAAAATTATAATATAAAGTAAGGTTAATTAGATTAATTAATATTCAATTAAATCGCCTGTATCCTGGATATGGTCACGTTATTATTAGGAAATGACTTTACCTCAAAATAACTTAACTATAAAATATCACCATTTAATGTTACTAGATAGAACAATTTATGATTAGCCAGTAACCTTAACGAATTTGGAATATGGCTTATATAACATATAGCTAGTAAATATTAAAGCTACTATAATTTCCAGGAGGTATAATTTAGCTATCTAACCGAAATAGAGAGAGCCACTGGCTCCTAGAATTTTTGCCCCCGGCTCCTAAAGGGTTATTATCCATATATCTATATACAAATCTAACTGTCTGGCTCCAGAAGATATGCCTGGCTCCTAAATATTATTACTGGCTCCTAATTTTAAACAAACATGTAAAAACACTGACTAAATAATCAACCAGAGCATTTTATACCTATTAACAATTCAATATATCAACAAGTACAGCATAATGAGTCTGATCTGGCCACAATCAATTTCAAAACATTTACCAGTAACTAAAAATAGCTTATGAGTATAAAAAACAAAAACCCTTTCTACAGTGGTAAATTGAATCAATGCTAGGATGAATATTATATAGGATACAATGATCTATTTGATATTAAATTACAGGTATAAAATACGCTATTAAATCACAGCTTTAAGCTGTAGAACCTATTTATACATTACCAGCTAGAAATGTAACAATGAATGAGACTTCAGTATACAAAGTTCTTTCCCAATTTCTTAGCAATTATCCTGTTCCTTGGAGCCATTTCTGCAACAAAGAAAACTGCTCTGCTCTGAAAAAAGAAAATAATTATTGTGAGCTCCAAGCATTGTGCAATCATCTTTATAGGCAGTTAATTTCCTCAACTCCTGTTCATACCCCCTCTCCCCCTCCTGGCCAATCCCTGTGCTAGCCTATTTAGGATCAGCTAGTTGCAGCTTATCTACACTGCCCATCCCTTCTTCTATTGTCCTGCTATAGCTGTGCTATCCAAAGGAAGGGGCTACGCCTAGCCCCCAACCCCCTATAACCTTCCCAGTCAGTAAAGTCAATCTCCCTTAAGCTGTTCCTCTCCTATTTTAGTCGATACACTTTGCTTATGGCTAACTCCTCAGACACTAAGCTCATACTAAGGACTCACAGTCAAAATCACCGGGAGAGAACTCTTTAATTTCCACACACACTAGACGCTTTGCTTTTTAAAGTTATCTAAGCTGATTGTTTTAGAACTGTATAAGAGGGCAAGCTAAACTATATATAACGGTACTCATAGATCTGTTTGATCCCCGACAATACTCCAGAGGCTGATAGTTTTTTTTTACTTAAATAGTTTATTAGTTTCATTGGCAATGAGGTAAGGCTGTAGATCTCTAATCCTGGTGCTTCAATGGGTACCTCGTAACAGAGCTCTATTTCCTGGACATGAAAAACTTCCCATTTAAGAAAGTGCATCTAACCTTATATTTTCGGTCTGGTAATTTAGAGGCCTAACAATACAGTTTAGTTTAGTTTATACATTGACAAAGCAATTGCCTTATTTTGCCTCAGGATTCTGATAGCTTTTTGCATTCCTATCCCAAGGTAATTGCTTTGTTGATCTTAAGACTCCTGTATCATTTGATATGATTAAGTTACTTGTGTAACCCCATTTAGGTAGCTCTTCACTATTATAGCTGCTAGTTCGGCAAAAATGTAAAATAAGTTTCCCTTTTTCGACATTCTGAGCATTTCCTCTCTGGCCCACTAGATGGCAGCATAGAAACATAAGATTCACTTATGACTAAGATATTTCCTAGTGGTTCCGTTTTCTACTCCAAATATGGACTGTCAACAAACAGAAGGTAGGAATATTTGACAATCCACATTACTTTTATTTAATGTAGGACATATCAGACAGGTAGATACCCTGGTAATGATGATATGCCCTGATCTAAATTATATTAATATGCTCTTCATGTCAAGAGACTCAGCCTATAGCTTTATGTCATAGGGATGTGTAGGTATTGGAATTATTCACAGAAACAAGTGTAGTAACTAACCTTAGTGGAACTCTGATATATGTTACACAAGATACCATTCACTCAGCACAAGTTCCTATTATTATTAAGGGACCTGAAATAGTTTTAGCCTGATGTGTTCACATGCTATTGTAATTGATTTTGCTTTTGTAAATGCTGATGCATAATTTTACCTCGCTATGACATACCTACGTTTATTGAAATAGCACTGCCCATTGCCTAAGTGTATAAAACTCCACATATACATCCTATAGTTTCTGATGTGATATGAGATGCCTAGTACAACTATTCTGGACTGCTCGCTATCCTTACCATATTTTACCCAGCTCAGTAATATATCACTGTAATGTAAGAAGCGTGGGATACTATGGGGTTACTTAGACATAAAAAAGGTTGCAATGTTATTTGAGTATAAATGGTATTGGTTCAGGATATATAGCAGCCTACACCGTACCCTCTGAACAGACAAAGCTATACAGCATATTATAGTATACGTAGGTAGTGTCCCTTTTGACGCAGCTATATGTTCATTAACTAATCTGGCAAAGGTATATCTTTACCATGACATTCTATAGTTTGCTATTGTACATTCTGTCTTGTTATGTGATAACTGTTATGCAATGTTGCCTGTTGAATGTTTAGGCTGGCACTTCACCATCTATATGCAATTATATGTTTACCTACAGGTCTGTAGATTTTTGTGAACGCCACTTAGTCAGTAGATTTGAGTGTTTAGCAACTTTCATCTTTAGGCTTAGACCCATATACGATCATCTCCTCAGTAGTTGACATCCTCTGTGTACACATCGAATATGTATATGTTTTTAAACTTACATTTTCCATATAGATGGTCAAGTCTATTATGTCCATCCCATTTGACAGATAAATCCCATCATATTAGCTGTGGTACCTGGATTTCGTCTTGTCCCTCCCTTTTAGGCATATGTATAAGAATACCCACATTGTTGACGGGTACAGTTAGTCTGATATCTACATATCTATATTTAGGACATCTCACATAGTGGTGTCCAAAGATCCGTGAAGGAAACTGGTAAACTGGGTCTAGATTGCTTAGAACTCTTAGTGTTATATTTATGGGTCTGCGGCTGGGACCCTAGAGAATAATAACCTTTATTGTTACACTCACTACTAGATCCTTATTATGTTGCAGCAACCCAGTTACTACATATTAAGGAGAGCATTGCTAAATATATATTTTGCTACCAGATAACTATTGCTCTTCCTTAAACCCTTCATGCTCATCACCTATAACGGAATTATCCCATCATACGGATCATGTTGTCGTGCTGGCTGTGTCCTTCTTCCTTTGATAATGTAGCTATGGCATTTTCAGTTACCCTCGCTCCTATCACACTAGCCCGCCCCCCCTTCCCCCAATTAAAAGTGGCTCTTGTCCACTGACTTTCCCATCCCCCCCCCAGACCATACCACTACCCATTTTCCCATATAGGTACATTCGTTATATACTTAACCCTTAGGTTCTCATTCAGCAGCAGCGACTAATCTTCCTTAACCCTTGCACCATTTATACTCTATATGCCTCAATAATGGGTTTTCCAAATCTTTATACCTATTTCATAATATGACTTGCACTACCTGGTAGTGTATGGTTCACAGAAAAAGAGGTCTTTCACACTTCTGCACGGGTTATTTTTCATCGTTATAATTATCTTTCTATTATTAGTGTACCTTAGATTTTGAATAGGACAATCAGTATCTACTGTTGTAAAACTTTTATTGTGGCATTGTATTATGTATTCAACCTGTGCAGATGGATTATTGTATGTTACATCTTCCTTCAACCTCAATAAAAAAAAAAAATAAAAAAAAAATATAGTAACAATGAAGCTAAATTTCCTATAAAAGTAGTTTATGTACATTTTGGTGGAACCCTTAGTAGAATATTACTCAACATCTATTGTTTAAGATATGAATTGTTTAATGTGTGATTGTATTTATTATGTTGATTTCTGCATGTAAACGAAATCTCAAGTGAAAATTGTGAAAATTGTTTTATATGAATGTATTTATTATGTTGATTTCTGCATGTAAATTAAATATCTAGTGAAAATTGTTTTGTTTGAATGTATTTATGGGGGAAGATTTACTAAATGTCGAGCGAACATGATTAGCTATAGCGAATCATGTCTGCTCGACATCACTAAGTGCCGACAGGAAACGTTGTTGGCATTTATCATTGCACAAGTATTTCTAGTGAAATGCTTGTGCAATGCCCCCCCCCCCTGTTCACTGGCGGCCAATCGACTGCTAGCAAGGGCTGTCAATCATCCCAATTGTATCGTATCGGGTTGATTTTAATCTGCCACCTAAAAGTTGGCAGACAGGTTAAGGAGCAGAGATCTTATGACCGATACTTCTAAACTTCAGTTTCAGGTGAACCTGAAACAATGGGTCTCCGAGGCAGCATCTGCTGCTTCATAAATGAAGCCCATGGTGTTTTACTACAACGTGACTTGAGCCAAACTATTGATCACTATTGTTCAGCAACTTGTATGATATAAAAGACGTAGGCCTAGATTTGGAGTTTGGCGGTAGATGGGTTGTTAACGCTACGCGGGCTTTTTTCTGGCCGCACCATAAAATTAACTCTGGTATCGAGAGTCCAAAAAAATGCTGCGTTAGGCTCCAAAAAAGGAGCGTAGAGCATTTTTACCGCAAATGCAACTCTCGATACCAGAGTTGCTTACGGACGCGGCCAGCCTCAAAAACGTGCTCGTGCACGATTCTCCCATAGGAAACAATGGGGCTGTTTGAGCTGAAAAAAACCTAACACCTGCAAAAAAGCAGCGTTCAGCTCCTAACGCAGCCCCATTGTTTCCTATGGGGAAACACTTCCTACGTCTGCACCTAACACTCTAACATGTACCCCGAGTCTAAACACCCCTAACCTTACACTTATTAACCCCTAATCTGCCGCCCCCGCTATCGCTGACCCCTGCATTATATTATTAACCCCTAATCTTCCGCTCCGTAAACCGCCGCAACTTACATTATCCCTATGTACCCCTAATCTGCTGCCCCTAACACCGCCGACCCCTGTATTATATTTATTAACCCCTAACCTGCCCCCCACAATGTCGCCGCCAGCTACTTACAATAATTAACCCCTAATCTGCCGACCGCAAAGCGCCGCCACCTACGTTATCCTTATGTACCCCTAATCTGCTGCCCCTAACACCGCGACCCCTATATTATATTTATTAACCCCTAATCTGCCCCCCTCAACATCGCCGACACCTGCCTACACTTATTAACCCCTAATCTGCCGAGCGGACCTGAGCGCTACTATAATAAAGTTATTAACCCCTAATCCGCCTCACTAACCCTATCATAAATAGTATTAACCCCTAATCTGCCCTCCCTAACATCGCCGACACCTAACTTCAATTATTAACCCCTAATCTGACGACCGGAGCTCACCGCTACTATAATAAATGGATTAACCCCTAAAGCTAAGTCTAACCCTAACACTAACACCCCCCTAACTTAAATATAATTTACATCTAACGAAATTAATTAACTCTTATTAAATAAATTATTCCTATTTAAAGATAAATACTTACCTGTAAAATAAATCCTAATATAGCTACAATATAAATTATAATTATATTGTAGCTATTTTAGGATTAATATTTATTTTACAGGCAACTTTGTAATTATTTTAACAGGTACAATAGCTATTAAATAGTTAAGAACTATTTAATAGTTACCTAGTTAAAATAATAACAAAATTACCTGTAAAATAAATCCTAACCTAAGTTATAATTAAACCTAACACTACCCTATCAATAAATTAATTAAATAAAATACCTACAATTACCTACAATAAAACCTAACACTACACTATCAATAAATAAATTAAATACAATTCCTACAAATAACTAAAATTACATAAACTAACTAAAGTACAAAAAATAAAAAAGAACTAAGTTACAAAAAATAAAAAAATATTTACAAACATAAGAAAAATATTACAACAATTTTAAACTAATTACACCTACTCTAAGCCCCCTAATAAAATAACAAAGACCCCCAAAATAAAAAAATGCCCTACCCTATTCTAAATTAATAGAGTTAAAAGCTCTTTTACCTTACCAGCCCTGAACAGGGCCCTTTGCGGGACATGCCCCAAGAAAATCAGCTCTTTTGCCTGTAAAAAAAAACATACAATACCCCCCCTCCCAACATTACAACCCACCACCCACATACCCCTAATCTAACCCAAACCCCCCTTAAATAAACCTAACACTAAGCCCCTGAAGATCTTCCTACCTTGTCTTCACCTCAACAGGTATCACCGATCCGTCCTGGCATCCGGTGCTGAAGAGGTCCAGAAGAGGCTCCAAAGTCTTCCTCCTATCCGGCAAGAAGAGGACATCCGGACCGGCAAACATCTTCATCCAAGCGGCATCTTCGATCTTCTTCCATCCGGTGCGGAGCGGGTCCATGTTGAAGCAGCCGACGCGGATCCATCCTCTTCTTTCTGCGTCTCCCGACGAATGACGGTTCCTTTAAGGGACGTCATCCAAGATGGCGTCCCTCGAATTCCGATTGGCTGATAGGATTCTATCAGCCAATCGGAATTAAGGTAGGAATATTCTGATTGGCTGATGGAATCAGCCAATCAGAATCAAGTTCAATCCGATTGGCTGATCCAATCAGCCAATCAGATTGAGCTCCCATTCTATTGGCTGATCGGAACAGCCAATAGAATGCGAGCTCAATCTGATTGGCTGATTGGATCAGCCAATCGGATTGAACTTGATTCTGATTGGCTGATTCCATCAGCCAATCAGAATATTCCTACCTTAATTCCGATTGGCTGATAGAATCCTATCAGCCAATCGGAATTCGAGGGACGCCATCTTGGATGACGTCCCTTAAAGGAACCGTCATTCGTCGGGAGACGCAGAAAGAAGAGGATGGATCCGCGTCGGCTGCTTCAACATGGACCCGCTCCGCACCGGATGGAAGAAGATCGAAGATGCCGCTTGGATGAAGATGTTTGCCGGTCCGGATGTCCTCTTCTTGCCGGATAGGAGGAAGACTTTGGAGCCTCTTCTGGACCTCTTCAGCACCGGATGCCAGGACGGATCAGTGATACCTGTTGAGGTGAAGACAAGGTAGGAAGATCTTCAGGGGCTTAGTGTTAGGTTTATTTAAGGGGGGTTTGGGTTAGATTAGGGGTATGTGGGTGGTGGGTTGTAATGTTGGGGGGGGGGTATTGTATGTTTTTTTTTACAGGCAAAAGAGCTGATTTTCTTGGGGCATGCCCCGCAAAGGGCCCTGTTCAGGGCTGGTAAGGTAAAAGAGCTTTTAACTCTATTAATTTAGAATAGGGTAGGGCATTTTTTTATTTTGGGGGTCTTTGTTATTTTATTAGGGGGCTTAGAGTAGGTATAATTAGTTTAAAATTGTTGTAATATTTTTCTTATGTTTGTAAATATTTTTTTATTTTTTGTAACTTAGTTCTTTTTTATTTTTTGTACTTTAGTTAGTTTATGTAATTGTAGTTATTTGTAGGAATTGTATTTAATTTATTTATTGATAGTGTAGTGTTAGGTTTTATTGTAGGTAATTGTAGGTATTTTATTTAATTAATTTATTGATAGGGTAGTGTTAGGTTTAATTATAACTTAGGTTAGGATTTATTTTACAGGTAATTTTGTTATTATTTTAACTAGGTAACTATTAAATAGTTCTTAACTATTTAATAGCTATTGTACCTGGTTAAAATAATTACAAAGTTGCCTGTAAAATAAATATTAATCCTAAAATAGCTACAATATAATTATAATTTATATTGTAGCTATATTAGGATTTATTTTACAGGTAAGTATTTATCTTTAAATAGGAATAATTTATTTAATAAGAGTTAATTAATTTCGTTAGATGTAAATTATATTTAAGTTAGGGGGGTGTTAGTGTTAGGGATAGACTTAGCTTTAGGGGTTAATCCATTTATTATAGTAGCGGTGAGCTCCGGTCGTCAGATTAGGGGTTAATAATTGAAGTTAGGTGTCGGCGATGTTAGGGAGGGCAGATTAGGGGTTAATACTATTTATGATAGGGTTAGTGAGGCGGATTATGGGTTAATAACTTTATTATAGTAGCGCTCAGGTCCGCTCGGCAGATTAGGGGTTAATAAGTGTAGGCAGGTGTCGGCGGCGTTGAGGGGGACAGATTAGGGGTTAATAAATATAATATAGGGGTCGGCGGTGTTAGGGGCAGCAGATTAGGGGTACATAAGGATAACGTAGGTGGCGGCGCTTTGCGGTCGGCAGATTAGGGGTTAATTATTGTAAGTAGCTGGCGGCGACGTTAAGGGGGGCAGGTTAGGGTTAATAAATATAATACAGGGGTCGGCGGTGTTAGGGGCAGCAGATTAGGGGTACATAAGTATAACGTAGGTGGCGGTCGGCAGATTAGGGGTTAAAAAAATTTAATCGAGTTGCGGCGATGTGGGGGGACCTCAGTTTAGGGGTACATAGGTAGTTTATGGGTGTTAGTGTACTTTAGGGTACAGTAGTTAAGAGCTTTATGAACCGGCGTTAGCCCAGAAAGCTCTTAACTCCTGCTTTTTTTCTGCGGCTGGAGTTTTGTCGTTAGAGCTCTAACGCTCACTTCAGAAACGACTCTAAATACCGGAGTTAGGAAGATCCCATTGAAAAGATAGGATACGCAATTGACGTAAGGGGATCTGCGGTATGGAAAAGTCGCGGCTGAAAAGTGAGCGTTAGACCCTATTTTGAGTGACTCCAAATACCGGTGGTAGCCTAAAACCAGCGTTAGGAGCCTCTAACGCTGGTTTTCACGGCTACCGCCAAACTCTAAATCTAGGCCTAAGTACTGTAACATGAAATCTGAAGCATTGGAGGAGACAAAGGGATACTACAGGACTGTGTGTTTTACAGCTGTGTGTATCGGCTGTAAAGAATTCTCTCAACAAGATAGGAATACTAGGTCCCTAGTAATGGGTATAAATAAACAGTATGAGATAAGACAAATGATTACTTGCAATTTGAATAATGTCGTTTATCTACTGAAATGTTCGTGTGATTTGGTCTATATTGGAAGGATCTCAAGGAAACTTTCGGTTAGATTTAGAGAGCATGTATATAATATTAAGAAGGGTTTTGACAAATATTCGTTATCTGATCATTTTAAAAGGACACATAACTGTGATCCTAAACATATAAAGTTATATTTAGGTATTCAAAAAGCTCAAGTGCATTGGAGAGGCGGGGACATTAATGCGATATTAGGAAGACTAGAAATGAAATGGATCTTTAACCTTAATACTTTTATCCCACACGGTCTCAATACAGACGTTAAATTACATAATTTTTTATAATAGTATTCTCCTCTGGTTACATCTTCTTAGTAGATTAGATACTTTTTCTTCCAGTTACCCTGAACCCCAACAGCTAAGTGTGTTAAGGCTGTATAAATAATAATTTTGAAACAATGAGGTCACCAGTTCGAACTTATGACATATTATTTGTAATTAATGACTATTAACATACGTGGAATTTCTATGTATTCTGAACCACCCTGGTAGCACAGGATGCTAAGTCATATATTTAGTATTTTTTATGATACTTTAGGACATGGGTTTGTTTCCTGTATTGACCTATGTAATTTTTATCATTTTATTTTAAAGAATTTTTTTATTTACTTAGGTATAGATTGATCGCATTTCATATTATGTGCATTTTATATTATTAGTATTGTACTCTGTTATACATCAAATTATGTTTACATTTTCTTAACCAAACCTTTAAGACAAAATGACCCTGTCTAACACCTGTATACGAATCCAGGACCCAATCAGAAGTGGAGTTACAACTATATAATGACACTAGAATCAACTTGAAGTCATCCTCGAAAAAGCCAAGCTGCGATTGGCGGTAAGGAATGTCGGAGCGTAGCAACGTCACAAAAGAGACAGAGCCTTGTTCCACTGGACCTAAACAGCATTCACCAGACATTGTGATACACAAGGTCTTTTGCTTGCAGTGGTCTATGATTGGGACAGTCTCATTTTGTATGCCTTGTGACTTGTTTTCAATAAATATGTTATAACTTTTTAACTACTTTTATTCCTTGTGAAGCTGGGATATTGTTCTTTGCCTTTGTCTCCAATTAGGAGTTTCCTGTGCCTGTATATCTAGAGCTTGATTTTGAAGCTCCAGACAATGTGAGTACCATTTTTGGCTCTTCAGAAATATTTTATAACCATAGAACGTTACTATATGTGTTTCTTTTTCCCCCTGAGGTTTTCCCATCGTGATTACCTAACCTGGGACATTTATCCTTTTTGGTGCACTATCACATTTGTTGGTGTTATATAATGTAATACATTTGTATTTTGTGTTACTCATTTTTGAGAATAAATTTGGAAAAACAAACCTTTTAAAGATGGTTTGATGGATACATAAAATAATTTTTGAGAGTGACTACATAGTCATTCCTGGTTTAACACAAGAGCTTTAAAAATTCTGACAACCGTCATATATAGTTATATTGTTTTATAACTTACATGAGCACAAGCGGTTATAACCTATAAGGTTAGGTATAAAGATACATTTCCACAGAACTACACATCAGCAGTAGAAAATGGTATTTTAGAGGAGTGGTTATCATTTATTCAATTTATTATAAGTAAATAATATAAATAAAGTAAATAATGCCGTCCAAGCAGCGTTTTCATTCTTGAGGGTGTATCTCAGGAAATGAGAGACAAACATAAAGTAAGAAAGTCTAATATGTAAAATAAATGACTAGACTAGAGCAGATGTTCTAAGTATAAATGTGTTTATAAAAGTATCAAGTGGGAAGAATCACGGTTGTGGTAAATAAATATTTATAAAAAAACCCATAAAAAACAGTGGTTAACAAAGTCAGACAGGTGCATATTAGACCTAGTACATACAGAGCAATGTTCTAAGTTAGTTTTTTTATTGTGTTAGTTCCTGAATGCAGGTCCAGCCCTGTTGGCGTGACCTTCTGGGATCATCATTAAGAAAGCTAACAGAGTTTGGAAAAACACGGTGGATTCACAAGGTAAATGTAACGCCAATTGCAGTCAGCACCAGATGTTATAAAAAAATAACTGCAAAATGTTAAGCTTGTTTTGAAAGTTATACTTAAGTACAAGGTAAAGCTGTGAAAAAGCCACAGCATCACTGATCATTGCACATGCACCACTTCTGTCACAGAGTGCAAAAATACACATGCTCCAAGATGGCACCACCCAGAATGAAGATGTGAAGCTTCAGTAACCGGCACGTGTATTGAATAAAATAAGAGAACAGATTTGAAGAGGGCTGCAGGCACCGAAGGGAAAACAATAGCATAATAACTAAGTAGAAATTGCTCAACTGTAGTTGTATCCAGCAGTTTAATGTCAAAGCAAAATAAAAATCCAGAACAGGTCTTTATCCATAAAAATGTAAATCCAGAAATAAGTATCAAATCTAGGTATTTTAGTTTTTACAATTACCCTTTGTTTTCTCACCGCCTCTTTGCTAATGGCTTCCCCAGCTCTACCTGGTCCCGCCCAGCCATTGCACACTCTGATCATGACACATCCAGTCTTAGCCCTCCCATTGCTGCTCCACCCACAACTCATCCTGTCCCGCCCCTCCCATTGCCAAGAAAAGATGGGCCTCTAACATGTCCCCCCATAATAAATTCCTGCCGACTCCATTGAAGGAGAAAGAAAAAGTGGTTATTTAGAATGCTCCATGTCTTTTGAACACACAGATACAAAATATGTATAGCTAGCACAGCCAATAAAAAGATACCTTACCAAAGTCTTACGCAATCATATTATCTTCATGACTGAACTTTAAAAATGCTCTCCGCATTCAGCATTGCAAAAGCAGCTCTTGTGAACTGCTGGTGCAACGCTGCCCCCTGCAGATTTGCAGGCCAATTGGCCGCTAGCAGGGGGTGTCAATCAACCTGATCATATTGGATCGGGTTGAATTGTGGCAATGTCTGTTCGCCTCCTCGGAGCAGGTGGACAGGTTATGGAGCAGCGGTCTTTAGACCGCTGCTTCATAACTGGTGTTTCTGGCAAGCTTGAAGGCTCACCAGAAACACGGGGCATCAAGCTCCATACAGAGCTTGATAAATATGCCCCTATAAGGTTTCACAAGAGACCTTTAGCTATGATCGGTGCTCTTCACAATTTTTTGAGACTTAGTATTCCTTTCCTTTCAGATTCTGAACAAGTTTTAGGACAGTTAGTTGCTGTTGGAAACTAAAAAGGTAAATAGGAATGTCTTATAGATAGCAAACATTTTATTTTCTTCTTCTCATGACTACCAGAACCTAAACTTTTACAATGTGTCATATGCCTGAACAAGCCTACAGTTTTTATGACAAAAATGTCCTTCAGGTTTAAGATAACCACATAAAATAACCCTATAAAAATATATATTTCCTAAATGTACACACCTTAAGGAATATAAAATTCTATCGACAAGAATGGGAAGCGCTAAAAGCAAGGCTTCCCATTTTTGTTGATTGTATTTATCTATTTCTTCTGTGTCTTAGGAGATCTCGGATATTTGTGGGTGAGCATTAGGGTCATTCCTTGCATTTGTTTTGGAATATAAAATTCTACAAGATGTATTAATCCAAAAAAATTATGCATGCTCTGTGCTCAAAACATTGGCAGACGGGAAAGACTCAGGAGCGCTAACTTCAGGTCTTTGGAGACTTCTATGGGGTGCACTACAAAGAAAAGTATCAGTTATCGCTTGTGCGCTAGCCCAACACTGAGTTAGATCAACTGCACTAAGGCTGAAGGTGTGTTAGTGCCACAGAAGGAACCTGGAAGGTTCTGCCTTATTCAGCATTTATCATCATATCCCCATGATGCGTTGGACTCACTATCAGGTCACTTTAAAGGCTAAGTTTAATATTGAATCCACATTTCAGTTGCTGCCTATTAATCCCTGTAAATTTGAGGGTCAATTTTATGTGGATAAATGTCTGCTCATGAACTGTTCAGTCACCTGCACTTGCTTTGAGGTATTAAGTTAAATTTTGCACTGGATGTTGGCAGCTTTCATCGGCAGGGATCAGCTGGTTCATTAAATGGAAGACTTCTCACTGGTGGGGGCTCCCAACAGCAGTGTGTGTGTGTTTATGTCTGTGTGTATGTGTATGTATGTGTGTGCATGTATGCATATGTGTGTATGTGCATGTGTGTATGTATATGTGTGTATTTGTGTGCGTGCGTGTATGTGTATGTCTGTGTGTATGTGTATGTATGTGTGTGTGTATGTGCGTGTGTGTATGTATGTGTGTGTATGTGTGTGCGTGCGTGTATGTGTGTGTAGATGCAAAGTTAATCCACCGTAGTTAACACAGCGCCAACATTGTCAAATGTTGAAATGTTCGAGGTAATATACGCTCAAGCAAAATCAATACGATGCAAACCGATGCTTGCGTTATTCGAGCGTAATACTGCTGATCTGCCGTCACATTCGAATCTATTTGACCCTCTTACCAATTTATCAAACATTCAACAGGTACACTCGCGTCTATTCCGATGCAGCATACCTATCGTTCAAACCGCCACCTTTGAGGCCGCAAATGCCATACAAATCAATAAAGAAAATACAGAAAGCTTATGTTCGATGCTGCAAGAGAATGAAGTATATTAGATAATAAAAGTAAATTAGAAAGTTGATTAAAATTGTATACTCTTTCTAAATCATAAAACAAAATATGTGTTTCGTGTCCTTTTAAGTTGACAAACAGAAACCTAGATCTGCCCTTATTACTAAATAAAATCAAGTAGGGAGATGTTACCCTACTTATGGGCTACGGAGAACACAGCCAACAAAGGTGCATGTTGAGTATCTAAATAATATGTTAAATAACAATATTATAATCACATGTAATTTCAAGGGACAGATTATTTTCAAAAGCATATTTAGAAATCTTTGGTTTATGAAAATGACATAAATACATTACATAATATAGCTAACTTCCACCGAGATTACAAGTTTTGCGGTAACAGGGGTGCGCTGCTAACGAGCATTTTTTTTCACCGCTCACTTAAGACAACGCTGGTATTACTGGTTTTTTTAAACCCGGCACTATCCGCAAAAAGGTGAGCGTAGAGCAAAATTTAGCTCCACATTTCACCTCAATACTAGCGTTGCTTACGGTAGCGGTGAGCAGGTAAAACGTGCTTGTGCACGATTTCCCCATAGGAAACAATGCAGATTCAGCTGGAAAAAAAAACTAACACCTGCAAAAAAGCAGCGTTCAGCTTCTAACACAGCCCCATTGATTCCTATGGGGAAATAAAATGTATGTCTACACCTAACACCCTAACATGAACCCTGAGTCTACACACCCCTAATCTTAAACTTATTAACCCCTAATCTGCCGCCCCGACATCACCGACACCTGCATTATATTTTTTAATAATAAATTTTTATTGAGGTTTTCAAAACATACAACGGTAGATAAAGTTTTGGAAACATAAATATATATACGACATGTTACTTTAGAACAATATGTAGGGCTACATATCCATCTTAGTTTGAACTGAAAACAATCATGGCCCTGTTACACAAACAAGGGTATAGCCATCTTTCAGTGTTCAAACAAACATATCGGTATTACAAGTCATACCGTCAAAACACATTGTAACAGGAGGAAAAGAAAAAACCCTAAACAAAAACAAAAAACAAAAACAAAAACAAAGAAAAAAAAAGGCATTCATTAACATCACTGTCTTGATATGTATAATCATACAATTGTCTCAAGTATTTGCCGTAGAGTAAACCAAAGTTATGAAATTTATATGAAGCAGAGTAAGAAGAAATAGAAGGGGAAAGTGCGATGGAAGGGGATAGAAGAGGATGATATATGTTGGAAGAGAATGAGAACCAAGGGTGGAAGGGAGAAAAGGACTCCTTGCTGGAAACATCTATTGTGTGTGAGTCATTTATCTGTAGTACCTAAAAAAGAGTCCCAATAAAATTTGATATCATAAAATCTAGTCAAGGTTCCCCGTCTATAATAGACATATTCCTCGTGGGACAGCAAGGTAGTCGTGTTTTGTATCCAGTCATTCCTAGAGGGGATCCAAGAAGATTTCCAATTTCTAGCTATCAAATTCCTAGCGCTATTAAGTCCTATCAGCAATAGGTTCCATCGAATTTTGCAAATGTTTTTTGGTTTATAATTTAGAATTGCAGTCAAAGGGGACAGTACAAAAACGTCTCCTAATATTGTTTGAAAGTCCTTCTCAATCTGTGTCCAAAGTGGTCTAAGCCTGTCACATTGCCACCATATGTGAGACATGTTGCCTTTCATGCCACATCCCCTCCAACATCTGTCATCTGCGCTAGAGTAAATATGTTTTAAACGATTAGGGGTCATGTACCATCTAGTCAGTATTTTGTGGTTCAATTCTAGTGTCTTTGGTGAAGCTGATGACTTATGGGTATTATGGAATATGTTCTCCCAATCTTCCTCTGAAATGGAAATCTCCAGTTCTCTCTGCCAACTTAAAGTGTAAGGTGGAAGTGCCTTAGTTATGGTGTCCTCTAGTAGCTGCTTGGTCAAAGATAAAGTTCCTGACATAGGTACCTCCAATAAGCATAATTTTTCAAATCTTGTAGGGGATCTAAGTAATTCTGACTTGTGTTTAGAATTGTGAACTAAATGGCGCAATTGCTCATGTTTTAGCCATGATGAGTAGTTTCCACCCACTATCTCCCCCATTTCATGTCTATGCCTCAATCTACCGTTAATGGTCAATTTAACGAACGGGATCGTATATCCCAGGTCGCCTTGGGTATTTGTTTTAGGTTCTATTCCACCTAGAAATTCTGCGTTATATGATATAGGTGAAAGAGGCGATACCCCAGATGAAATGCCTATTTTAGAATCTCTTAAAGTATCCCAGCTGTCGAAAATATGTATATATAGTGAGGAGGTTCTAGCTAACTGTGGCCTTATGTGATGTGGAACCCAGCATAGAGCACCTAACGATGTTGCTTGTAACAGATGGGAATCAATTGTGGGCCATGCTTTGTTTTCGATTTTACAGTGCCAATTTAAAACACGTTGGAGTGTCACAGCGTTGTAGTATCTTTCTATGTTCGGCACCCCTATACCCCCTTTACCTAGAGGTCTATGCATGGTAGCTTTGTTTATCCGTGGTCTAACCTTTCCCCATATAAATGCATTTATTTCTGACTGTAGTTGCGATAGGAATGACTTATTAAGGTGTATAGGAACTGTTTGGAGTATGTATAAGATATGTGGGAGCGTGGTCATTTTGATGGCCTGGATTCTACCCCACCAGGTCAAGGGTTTGTCTTGCCAGAGCCGAAAATCATTTTTTAACCTATTTAGCAGAGGGATGTAGTTATGTTGAAAGAGCATGTTAGACTTTGGTGTTAGGTCAATACCCAAATATTTAATCTTACAATGTTGAAGTTTATACGGGCATAAGTCTTTCAACTTCTTAAATAGATCACTGGCCTGCATTATATTTTTAACCCCTAATCTGCCGCTCCGGACACCGCCGCCACCTACATTATCCCGATGAACCCCTAATCTGCTGCCCCCACATCGCCGACACCTACATACTATTTATTAACCCCTAATCTGCTGCCCCCATCGTCGCCGCTACTATATTAAATTTATTAACCCCTAAACCTAAGTCTAACACCCCCCTAACTTAAATATAATTTAAATAAAACTAAATAAAATTAAATAAAACTAAATAAAATTACTAGAATTAAATAAATGAATCCTATTTAAAACTAAATACTTACCTATAAAATAAACCATAAGATAGCTGCAATATAACTACTAGTTACATTTGTATCTATCTTAGAGTTTATTTTTATTTTACAGGCACCTTTGTATTTATTTTAACTAGGTACAATAGTTATTAAGTATTTAATAACTACCTTGTTAAAATAATTACAAATTTACCTGTAAAATAAATCCTAACCTAAATTACAATTACACCTAACACTACACTATCATTAAATTAATTACCTAAACTAACTACAATTAATTACAATTAAATTAAATAAACTAAAGTACAACCCCCTACTAAATTACAGAAAATAAAAAAATAATTCCAATTTTTTAAAACTAATTACACCTAATCTAATCCCCCTAATAAAATAAAAAAGCCCCCCAAAATAATAAAATTCCCTACCCTATACTAAATTACAAATAGCCCTTAAAAGGGGCATTGCCCCAAAGTAATCAGCTCTTTAACATGTAAAAAAAAAATACAATACCCCCCCCAACATTAAAACCCACCACCCACACACCCAACCCTACTCTAAAACCCACCCAATCCCCCCTTAATAAAACCTAACACTAACCCCTTGAAGATCACCCTACCTTGAGAAGTCTTCACCCAGCCAGGTACAAGGGGTCCTCCAGAGGGGCAGAAGTCTTCATCCGATCCGGGCAGAAGAGGACCTCCAGACGGGCAGAAGGCTTCATCCAAGACTCGTAATACCGGCGTTAGGAAAATCCCATTGAATAGATAGGATACGCAATTTACGTAAGGGGATTTGCGGTAAGCTCAACTCGCGGAAGAAAAGTGAGCGGTACACCTGTACCTGCCAGACTCATAATACCAGCGGGCGTTAAAATCCAGCGTTGGGACCTCTCAACGCTGCTTTTTAAGGCTAACGCAAGACTCGTAATCTAGCAGATCCTTTTTTTATAAATCTATTTGCATAATGTTTAACTCCTAAACAACCAACAAACTAGTGACATTTTCCACCAGTTTTTATTGGGAAATTAATAATCACGTGATTAATGAAATCAGCCAATCTGATTTAAATATACATTTTCTACTATCACTAACTAATCAAATTGCTCTATATTTGTGTCATTGATCATTTGTTACATCGGGGCCTATTTATCATCTGTCTGTCAGACCTGATCCGACACTGCAGATTAGATCCGACAGATCTTGCTGAATACAGAGAGCAATACGCTCTCCGTATTCAGCATTGCACCAGCAGCTCTTGTGAGCTGCTGGTGCAATGTCGCCCCCTGCAGACTCGCAGCCCCAGGGGGGTGTCAATCAACCTGATAGTACTCGATCGGGTTGATTTCCGGCGATTCCTGTCTGCCTCAGAGAGACACTGGGAAGAGGAGAAGCTAAGCGCAAGTCACGCAGCACTTCTCTCTGATACCCCGGCACCTGTTCCTAAGGCGGGGAAAATGGCGCCTGGAGCCCCTGTGACTGGGGAGATTGTGCGGCAGAAGAGCAACAGACTGTGGCGGAAGAGAGGCGTGAGACACCAGCGCCCCTGTCATAGAAGGTGGTGACTGAGGAGGCATTAAGCGCAATGGAATCTAGCGAGCCCTAGGATTTCAGGAATCAATGCTGAGAAGCACTGTCTAACTCTTTCTCTCTCCCTCCCACCTGTGCTGCGAGAGGGAGATTGACGGCTTGCTTGCCATGGCAAAGTATTGGAGGAGACAAAAGGGCAAAACTCACCGGAGGTGAAATAAGGCTGTGATCAATTTGGTGGACACAAGAGTGCTGTTTATCCTAAGTTAAAAAGCCGACTGCACCTCTCACTGAAATAAGGTCTGATACGCAACCGCAGTGTGACTGAAAGGCTCCTGATTTAACAGCAGTCTCCTGTATGTGAAAAGCGGGCTGTCAGGCTACAATCGGAGAGACCCCTAACAGCAAGTATCGCACAAAGTGGGCTTGTTTTTTTTATTTTGCATAAACTTTATATGTGATATGTTTGTTGCTGGAAAAAAATGCATGTGAAATGATGGATTAACGAATCTTGCTTGCATCTTTATTATATCTAAAAGATCTCTCTCATATAATACTTTCTGACTTATTTCTAAACATACTAAACGGACCTGACTTGGGCATCATCCTGCATAGTTTAACTTAGATGTTTACTGCTTGAAACGGCTTTGCTGATCTATACTCTAACCGACTAAAAACTTTGCTCTCTGGAACTGGCTAAATACTATATTGCTTTGCTTTTTTTTTTTTTGCTTGCAGATGGTTGTGGACTGGCATAGGTCTATGTAAAAACTGGCCACAGATCAAAATGTTTATACATCTTTAGCCTTAACCAACTAAGCATGTACTAGAAAGATACAAAACTGAAGATATGCACTTAAACTCTTGCTACAAGGAAGAGAGGTTTATAAAAAAATAAAAAATAAAAGCATAAAACAAAAAAGTTCTTCCTTTTTTGTCTTCACTTATTTATTCACTCACTACTTTTTATTTCTCACATTCACTAATTCACTTCACTTTTTTGCTTTTTCACTTTTCACTTTTTTTTGGAGGTTCCCAATATATGGATACATTTATTAAATCACCAAACTATTTAAAAACCGCTTCGCCAGCTATGGCTGGTAAACCTAGAGAGAGGAAAAACAAAAACTCTGTGGATACAGCAGCAGAGATACATTCTACAAATACTAATCCTATATATTACAATGATAAAACTGATATGCAAACCCTGGTTGAGAGCATTGCAACTGCACTGTCACCCAAGTTCGATATCCTTTAAGCCAAAACTAAACAAGATATATCTACACTGACTAATGAAGTGAGACAATTTTCAAATAGACTTCAAGAGGCTGAACAAAGGATATCGGATCTGGAGGACAACAATGAGACACTTAGATCCAAATTTGAAAACAACAATTTAACGCTTCTAAAATTGCAGTCCAAAATAGAAGACCTGGAAAACTGATCCAGGAGAAATAATATTAGGATAATCGGTCTACCAGAGAATAAAACAAAGGAAAACTTAATAGAATTTGTGTCTAGCACACTGGTTAAAACTTTGGGCATTCCCCCAACATATCCTTCTATTATAGAGGAAAGGGCACATAGAATAGGGGTACAGAAAAACGATAAGAGTAAAGATTTTAGACCCAGGCCAGTCATTGCCAAACTTCTTAATTTTCACGATAAAACCATCTGAATGCAATACTATCGGAAAAACCAGCCCATTCAGATAGGAGGGGCCCAAATGCTTCTTTTTCAGGATTTCTCAGCTGAGACATCCTCGAAAAGAAAAGATCTTTCTCTTATATGTACTAGACTTATCAAGCAGGGAGTGCAGGCCACTATAATCTATCCGGCTAGACTCTCACTGAATGGCCAAATGTTTTTCTTTGAAAATCCTAAGGAGGCCGAGAAGTTTTTAACAGAGAAAGAGGCAGGATGAGAGGGAGGGGACAGGAGAGAGAGGGAGAAATATATAGTGATAAGAAATGTCTCCCCTCCCTTATGTCCTTCATTTTTATTTATTTTTTTATTTTTATTACTATCTCTTTTTGTTTTGTTTTTCCTCTTTTTTCTTATTAAGTATACTACTTCCTCAAAACTGGGTAAAGAGGGGGGGCTTCCCTCTTGATTTTTCTTTTTGTTCTCCTGCATATCCAAGATAATGGAGAAAGCAGTGATGTGTGCGGCGGGGATGGGGTGGAAATGTTTTTTTTTTTCTCTTTTAGGCGCAAGAGATGGACTTAAATATAATATCATGGAATGTAGGGGGATTCACCTCACCAATTAAACGGAAAACGGTTCTAGCACAATTGAAAAAAACTAAAATGTGATATTGCCCTGCTCCAAGAGACACACTTAGCTCTAATTGAAGTTGCAAAGTTAAAAACCTCTTGGGTTGGTGGAGTTGTTGCCTCGCCAAGTATTGGAAGGAAAAGAGGAGTCGCTATTTTAATAGGGAAAAAGGTAGATTATCAAGTCCTGCAGATCTTTTAAGACCCAGAAGGTAGGGACCTTCTTCTGAAATTAAAAATAGAGAAACATATGTTTATGCTCTGCAACATATATGCCCCTAATACTATTAGTGGTGATTTCTGGGATGCAGGGAAAATATTGCAGAATATAGATGGATATCTAATTATTGGAGGTGATTCCAACATGGCCCCTGAATGTCCTCTAGACAGGCATAGGGAAAAGTATTCTTTAATTAAAACCAAAAGAGATAATTTAGAGACCAAAATGTTCAGGAAAATTTGCCTGAATTTGTTAGTCAGGGATATTTGGAGGATACAGAATCTGGACACTAGAGAATATACTTGTTTATCCAAGGTATATAACACATTCTCTAGGATTGATGTGTTTTTAATAGATGATAGGACAGCTAAATTACAAATTAAAGCTACAATACACCCTATTACTCTTTCAGATCATGCCCCAATCTCTCTCTCAGTTGCCATCCCCAGCCGTAGCTCTGTTTCTAAACAATTTTTCTTTCCAAAGTACTTATTTAATGATATAAAATTTAAGGAATTTCTCAAAAGAAAGTTTGATGAATTCCACCCGCATAATCTTGAATATGTAATTAAACCAGTAATATTTTGGGAAACAGCTAAAGCGGTCCTTAGGGGGGAGATTATAGCATACACTACAGCACTGAGGAAAAAATACAGGAAGAGGGAACAAGAGGTATTAAACTTTCTAACCAGATCATATAATCGATACTTACTAGAAAGAACCACAGAAAACTGGAACACTTATACACAGGCAAAAAAAGAAAGGGATATTTATTTAACACACAAAACAACCCAATCCAAAATAAGATCACAAGCTAGATTCCATAAACATGGAAATAAATCGGGAAAATTATTAGCAACACTTGTTAAGAATACTAATAAATCACCACCAATTAATAGAATTGAAAGCGATGAGATGATAGCTACAACTCCAGAAGAAATAATGCACATTTTTACTAAATAATACACTAGGTTATACACTTCACAGGAGTCTAACATACAAACCAGGGAAGCATTTTGGGAAAATATTCAAAACCCTATTGTATCTTCTGAATTGATTACAAAAATTAACGCCCCTATTACAGAAATAGAAATTAAAAAAGTAATTATGAATTTAACAATGGATAAAGCACCTGGACCAGATGCACTTCCTAACAAATTCAATAAAATTCTATCTCAAAACATTACCCCTTATCTAGAAAATCTCTTTAACTATTTTTACATTAAAAATAAAACAATCCCTCCCAATATTTCTGCATCTATGACTAAATTGATTTTAAAACAAGGGAATGATTCTATAAAAAAAAAGAATCATATAGGCCCATAGCACTGCTTAACTTCGACTACAAAATACTTACATCCATTTTGGCTAATCGTCTTCAAATTATATTACCAAATATTATACACAAAAGCAGGATTCATGCTTCAAATAAATTCTGCAGCTAAGATTAGAGAAGCTTTTCTGACTATTGGCTATTTCAATTCCTCGAAAGGACTGCCTGGGCAGGTGGGAATATCTCCATGGATCTAGCAATTATTTTGATCGATGCAGAAAAAGCTTTTGATTCTGTTCAGTATGATCATCTGATATTCTCCTTACTTAAATTTGGATTCAAGGAAAAAATTTTGTTAGATTTATTCGGAACCTATATAACAATTCCACTACACAATTAATAGTAAATAATAATCTATCGACACCCATAATGCTTAATAGAGGGACGTGTCAAGGATGACCGCTATCTCTCCTGCTATTTAATCTTTCAATTGAACCCCTAGCCATTATGATACGACAATATCAGGAGGGTATTAAAATCAGACAAAAAGAGCTGAAGATTACTTTATATGCAGATGATGTTTTGTTATATATGTCTAATACTAGGGTAAATATACCAAAAGTGCTATCAATTATTGAGCTGTTTGGATCTTTCTCAGGATATAAAGCTAAGTATGGGGATATCCAGTGTGTTTTTTTAAATAAATGGTGAAGCTTTGTGACAACAGGCTAGATAGTAGCCAAAACCTTTTACCCTTTGGGGTTAACATTTGCTATTTAACTTGGCAATTAGGGATCTTTCATTCAATTAAGTTTCCACATGTATTCCAAAAGGGATAGTCACCCTATTTGTACTTGCTTCACATGCTATATAAACACTATTGCTTTTCACTTATCAGGAGTCACACATATTTTATTTATGTTTTATTCCATACATTTTTAATTGTAATATGAAATGTTTTATTTCATACCCATATTGCTTGGTATTTACATTTGAGAATATTGTGTTATGGAAGATAATAAAGTTCTTTGGCATTAGAAATCGGCAGGCAGCCCATGCAAATAATTACTCAGATGTGTGGTGTACTGGAACTGGAAACATGCACTGCTGCCATTTAAAAGACAATTCATATTAGGTGGAGATTACTAAACCATGGATGAAAACGTGATGTGGTGTCTGTGTTTTTTTTGTGTGTTTTTTTTTTTTTAATAAATGCAAAGGATGCGGTGCCCAAAGGTTATGATTACATTAAAATACATAACTTAGAATGTAATTTATATTAGATGCAGGTTACTGACCATGTAAACTGTTTACATGGTCAGTAACCTGCATCTAATATAAATTACATTCTAAGTTATGTATTTTAATGTAATCATAACCTTTGGGCAACTTTGCATTTATTAAAAAAAAAAACACACACAAAAAACACAGACACCACATCACGTTTTCATCCATGGTTTAGTAATCTCTACCTAATAGGAATTGTCTTGTAAAGGGACAGTATACTGTTAAATAGTTTTTCCCTTAATGTATTTACAATTGCTTTTTTACCAACTGCAGAGTAAAAAAATGTATGAAAATTAGCTTTTTAAGGTTTATTTGTGTATATTAAAGCTCTGATTTTGTGTTTTGAAGCCACAACCTAATAAAATGGGTTGAGCTTGTAGGTATAATCAGATCTCATTACTGTATTACATTGTGTACATATACATGTGTCTTTATCTTATATCTGTAGGTATAATCAGATCTCATTACTGTATCACATTGTGTACATATACATGTGTCTTTATCTTATATCTGTAGGTATAATCAGATCTCATTACTTTATCACATTGTGTACAGATACATGTGTCTTTATCTTATATCAGTAGGTATAATCAGATCTCATTACTGTATCACATTGTGTACATATACATGTGTCTTTATCTTATATCTGTAGGTATAATCAGATCTCATTACTGTATCACATTGTGTACATATACATGTGTCTTTATCTTATATATGTAGGTATAATCAGATCTCATTACTTTATCACATTGTGTACATATACATGTGTCTTTATCTTATATCTGTAGGTATAATCAGATCTCATTACTTTATCACTTTGTGTACATATACATGTGTCTTTATCTTGTATCTGTAGGTATAATCAGATCTCATTACTTTATCACATTGTGTACATATACATGTGTATTTATCTTATATCTGTAGGTATAATCAGATCTCATTACTTTATCACATTGTGTACATATACATGTGTCTTTATCTTATATCTGTAGGTATAATCAGATCTCATTACTTTATCACATTGTGTACATATACATGCTTCTTTATCTTATATCTGTAGGTATAATCAGATCTCATTACTTTATCACATTGTGTACATATACATGTGTATTTATCTTATATATGTAGGTATAATCAGATCTCATTACTTTATCACATTGTGTACATATACATGTGTCTTTATCTTATATCTGTAGGTATAATCAGATCTCATTACTTTATCACATTGTGTACATATACATGTGTCTTTATCTTATATTTGTAGGTATAATCAGATCTCATTACTTTATCACACTGTGCAGATATACATGTCTTTATCTTATATTTGTAGGTATAATCAGTTCTCATTACTTTATCACACTGTGCAGATATACATGTCTTTATCTTATATTTGTAGGTATAATCAGATCTCATTACTGTATCACATTGTGTACATATACATGTTTCTTTATCTTATATCTGTAGGTATAATCAGATCTCATTCCTTTATCACATTGTGTACAAATACATGTGTCTTTATCTTATATCTGTAGGTATAATCAGATCTCATTACTTTATCACATTGTGTACATATACATGTGTCTTTATCTTATATCTGTAGGTATAATCAGATCTCATTACTTTATCACATTGTGTACATATACATGTGTCTTTATCTTATATATGTAGGTATAATCAGATCTCATTACTTTATTACATTGTGTACATATACCTGCTTCTTTATCTTATATATGTAGGTATAATCAGATATCATTACTTTATCACATTGTGTACATATACCTGCTTCTTTATCTTATATCTGTAGGTATAATCAGATCTCATTACTGTATCACATTGTGTACATATACATGTGTCTGTATCTTATATCTGTAGGTATAATCAGATCTCATTACTTTATCACATTGTGTACATATACATGTGTCTGTATTTTATATCTGTAGGTATAATCACATCTCATTACATTATCACATTTTGTACATATACCTGCTTCTTTATCTTATATCTGTCCATAAAACAATCACCAGTACTTGGAGAGAAAAATGGAAAATCAACATTTTATTACCTTATCTCTGCTATATCCCACTGCGAGTGTAATTTCTTCTGCTGGCTGTGTTTACAAAGCTTATCTATATCTTGGACCTGCGGCCACAAACTTTCAGAATAGGTGGGGATATCACAAGCTAAATCAACTATTTCAAATGCCAATATAAGGGTAAAGGAACTACTTGTAAACAATTGAATACACTCCAGCAGGTAAAGTGGATCATAGGGAACAAACTAAAGGGGAGACAAAATTTTGAGTAAACTGTCCCTTTAAATGGCAGCAGTGCATGTTTCCAGTTCCAGTACACCACACACCTGAGTAATTATTTGCATGGGCTGCCTGACGCTTTCTAATGCCAAAGTTCTTTATTATCTTCCATAACACAATATTCTCAAATGTAAATACCAAGCAATATGGGTATGAAATAAAACATTTCATTTTACAATTAAAAATGTATGGAATAAAACATAAGTAAAATATGTGTGACTCCTGATAAGTGAAAAGCAATAGTGTTTATACAGGGAGTGCAGAATTATTAGGCAAATGAGTATTTTGACCACATCATCCTCTTTATGCATGTTGTCTTACTCCAAGCTGTATAGGCTCAAAAGCCTACTACCAATTAAGCATATTAGGTGATGTGCATCTCTGTAATGAGAAGAGGTGTGGTCTAATGACATCAACACCCTATATCAGGTGTGCATAATTATTAGGCAACTTCCTTTCCTTTGGCAAAATGGGTCAAAAGAAGGACTTGACAGGCTCAGAAAAGTCAAAAATAGTGAGATATCTTGCAGAGGGATGCAGCACTCTTAAAATTGCAAAGCTTCTGAAGCGTGATCATCAAACAATCAAGCGTTTCATTCAAAATAGTCAACAGGGTCGCAAGAAGCGTGTGGAAAAACCAAGGCGCAAAATAACTGCCCATGAACTGAGAAAAGTCAAGCGTGCAGCTGCCAAGATGCCACTTGCCACCAGTTTGGCCATATTTCAGAGCTGCAACATCACTGGAGTGCCCAAAAGCACAAGGTGTGCAATACTCAGAGACATGGCCAAGGTAAGAAAGGCTGAAAGACGACCACCACTGAACAAGACACACAAGCTGAAACGTCAAGACTGGGCCAAGAAATATCTCAAGACTGATTTTTCTAAGGTTTTATGGACTGATGAAATGAGAGTGAGTCTTGATGGGCCAGATAGATGGGCCCGTGGCTGGATTGGTAAAGGGCAGAGAGCTCCAGTCCGACTCAGACGCCAGCAAGGTGGAGGTGGAGTACTGGTTTGGGCTGGTATCATCAAAGATGAGCTTGTGGGGCCTTTTCGGGTTGAGGATGGAGTCAAGCTCAACTCCCAGTCCTACTGCCAGTTTCTGGAAGACACCTTCTTCAAGCAGTGGTACAGGAAGAAGTCTGCATCCTTCAAGAAAAACATGATTTTCATGCAGGACAATGCTCCATCACACGCGTCCAAGTACTCCACAGCATGGCTGGCAAGAAAGGGTATAAAAGAAGAAAATCTAATGACATGGCCTCCTTGTTCACCTGATCTGAACCCCATTGAGAACCTGTGGTCCATCATCAAATGTGAGATTTACAAGGAGGGAAAACAGTACACCTCTCTGAACAGTGTCTGGGAGGCTGTGGTTGCTGCTGCACGCAATGTTGATGGTGAACAGATCAAAACACTGACAGAATCCATGGATGGCAGGCTTTTGAGTGTCCTTGCAAAGAAAGGTGGCTGTATTGGTCACTGATTTGTTTTTTTTTTTGTTTTTGAATGTCAGAAATGTATATTTGTGAATGTTGAGATGTTATATTGGTTTCACTGGTAAAAATAAATAATTGAAATGGGTATATATTTGTTTTTTGTTAAGTTGCCTAATAATTATGCACAGTAATAGTCACCTGCACACACAGATATCCCCCTAAAATAGCTATAACTAAAAACAAACTAAAAACTACTTCCAAAACTATTCAGCTTTGATATTAATGAGTTTTTTGGGTTCATTGAGAACATGGTTGTTGTTCAATAATAAAATTAATCCTCAAAAATACAACTTGCCTAATAATTCTGCACTCCCTGTATAGCATGTGAAGCAAGTACAAATAGGGTGACTATCCCTATTGGAATATATGTGGAAACTTAATTGAATGAAATATCCCTAATTGCCAAGTTAAAAAGCAACTGTTAACCCCAAAGGGTAAAAGGGATTGGCTACTATCTAACCTGTTGTCACAAAGCTTCACCAATTATTTAAAAAAAACACTGGATATCCCCATATATAGCTTCTAACTAAATATATTTCCTCTATACGTATAAATGCAAAATTGATAAACTTCCAAGCCCACTCTCTGACTCCATTAGAATCACAATATACATGATGTCTAGATTCTAAATCAATCAGTTTGAATTGATAAGGCTATAAATTAAACAGACAGCTCAGTGCCTTTGCAGCTGTGTGTGTTTGTGTGTGGGCACTATTGTAGGGTGTGTTTGTGTGTGGGCACTATGTGTGTGTGCGCACTGTGTGTGTGTGTGGGCTGGCTGTGTGTGTGTGTGTGTGTAGGCTGTTTGTGTGTATGGGCTGGCTGTGTGTGTGTGTGGGCTGGCTGTGTGTGTGTGGGCTGGCTGTGTGTGTGGGCTGGCTGTGTGTGTGTGGGCTGGCTGTGTGTGTGTGTGGGCTGGCTGTGTGTGTGGGCTGGCTGTGTGTGTGTGGGCTGGCTGTGTGTGTGTGGGGGCTGGCTGTGTGTTTGTGGTTGGGCTGGCTGTGTGTGTGTGTGGGCTGGCTGTGTGTGTGTGGGCTGGCTGTGTGTATGTGGGCTGGCTGTATGTGTGTGTGTGTGTGTGTGTGTGTGTGTGTGTGTGTGTGTGTGTGTGTGTGGGCTGGCTGTGTGTGTGTGTGGGCTGGCTGTGTGTGTGGGCTGGCTGTGTGTGTGGGCTGGCTGTGTGTGTGTTGGCTGGCTGTGTGTGGGCTGGCTGTGTGTATGGGCTGGCTGTGTGTGTGGGCTAGCTGTGTGTGTGGGCTGGCTGTGTGTGTGGGCTGGGTGTGTATGTGTGTGTGTGTGGGCTGGCTGTGTGTGTGTGTACATCTGTGTATGTATATATCTGTGCACCTGTGTATGTCTTCTGAGTATGTGGCTGTGTGTGTGTATTATATCTGTGTGTTTGTGTGGTACAGTGCATTGCCCCATTTCTTTTAAGTATTTTTTTGTTCTGGGTAGAGGCCCCGCGCAGCGCTGTCAATCTGCCTAGGAACCTGTCCTTGCTAGGGCCGACCCTGGCGTCTCTGTAATGTTCTTGTTATCATAAGAAAACACATTAAAATAAGGCCCAGTTCAACTCAACTGTTCCTAATTGTTAGCATAATTCTTCATGATATACATAAACAGTTGTTCCAATAGTACAAATGGTATATTGCAATATATAAAATGTTATAGTGCTCCACATTAGTGGATTTATATGTTTTTTATATATATATATATATATATATATATATATATATATATATATATATATATATATATAAAATGTTGTACATTACCTTAAATGATTTTTCTCCCATTTTTTTTCATTTTAAATGCTGGGGGGCGGGGTTGGGGGCGGAGATTGGGCGGGGTTGGGACAGGGTTGGGGGCGGAGTTGGGTTGGATATTGGGTGGGTTGGGCGGAGATTGGGCGCGTTGGGGCTGGGAAAAAGGGGGCCCCATTTTGTCATCCTGCCTTGGGCCCCGCAATGGCTAGGGCCAGCCCTGATATTGATCTTGTTCGAAGGTCCCTTGATCTGGTTTCCCAGACTACACTGTCCTCCACATGGATAGAATCCCACATGAAATTATTATATAGGACATACTATACACCTGAGAGAAGAGCCAGATGGGGAAATGTTCTTTTTAGCTCATGCCCAAAATTCTCCTTTTATTAGGACAACTGGCTGTGTGTGTGTGGGCTGTGTGTGTGGGGGGGGCTGTGTGTGTGGGGGGGGGGGCTGTGTATGTGTGTGTGTGGGCTGTGTGTGTGTGGGCTGTGTGTGTGTGTGGGCTTGCTGTGTGTGTAGGGGGGGCTGCCTGTGTGTATGTGTGGGCTGTCTGTGTGTGTGGGCTGGCTGTGTGTGTAGGCTGTGTGTGTATGGGCTGGCTGTGTGTGTGTGTGTGTGGGCTGGCTGTGTGTGTGTGTGGGCTGGCTGTGTGTGTAGGCTGTGTGTGTGTATGGGCTGGCTGTGTGTGTGTGTGGGCTGGCTGTGTGTGTGTGTGTGGGCTGGCTGTGTGTGTGTGGTCTGGCTGTGTGTGTGTGGGGCTGGCTGTGTGTGGGGGGGGGGCTGGCTGTGTGTGTGTGGGGGGGGGCTGGCTGTGTGTGTGGGGGGGCTGGATGTGTGTGTGTGGGGGGGGGTGGCTGTGTGTGTCTGGGCTGGCTGTGTGTGTGGGGGGCTGTCTGTGTGTGTGTTTGTGTGTGGGGGCTGGCTGTGTGTGTGTGGGCTGGCTGTGTGTGTGTGGGGGGGGGCTGGCTGTGTGTGTGGGGGGGCTTGCTGTGTGTGTGTGGGGGGGCTGGCTGTGTGTGTGGGGGGCTGGCTGTGTGTGTGTGTGTGTGGGCTGACTGTGTGTGTGGGGGGGTTGGCTGTGTGTGTATGTGTGTGGGCTGGATGTGTGTGTGTGGGGGGGGGCGGCTGCGTGTGTGTGGGCTGGCTGTGTGTGTGTGGGGTGTGTGTGTGTGGGCTGGTTGTGTGTGTGTGGGGGGGGCTGGCTGTGTGTGTGTGGGGGGGGCTAACTGTGTGTGTATGTGTGTGGGATGGCTGTGTGTGTGTGTGTGTGTGGGCTGGCTGTGTGTGTGTGGGGGCTGGTTGTGTGTGTGTGGGCTGGCTGTGTGTGTGAGGGCTGGCTGTGTGTATGTGGGCTGGCTGTATGTGTGTGTGTGGACTGGCTGTGTGTGTGTGTGTGTACTGGCTGTGTGTGTGTGTGTGGGCTGGTTGTGTGTGTGTGGGCTCGCTGTGTGTGGGGGGGGGCCTGTGTGTGTGGGCTGGCTGTGTGTGTGTGTGGGCTGGCTGTGTGTGTGGGCTGGCTGTGTGTGTGTGGGCTGGCTGTGTGTGTGTGGGCTGTGTGTGTGGGCTGGCTGTGTGTGTGTGTGTAGGCTGGTTGTGTGTGTGTGGGCTGGCTGTGTGTGTGTGTGTGTGTTGGCTGTGTGTGTAAATCTGTGTATGTATATATCTGTGCACCTGTGTATGTCTTCTGAGTGTGTGGACGTATGTGTATATAAGTATCTCAGTGTGTGTATTATATCTGTGTGTTTGTGTGGTACAGTGCATTGCCCCATTTATTTTAAGTAATTTTTGTTCTGGGTAGAGGCCCCGCACAGCGCTGTCAATCTGCCTAGGAACCTGTCCTTGCTAGGGCCGACCCTGGCGTCTCTGTAATGTTCTTGTTATCATAAGAAAACACATAAAAATAAGGCCCAGTTCAACTCAACTGTTCCTAATTGTTAGCATAATTCTTCATTATATACATAAACAGTTGTTCCAATAGTACAAATGGTATATTGCAATATATACAATGTTATAGGGCTCCACAATAGTGGATTTATATGTTTTTTTATATATAAAATGTTGTGCATTACCTTAAATATTTTTTCTCCTATTATTTTTCATTTTAAAAGCTGGGGGGGCGGGGTTGGGGGCAGAGATTGGGCGAGATTGGGGCAGAGTTGGGGCACAGTTGGGTCGGATATTGCGCGGGTTGGGCGGAGATTGGGCGTGGTTGGGGCGGGGAGAAAGGGGGCCCCATTTTGTCATCCTGCCTTGGGCCCCGCAATGGCTAGGGCCGGCCCTGATATTGATCTTGTTCGAAGGTACCTTGATCTGGTTTCCCAGACTACACTGTCCTCCACATGGATAGAATCCCACGTGAAATTATTATATAGGACATACTATGCACCTGAGAGAGGAGCCAGATGGGGAAATGTTCTTTTTAGCTCATGCCCAAAATGCTCCTTTTATAAGGCCAACTGATGCATATGATCTGGGATTGTTCCGGGATCCGCCAAATGTGGCATAATATTATTTATTGGGCATCTAACACTCTTAAACTTCCTATGCAAGATATTAATCTTAAACAAATAATATTTCTATGGGAAGGGACACAAAGACCCCAACATAAAAAGTTGATTAATATGATTATCTTGGCAGTCAGATATTTAATATTCAGAAAATGGAAAGAGGTGAATGTCCCTAGCATTTCTGAAATAAAAGTTATTTGGAGAAACAATATATTCTAGAACAATACAATATAAATATGAATAATGATAGAGATATTTGTAATTTTTTTTAAGAAATGGTCTCCATTTATTAGAAGTTTTACTCCAAATGAAATAGAACATCTTATTCTTCCATTTAGAAATAGCAAAATAGTTCTACTCGGGATTTGGTGATACATATAATAAATATATGTATAATCCCCCCTTTTTTTCCCCCCTTCCATCCCACCCCATCCCACATAATTTACAAAGATAACTCTGCATGATTGATGATAAATAGATTACACAATATAATGTATATGCTGATGTAATTATTTAAAATAGAAAACGGTACCCATTGGGGCTAATTAGATAACACACGGTTTATAAAGAAAAAAAAAAAAAGAAAGTTGATTAAAATTGTATACTCTTTCTAAATCATAAAACAAAAAAAAGAAGTGATACACAGGTGCAGAAAGAAAACTGCCCCAGCTCTTAAAATATCCATTGTTTGCAAATAAATACATATATATATATATATATATATATATATATATATATATATATATATATACAAGAATGTGCAAAGATATATGTACAAATTCTAGCATTAATAATCATTTTTTAAAAAGAAAAAACATGAGATAAGCATATCATGATTTCTAGAAATACAAATACACATTAAAGGGATAGAAATTCAAAATTAAACTTGCATGATTCACATAGAGCATGTCATTTTAAGACACTTTTATAATCCACTTCTATTTTCAAATGTGCTTCGTTCTCTTAGTATCCCTTGTTAAAAAATGAATACGCACATATCATACACTAGTGGGAGCTGCTGCTAATTGGTACCTGCACACATTTGTCTCTTGTGATTGGCTAAAAAGATATTTTCAGCTTCCTGTCAGTAGTGCAATGCAATGCTATCCCTTCAGCAATGGATAACAAGAGAATGAAGAAATTTGATAATAGAATTAAATTGGAAAGTTGTTTAAAATTGTATGTTCTATCTGAATCATAAAAGAAAATTGTGGGGTTTTCTATCCCTTTAATTTATGTGAAAATATCATATATCAGATTTTTTGTATAAAAAATAAATAGAAAAATAACTTTCTATGAGATATTGTTTGTTGATGTATAAATCTAGCAATGTATTGGACATTAACAGATTAAAAATTAAAAGATTAGCTTTAGAGAAATGTGCTTGTTCATGGACAGTAATGAAATGGTATAAATAAAGTTGGAAAAAAAGACAAAACTGTTTTCATTCGATGGACATTCAGGGTAGATAATTTGATAAAGAAGGATATCCGCAACATCGATGGCTCTTATTTATCAGCAGTCCGATGCTAATCGCGCCGTACATAAGGCACATGTTTTTGACAGACTTGTCGATAAATAAGGCAGTTGAATGTAGATTTGCAGCAGCGATATCTGACGAGCGCATCGACTCCAGCAAATGTGCCTAGATTGACGCCTTTCTTTTTTATTTAAATCACCAGGGGACAGGAAAACACTTTTAAAATACCCTCTTTTTCTATAAATAACAAATCTCATCATCATAGATATTGCTAAAAATAATGGCATTTGAAGTTGACTTTTTATTAATGGATTTTTATTAATTTTCAATTATTCTCTTATCCACCCTATTGTTGAAGTAATTGACCACTTAAGATACCTAAGGATCTTAATCCAGGTCCTGGGGGGGAGCAACATTTCTAGTGGGTCAGGGGGGCAAGGGGCAACTTCCCCCTCCACCAGTAAGCTCAACACTCTACAGCAAAGAATACACTTCCCTTCAGAAAAGTCCATGCTGTGTTTCGCTGATCACTTGGGCTGGGAGTCCTTGGTGACTCACCCGTTAGTCCCCACCCAGCCAATCAGAGATACAAAGCAGGCAGACATGCAGGAATCCTTCAAAATGGACGTTTAATGGTTACTTTTCACGTCCATCTTTGCTCTTCAGGTGGAGGGGCTGCTTGAATGTTGTTCCCCCTACTCACCAGACACATGGGTGACCCCTGGGTACCTGTATTTAAAGAATTAAGTACCCTAAGGAGTAGTGGCATCCCCTGAAATTTCTTCTTTGAGGGCCCATGGGTGGGGCATCGGTGGCAAGGCAAGACTTGGTGTTTCAGAGGCAGGACTATGCATGTCATGGCCTAGACTGGGCTGTAGTGGGTGAGGCTCAGTCATGTCATATGCAGGATTGGGCATGCTGTGGCTGGGCGTGGATGTACTGGTGGTTGGAAGCCATCATTGGGGGAGGGCACATGGGGGAAGCAATTTTGCTGGAGGGGACTAGTGCCCCGTGGCCCCCACTGGCAAAATCACTGCTGGGGGGTTCAATCAATTTAACAGCAGAGAGGGACACACACACAAACTAAATTGTTAACTATAGGAAACAGTTCCCTCACTCCATGTGTAAAACATTATGTTGTGACTTTATCTGTTTTTGGTGAATTTAATCAATTTTGAATGCAACATTCCACTCAGTTTAATAATGGAAGAAAATATTGCACATCACTAAACCATTAAAGGGAAAGTGCAGGTCACTTTGGGCCAGATTACAAGTGACGTGTTAACAATTAAATGCAAGAGAAAAGGGGGTTATCTGGAAGGGGTTATCTGGGGTGTTTGCACGCGTTGGGTTTACTGCTCGTATTACAGGTTGAAAATAAATTAGCGCAATTGCAATTTACTCTAGAATGATTACCGCATCCTCAAAGTACTGGTTAATAGTGATGTCGCGAACATAACATTTTCCGTTCGTGAACGGCGAACGCGAACTTCCGCAAATGTTCACGAACGGGTGAACCAGGCGAACCGCCATAGACTTCAATAGGCAGACGAATTTTAAAACCCACAGGGACTCTTTCTGGCCACAATAGTGATGGAAAAGTTGTTTCAAGGGGACTAACACCTGGACTGTGGCATGCTGGAGGGGGATCCATGGCAAAACTCCCATGGAAAATTACATAGTTGATGCAGAGTCTGGTTTTAATCCATAAAGGGCATAAATCACCTAACATTCCTAAATTGTTTGGAATAACGTGCTTTAAAACATCAGGTATGATGTTGTATCGATCAGGTAGTGTAAGGGTTACGTCCGCTTCACAGTGCACAGTGTAGGTGATATACCTGCCCTGACCATGCTTTGCAGACCAGGTATCAGTGGTCAGATGGACCCTTGCCCCAACACTGTGTGCCAGACATGCCATTACTTCCTTTTGCACAATCGAGTACAGGTTGGGGATTGCCTTTTGTGCAAAGAAATTTCGGCCGTGTACCTTCCACTGAGGTGTCCCAATAGCTACAAATTTTTGGAACGCCTCAGACTCCACCAGCTTGTATGGTAAAAGCTGGCGGGCTAAGAGTTCAGACAAGCCAGCAGTCAGATGCCGGGAAAGGGGGTGACTTTGTGACATTGGCTTCTTACGCTCAAACATGTCCTTGACAGACACCTGACTGTGGGCAGATGAGCAGGAACTGCTCAAGGTGAGAGACGGAGTGGCGGATGGTTGAGAGGGGGCAAGGAGGACAGCAGTGGTTGACGTGGCTGAAGATGCTGGACCAGGAGGAGGATGGCGGCTTTGAGTTTGTGTGCTGCTTGTACTCATGTGTTAATCCCATAGGCGTTTGTGATGTGCGATCATGTGCCTTCGCAAAGCAGTTGTACCTAAGTGGGTGTTGGACTTCCCACGACTCAGTTTCTTTTGGCACAGGTTGCAAATGGCATCGCTGTTGTCAGAGGCAGACACACACAAAAAATGCCACACTGCTGAGCTCTGCAATGACGGCATTCTGGTGGTGGCAACAGCATGCGTTGATTGGCATGCTGTCTGGCTGACCCCGGGTGCCGATGCATGCTGTCTGACTGTGCCACTAGCTCCTTGCGATGACCTCCCCCTGCTTCCAACTCGTCTCCTCCTCCTCTCTGTCTCTCCATCTGAACTTTCCCCCTGTTCTTCTCTTCTAGCGGGCACCCACGTGACATCCATGACGCATTGTCATCATCAACTGCTTCACTTGTATCTGACAACTCAGCAAAGGAAGCAGCAGCGGGTACAACATCATCATCATCACACCGTACGTCCATGTGTGTAATGCTGCCTGACTGAGACATATCCCTGTTATCTACATCCTCTGGCAATAATGGTTGCGCATCACTCATTTCTTCCAACTGATGTGTAAATAACTCCTCTGACAGATCAAGTGAAGCGGCTGTGGTGCTAGTGTTAGTGGTGGCGGCAGGCGGGCGAGTGATAATTTGAGATGTGCCAGATGCTAAGCTGGAAGAGGATGGTGCGTCAAGGTTCCGAGCGGAAGCTGTAGAAGATTGGGTGTCCTGTGTTAGCCAGTCAACTATGTCCTCAGAACTTTTCGAGTTCAGGGTACGTGGCCTCTGAACACTGGGCATTATTCTAGGGCCAAAGGGAATCACAGCACCACAAACACGACGGCCCCTGCGGGGTGGCCTGCCTCTGCCTGTCATTTTTTTTTTCGATTAGTGGTACTATGCATGCAAGCTACTGTGACAACAGATATGAGTGACACTGTGCACTGGCAGAAGTTGGCAGAGTAGATGTAGGCCTGAAACACACGCTTGCAGACAACTAACTGCTATTCAATCTATTACAGTCAAAATTGTATTTTTTTTTTACATGTACATTACTGTTACACCAGATATGAGTTGCACTGGTGTGACACTGTGCCCTGGCATGCCCCGAAATGCACACGTGTGAAGGAAACTGATTGCTATTATTTCACAGTCAAAAAAGTGTTGGTTTTTTTTAAATGTAAACTACTGTTACACCAGATATGAGTTGCACTGGTGTGACACTGTGCCCTGGCAGGCCCTGAAACGCACACGTGTGAAGGAAACTGACTGCTATTATTTCACAGTCAAATTTCTAGTTTTTTATTTAATGTACACTACTGTTACACCAGATATGAGTTGCACTGGTGTGACACTGTGCCCTGGCAGGCCCTGAAACGCACACGTGTGAAGGAAACTGACTGCTATTATTTCACAGTCAAATTTCTAGTTTTTTTTTAACCCCTTAAGGACCAAGGCCATTTTTCAATTTCTTTCCCTTAAGGACCAGGGCTATTTTTACATTTCAGCTGGGGTTTGTGTTTAGCTGTAATTTTCCTCTTAGTCATTTACTGTACCCACACATATTATATACCGTTTTTCTCTCCACTAAATGGACTTTCTAAAGATACCATTATTTTCATCATATCTTATAATTAATTATTAAAAATATTATAAAATATGAGGAAAATATGGAAAAAAACACACTTTTTCTAACTTTGACCCCCAAAATCGGTTACACATCTACAACCACCAAAAAACAACCATGCTAAATAGTTTCTAAATTTTGTCCTGAGTTTAGAAATACCCAATGTTAACATGTTCTTTGCTTTTTTTGCAAGTGATAGGGAAATAAATACAAGAAGCACTTTGCTACTTCAAAACCATTTTTTTTCAAAATGAGCGCTAGTTACATTGGAACCCTGATATCTGTCAGGAATACCTGAATATCCCTTGACATGTATATATTTTTTTTTAGAAGACATCCCAAAGTATTGATCTAGACCCATTTTGGTATATTTCATTCCACCATTTCACCGGCAAATGCGATCAAATAAAAAAAATTTTTTTCACTTTTTCACAAACTTTAGGTTTCTCACAGAAATTATTTACAAACAACTTATGCAATTATGGCATACATGGTTGAAAATGCTTCTCTGGGATCCCCTTTGTTCAGAAATAGCAGACTTATATGGCTTTGGCATTGCTTTTTGGTAATTAGAAGGCTGCTAAATGCCACTGCGCACCACATGTGTTTTATGCCCAGCAGTGAAGGGGTTAATTAGGGAGCATGTAGGGAGCTTGTAGAGTTAATTTTAGCTTAAGTGTAGTGTAGTAGACAACCCAAAGTATTGATCTAGGCCCATTTTGGTATATTTAATGCCACCATTTCACCGCCAAATGCGATCAAATTTAAAAAAAACTTAAATTTTTTCGCAATTTTAGGTTTCTCACTGAAATTATTTACAAACAGCTTGTGCAATTATGGCACAAATGGTTGTAAATGCTTCTCTGGGATCCCCTTTGTTCAGAAATAGCAGACATATATGACTTTGGCGTTGCTTTCTGGTAATTAGAAGGCTGCTAAATGCTGCTGCGCATCACACATGTATTATGGCTAGCAGGGAAGGGATTAATAAGGTAGTTTGTAGGGAGCTTGCAGGGTTAATTTTAGCTTTAGTGTAGAGATCAGCCTCCCACCTGACACATCAGACCCCCTGATCCCTCCCAAACAGCTCCCTTCCCTCCCCCACCCCACAATTGTCCCCGCCATCTTAAGTACTGGCAGAAAGTATGCCAGTACTAAAATAAAAGGTTTTTAAATTTTTTTACATTTTTTATAGCATATTTACATATGCTGTGGTGTAGCATCCCCCCTTAGCCCCCAACCTCCCTGATCCCCCCCAAAACAGCTCTCTAACCCTCCCCATCTGCCTTATTGGCGGCCATCTTGGGTACTGGCAGCTGTCTGCTATTATTTCACAGTCAAAAAATTGTTGTTTTTTTTTTAAATGTACACTACTGTTACACCAGATATGAGTGGTGGCACTGGGCAAGTGGGCACAGTATACGCTGTGAGCCTGACACACATGCTGGCAGGCAGGCAACTGCAATTAGATTACACAGGGAAAAAAAAAAGCAGACTGATGTTCTAGCCCTAAAAAGGGCTTTTTGGGGTGCTGTCCTTACAGCAGAGATCAGATGAGTTCTTTAGGACTGTAGTGGACACTGAATACACTAGCCTAGCTATCGATTTCCCTATTAAATCAGCAGCAGCTACACTGTCCCTCCTCTCACTAAGAATGCAGCTTCCAAATGAATCTAAAATGGATGCTGTCCAGGAGGTGGGAGGGTCTGGGAGGGAGGGTCTGCCGCTGATTGGCTGGAATGTGTCTGCTGACTGTGAGGTACAGGGTCAAAGTTTACTCAATGATGACGAATAGGGGGTGGACCGAACATCGCATATGTTCGCCCGCCACGGCGAAAGCGAACAAGCTATGTTCACCGGGAACTATTCGCCGGTGAACTATTCGGGACATCACTACTGGTTAACTGTTTCACAAAAGAAAAAAGTGTCAAAAAATACATTACAGAGTACAGTTACACTCATGATAACACCATATAATAAAAATTATTTTTAAAAAAACTGCACAAAAAAAGTTTTAAGGGCTCAAACATATGAGGGTTCAGGTGTTAGAAAAAAACAAAACAAAAAGTAAATAAGGGTTCTTAATATGAGGAAAAAAGTGAAAATACAAAAGTAAAAAACTTCCCTTTTGAAAGTAGTGTCAGCCGACTCCAGCTTCTAACTTCAGCTGTGAAAAACACTCTGTACTATATTTGTTTAGTGGTGCCAGTTGCTTCCAGGAATCAACGTCTAGCAGAATAGGTTCTATGTATTTTATAATAGATATTTATATATAGATATAGATATATATTGTACTAAAACACCATCAGATATATATATATATATATATAGGTATAGATATATATTGTACTAAAACACCATCAGATATATATATATAGGTATAGATATATATTGTACTAAAACACCATCAGATATATATATATATAGGTATAGATATATATTGTACTAAAACACCATCAGATATATATATATATAGGTATAGATATATATTGTACTAAAACACCATCAGATATATATATATATAGGTATAGATATATATTGTACTAAAACACCATCAGATATATATATAGGTATAGATATATATTGTACTAAAACACCATCAGATATATATATAAGTATAGATATATATTGTACTAAAACACCATCATATATATATATATATATAGGTATAGATATATATTGTACTAAAACACCATCAGATATATATATAGGTATAGATATATATTGTACTAAAACACCATCAGATATATATATATATAGGTATAGATATATATTGTACTAAAACACCATCAGATATATAGGTATAGATATATATTGTACTAAAACACCATCAGATATATATATAGGTATAGATATATATTGTACTAAAACACCATCAGATATATATATAGGTATAGATATATATTGTACTAAAACACCATCAGATATATATATATAAATATGCATTTATGAATAAATAGAACTTATTCTGCTTTGTGAAGAGCATTGGAATGTGAAATATTCATATTTTCATTTTGAGTTAACGCACTTGAGAATATGCGATCGTGTTTGCGCATGAGTAGGGTGTTGACTTCTATGGGGGAATAGGTTATCACTCGCAAAATATTTTAAGTTCGGCTTTTTATGCAGATCGCATTAGCGTGCGAGGGAAAACAGCTTACTTTAAACTTGTTATTGCGTTAAATGCTGCTCCACTTGTAATCTGGCCCTTTATTAGGCATTGAGATACAATATGTATTTGTTTTTTAAAAGGACAGTGTACTGTAAAATTGTTTTTACCTTTATTTGTCTCCACTATCTTGTTATACCAGCTGCACATTGCTTCTTTAGGTTTATGTTTGTATACGAATTAGCTCATTTTGTTTTTTTAAACCACATCCCATTAACATGGGTTGAACTTATAGGAAAATTATATATTATTGTACACAAAATGCTTCTTTATTTTATCTTTGTCTTCATACCACAGTCAAGTAGTTAGAGAAAACAATTGAACATTAACATTTTATTACTTATCTCTCCTACCTACCATTGTGAGTGTAATATCCTCTGCTTCCTGTGTTTATAAACATTTATAAAGACTTTACTTAAAGGGACAGTAAAGTCAAAATTAAAATTTAAACTTTCATGATTCAGATAGGACATGCAATTTTAAACAACTTTCCAATTTACTTTTATCATCAAATTTGCTTTGTTCTCTTGGGGCGTAATCCGATATACGGCATAGTTTTCGGCGCAAGCGAGGGAACCCGCGCCGCCCGTAGTTTCACCTCGCACATCGGGGTATTACATATACCCCGCCTGCAGTTGCTAAAGTGTCGTAAGTCAGATAAACTAGCGATGTCCAGAAATGAGCGTAACTACAAATTTCTGGAGTCACCAGTGACTTACGGGACTGCAATAAGCCTAATTATTAACCCCTAAACTGCCATAGCCCACACCGCAATAAACCTATCCTAGTATTAACCCCTAAACCGCCGCTCCCAGAGCCCGCCGCCACCTACATTAAATTTATTAACCCCTAATCTGACCCCCTACACCGCCACCACCTACATTAAATATATTAACCCCTAATCTGACCCCCCTACACCGCCGCCACCTACATTAAATATATTAACCTCTAATCTGACCTCCCTACACCGCCGCCACCTACATTAAATATATTAACCTCAGATTAGAGGTTAATATATTTAATGTAGGTGGCGGCGGTGTAGGGGGGTCAGATTAGAGGTTAATATATTTAATGTAGGTGGCAGCGGTGTAGGGGGGTCAGATTAGAGGTTAATATATTTAATGTAGGTGGCGGCGGTGTAGGGGGGCCAGATTAGAGGTTAATATATTTAATGTAGGTGGCAGCGGTGTAGGGGGGTCAGATTAGAGGTTAATATATTTAATGTAGGTGGCGGCGGTGTAGGGGGGTCAGATTAGAGGTTAATATATTTAATGTAGGTGGCAGCGGTGTAGGGGGGTCAGATTAGAGGTTAATATATTTAATGTAGGTGGCGGCGGTGTAGGGGGGTCAGATTAGAGGTTAATATATTTAATGTAGGTGGCAGCGGTGTAGGGGGGTCAGATTAGAGGTTAATATATTTAATGTAGGTGGCGGCGGTGTAAGGGGTCAGATTAGGGGTTAATAAATTTAATGTAGGTGGCGGCGGGTCCGGGAGCGGCGGTTTAGGGGTTAAACACTTTATTTAGGTGCGGTGGGGTCCTGGAGCGGCGGTTTAGGGGTTAATACATATAATGTAGATGGCGGTGGGCTCCGGGAGCGGCGGTTTAGGGGTTAATACACTTTATTAGGTATTGCGGTGGGGGGTTGCGGTTAACAGGCAGATAGACATTGCGCATGCATTAGGTGTTAGTTTATTTTTGCAGGCATTTTCGGGAGTTACAGTGCTCCCATACTCAGCGCAAGGCCTGCTACGGCTGCATTTTATGGCGAGGTGAAAATGGAGTAAGATTTCTCCATTTTCACCACATAAGGCCTTGCGCTGGATATTGGATACCGATTTACGACGCGGTCCCATGTTAGCCTATGGAAGTAAGAATTGCGGGCGACGGGTGAAATATACGGGCGTAAATTGTATGCTACGCCATATTGAATGGGGCCCCTGTTATTATTTGTTGAAAGCTAAACTTAGGTAGGATCGTATGCTGATTTCTAAGCCCTTTAAGGCCATCTCTTTTCTTGGTGCATTTTATTAGCTTTTACAGCTAGACAGTGCTAGTTCATGTGTGCCATATATATTACATTGTGCTCATTCCCGTGGAGTTATTTATGAGTCAGTTTGTCAAAATCACTGAGATAAGGGGGAAGTCTGCAGAGGCTTAGAGACAAGGTAATTACAGAAGTGTATTAATATAGCAGTGTTGGTTATGCAAAACTGGAGAATGGGTAATAAAGGAACTATTTATCCTTTTAAACAATAAAAAAAAAGTAGACTGTCCCTTTAAGTATAGAAACTTTCAGTATAGTTAAGGATACCACAGACAAAATCAGCTATTTCAAATACCAATATAAATGTAAATTAGCTGTTTGTGAACAATTGAATACACTCCAGCAGATAAAATTGATCATTTGGAACAAATTTAAAGGGAGACAAAATTAGGGTACACTGTCCCTTTAAATCTTAATGAATTAATTAACAATAAAAAATGCTTAGAAAAATTACAATGTTTTATTGTGAAAACTAAATATATTCTCACTGAGGTGCCCTTAAATATTTTAAAGACACTATTGATGTAGAGGGGTAATGATAAATATTATCTGTTTGCATTTTAAAGTCTTTCATTAAAGAAAAAAATACTTTAATTCTGCATATAGAAAACTCACCCATATCTTAGATGATTATTTGAATAACTTTGAATGCTTTTAATGTAACATGTGCTAAATATGAGGCTGATTGATTATTGATACAATTGATTTTAAATTTCATACAGTGAAAATTTACTTCCATTGGCTCTTTATTAAACTGACCTGACAAGATAGGCAATCGTTACAGAATATGGCCAAATTTAGCAAACAATCTGTTCACTAGAGACTATTGAGAAACCTTTGTTGCCTTTTAAAGCAAACGGATTACTCAAATTGAAAGTGAAAGCAAATATTTTAGCTGTGGTTGTACCAGGATGTAGCAATGGAGTTCAGGGGATTTCTATTTTTTGTCTTTTTGCATCAAACAAGTAAGTTTCCTGATTTATTTATATTCTGTGTGGCTTGATAAGAGGAATAAGGACGCTAGAGAGAACAAAGATAAGATTGTGTGACAGCTGAGTGGCTACTGCTTGTTCTTGTAGACGAGGGACTTTAAGGTGGGGTTGTTTTCTATACTAAATCATATTCTCCTGCACATTAATATGTTGTTATCTTCAGAGAGAGGCAAATAATCTGTTCTATCTAATCCTTTTACAACCTAAACTCTGACCTTTAATAATCTGTTGTTTTCACATCTGCATAATATTTACTGTATATTTATTAACACAATATCTCTGCAACAGATTTAGTGCACAGAGAAATGTAGAATAAAATGTATAGAAGCACATTCTCTTTATTGTAATAAAAAAATCACAAGTGTTTGTAATGGATAAAGAATAAATAATTCAATTTATATTAAAGGGACAGTAAACGCCTTGAGATTTTTACATACAATGTGAACTGAAACAAGTTTGTAACATATTTGTATTATTTATTTTGCCTCCTTTTTATTTAAATTTTCTTTTGAAACTGTTGATTTTTTTTATTTATTCTCAAAACTTAAAGGCTAACCCTGCTACATATATTTCCCTAACTGGCTTTAACTAATAAGAGCTGCAATACTTTAGTACTTTATACTAACTTTATGAAAGTGACTATCCTTGTAATAATGCAATGCTGCTCCCGAGCCTACCTAGGTATGCTTTTCAACAAAGGCTACTAAAAGAACTAAGCAAATTAGGTAGCAGACGTAAATTGGAAAGTTGTGAAAATCATGAAAGAAAAGTACATATGCACTTTAGGATCAATCCCTCAGCTTCTATTCTTTATTGAGACTAGGAAAAATTACCTCACCCGGGTTAGCCCCCCATAGTCAAAATTTTAACAAACGATCATTCCATTTGTTAGATCTTTGTTAGATCAGGTTAGATCAACTGTTTTTTTTTCGTTAGACCAACTCTAAAATATGAAATATTAACAATCTTTTTAAGGGGGGGCTAACCCGTAGCCAGCCCCCCCTCAACAAAAATGTTGACAAAATGTTATTGATTATGATAGCTCCACGTTAGATCAGGTTTGATCAGCCAAAAGTTTTGTTAGATATATTTTAATTACTGAGATATTGCATTTTTAATGAGGGGGGGGCTAGCCCCCCTCAACTGAAATCTAGACCAAATTTTATTGATTTTGATAGATATACGTTAGATCAACTGTTTTTTTTTACGTTAGATCTATCACGTAAGCGGCGGTATTAACAATCCTATTTTGTGTGCAGGGGAGGGGTGATCCCGGGTTAGCCACCCCTCAACTGAAATTTGGACCAAATTTTATTGACTTTGAAAGATATATGTTAGATCAGGTTAGATCAACTGTTTTTTTCGTTAGATCTATCACGCAAGCAGCGGTATTAACAATCCTATTTTGTGTGCGGGGGAGGGGTGACACCGGGTTAGCCCCCCCAACTGAATTCTGGACCAAATTTTATTGATTTTGAAAGATATATGTTAAATCAGGTTAGATCAACTATTTTTTTCGTCAGATCTATCACGCAAGCGGCAGTTATCACAATCCTATTTTGTGTGCGGGGGAGGGGTGATCACGGCTTAGCCCCCCCTCAATTGAAATCTGGACCAAATGTTATAGATTTTGAAAGATATACTTTAGATCAGGTTAGAGCAACTGTTTTTTTCGTTAGATCTATCACGCAAGCGGCGGTATTAACAATCCTATTTTGTGTGCGGGGAGCGGTGACCCTGGGTTAGCCCCCCTCAACTGAATTCTGGACCAAATTTGATTGATTTTGATAGATATAAGTTAGATCAGGTTAGATCAACTATTTTTTTCGTCAGATCTATCACGCAAGCGGTAGTTATCACAATCCTATTTTGTGTGCGGGGAGGGGTGATCACGGCTTAGCCCCCCTCAACTGAAATCTGGACCAAATTTTATTGATTTTGATACATATACGTTAGATCAGGTTAGATAAACAGTTTTTTTTTGTCAGATCTATCATGCAAGTGGCAGTATTCACAATCCTATTTTGTGTGTAGGGGAGGGGTGATCACTGGGCTAGCCCCCCCTTAACTGAAATCCGGACAAATTTTTATTGATTTTGATAGATATACGTTAGATCAGGTTAGATCAACAATTTTTTTCGTTAGATCTATCACGCAAGCGACGGTATTCACAATCCTAGTTTGTGTGCCGGAGGGGGATGATCCAGGGTTAGCACCCCCTCAACTGAAATCTGGACCAAATGTTATTGATTTTGATAGATACAGGGAGTGCAGAATTATTAGGCAAGTTGTATTTTTGAGGATTAATTTTATTATTGAACAACAACCATGTTCTCAATGAACCCAAAAAACTCATTAATATCACAGCTAAATAGTTTTGGAAGTAGTTTTTAGTTTGTTTTTAGTTATAGCTATTTTAGGGGGATATCTGTGTGTGCAGGTGACTATTACTGTGCATAATTATTAGGCAACTTAACAAAAAACAAATATATACCCATTTCAATTTTTTTTTTTTACCAGTGAAACCAATATAACATCTCAACATTCACAAATATACATTTCTGACATTCAAAAACAAAACAAAAACAAATCAGTGACCAATATAGCCACCTTTCTTTGCAAGGACACTCAAAAGCCTGCCATCCATGGATTCTGTCAGTGTTTTGATCTGTTCACCATCAACATTGCATGCAGCAGCAACCACAGCCTCCCAGACACTGTTCAGAGAGGTGTACTGTTTTCCCTCCTTGTAAATCTCACATTTGATGATGGACCACAGGTTCTCAATGGGGTTCAGATCAGGTGAACAAGGAGGCCATGTCATTAGATTTTCTTCTTTTATACCCTTTCTTGCCAGCCACGCTGTGGAGTACTTGGACGCGTGTGATGGAGCATTGTCCTGCATGAAAATCATGTTTTTCTTGAAGGATGCAGACTTCTTCCTGTACCACTGCTTGAAGAAGGTGTCTTCCAGAAACTGTCAGTAGGACTGGGAGTTGAGCTTGACTCCATCCTCAACCCGAAAAGGCCCCACAAGCTCATCTTTGATGATACCAGCCCAAACCAATACTCCACCTCCACCTTGCTGGCGTCTGAGTCGGACTGGAGCTCTCTGCCCTTTACCAATCCAGCCACGGGCCCATCCATCTGGCCCATCAAGACTCACTCTCATTTCATCAGTCCATAAAACCTTAGAAAAATCAGTCTTGAGATATTTCTTGGCCCAGTCTTGACGTTTCATCTTGTGTGTCTTGTTCAGTGGTTGTCGTCTTTCAGCCTTTCTTACCTTGGCCATGTCTCTGAGTATTGCACACCTTGTGCTTTTGGGCACTCCAGTGATGTTGCAGCTCTGAAATATGGCCAAACTGGTGGCAAGTGGCATCTTGGCAGCTGCACGCTTGACTTTTCTCAGTTCATGGGCAGTTATTTTGCGCCTTGGTTTTTCCACACGCTTCTTGCGACCCTGTTGACTATTTTGAATGAAATGCTTGATTGTTCGATGATCACGCTTCAGAAGCTTTGCAATTTTAAGAGTGCTGCATCCCTCTGCAAGATATCTCACTATTTTTGACTTTTCTGAGCCTGTCAAGTCCTTCTTTTGACCCATTTTGCCAAAGGAAAGGAAGTTGCCTAATAATTATGCACACCTGATATAGGGTGTTGTTGTCATTAGACCACACCCCTTCTCATTACAGAGATGCACATCACCTAATATGCTTAATTGGTAGTAGGCTTTCGAGCCTATACAGCTTGGAGTAAGACAACATGCATAAAGAGGATGATGTGGTCAAAATACTCATTTGCCTAATAATTCTGCACTCCCTGTATATGTTAGATCAGGTTTGGTCAGCTTTTTTTTTTTCCGTTAGATCTATCACGCAAGCAGCGGTATTCACAATCCTATTTTGTGTGCGGGGGAGGGGTGATCACTGGGCTAGACCCCTCAACTAAAATCTGGACCAAATTTTATTGAATTTGATAGATATACGTTAGATCAGGTTAGATCAACTGTTTTTTGTTAGATCTATCATGTAAGAGGCGGTATTTGGTAGCATGCAGGAGCGCATGTCCATGCACAGAGCAGTCAGTGCTTTTGCACACATTGTGTCCATTTGGCCTGTGAGGGACGTTATTATAACCCCGCCCCAAAGCTCTGCATAAGACCAAGAGACATCCAGCAGTGACAAACTACGCCCCCAGGGTGTAGGAAGCAGGGAATGGAAGATTATTCTACCTTTTATGGGATTATTTTATAGTATACATTTGTCCTATAACAGAAGAAATACATTATTTAGTATTGGGTTCTATAAAATTACAAGTAATGCATCTCCTATTATAACATTTAATATTGCTGATTTTATTATAATAAGTATTAACTTTAATATCTCTTACATCTTGATGTAAGAGATATATAGAAGTTAATACTTTATGAGATTAGCCCTCCTTCATCTCCATGGATCACACTGGTGAACCTCCCTCAGGTATGGAACAAAGAAGAAGACTTGTTGAAGATGCTATGCAACACATTTATTATGATGCACAGCCAGCATGATTGGAGGTTTTGTGCTGGCTTAGAATAATAGGAATTATAGTCCACAACTGAGTTATAAGTGATATTTGAAACTTAAATAATAATCAGTGAATAACATCTTCTTTGATTGGATAATAATTTTCCCTCCAGCCAGAACAGTTATCAAATAAACACTTCCTGTTAGAAGTAAGCATCTGTGTGACCACTACAGTAACTAAATGGTTTACTGTGCACATACCTCGTAACATTTCAAAATTCAAAAGAGGGACCCCCCGCGGCAAAAAATTTGAAATGTGGTGGGCGGGGCTTAAAAAATTATAAGACCAAAGTAATATAAATAAAATGCTAAATAAAGTCATATATTTTAATACACTAAGGCAGCAAATTAAACACAAGCTCAAACCACTGGTATGGCTATGTGAGCTATGTATTTAATTAGCCTTTGCAAAGACATTGCTAAATATTTTTATCTTAATTGGACATTTAATAATACATTCTTTAAAACTGCTCTCTGCATTCCCCATTAATATTCTAGATTCTGGCCTTTAAAGTCAGCAAAAATGCACAGTAGCACACAACATAGCATACACTTACACATGCAGATACACACACAATACATAGCATACACTTATACATGCAGATACACACACACTACATAGCATACACTTACACCTGCAGATACACACACACACTACATAGCATACACTTACACATGCAGATACACACACACTACATAGCATACACTTATACAGGCAGATACACACACACTACATAGCATACACTTACACATGCAGATACACACACACTACATAGCATACACTTACACATGCAGATACACACACACTACATAGTATACACTTATACATGCAGATACACACACACTACATAGCATACACTTATACATGCAGATACACACACACTACATAGCATACATTTATACATGCAGATACACACACACTACATAGCATACACTTATACATGCAGATACACACACACTACATAGCATACACTTATACAGGCAGATACACACACACTACATAGCATACACTTACACATGCAGATACACAGACACTACATAGCATACACTTATACAGGCAGATACACAGACACTACATAGTATACACTTATACATGCAGATACACACACACACATTACATAGCATACACTTATACATGCAGCATACAGTTATACATGCAAATACACAGACACTACATAGTATTCACTTATACATGCAGATACACACACTACATAGCATACACTTATACATGCAGACACACACACACACTACATAGCATACACTTATACATGCAGATACACACTTATACATGCAGATACACATACACACACTACATAGCTTACATTTATACATGCAGACACACACACACACTACATAGCATAAACTTATACATACAGATACACACACACACAGTTATGGATACAGATTGACACACACACACACACACTACATAGCATACACTTATACATACAGATACACATACACTACATAGCTTACACTTATACATGCAGTTACACACACTACATAGCATACACTTATACATGCAGATACACACACACACTTATATACAGATACACACACTACATAGCTTACATTTATACATGCAGGCACACACTACATAGCATAAACTTATACATGCAAATACACACACACTACATAGCATACACTTATACATACAGATACACACACACTACATAGCATACACTTATACATGCAGATACACACAAACTACATAGCATACACTTACACATGCAGATACACACACACACACACTACATAGCATACACTTATACATGCAGATACACACACACTACATAGCATACACTTATACATGCAGATACACACAAACTACATAGCATACACTTATACATGCAGATACACACACACTACATAGCATAGACTTATACATACACACACACTACATCATATATGGGTATCTGTAATTCATTGTATGGGGTCCTGGGGTTGGCAAGCACATTAGCTGGCAGTCTGCGGCTGCCACTGTTCGTTACCCTGGTATTAGCACTGCTCATTGTATAAAACTGAAGGCATGCTAGTATTATCACCAGGAGTTAGACATCATCACTACCAGAGGTAGGTTAGAGAGGTCACCATTACCCGTGGTCAGCGTGTATACAGCCTTCTTACTCCTGCTTAACCCACACACTATTCTTCTTCCACAGGGAATCTAACAGGTATCTAACCCTGTGAGAGCAAAGCCAGCTGCTTCTGAGTATGGGCCCAATAGAATTGAATATATATATTTTTTTATTTTTAATGCTTGGGGCAAATCGGGACAGATGGCTATCAACCCGGGACAGGGGGACAGACTCCTAAAATTGGGACTGTTCCGCGAAAATCGGGACAGTTGGGGGGTATGTGTGCATAGGATATTTATATACAAGGAAGAAATTAAGTTCTTTTTTTTTATTTGTTTATGAGCGTGGATATGCATATAAATGTGTGCATGTTTGTATGATCATTAATAAATAATTTATTTTATAAAATATGTGCATAGAATTGGGTGTTATGTTCATGAAGGGTGACTTCTTTTCAAATGTGCATAACAGCAAAAGTGCTTGGTACTTGCAATAACAGCCCTAAAAATTTCAAGGTTACCATTAGTAGTCTTTTTTTTATTTGTTGTGATTGATTTGTCATAAGGCAGCTCATTTATTCACAGACATGGCTTAGCAATCTTTTTAGTGCTAGCTATGTGTCCAATGCATTGGAAAGCCTCTGACACTCAAACAGTTAAATAGAACATGATATATATGCAACAATGATAGAATGCACAAACATCTCAGTTCACCTTGGTGTTAATAGCATGCCTACCAACATTTGCTGCTGGTAATGCTCAACAAAGCAGGGGCGGGGTTATGTGACATCACAAATTGCAGCTTGACCACATCTAAGTGACTCCCAACCTCTTTGGTGTTGGCAGAGTTTCATTAAAAAATAATGTGCAATATCTCCTAAACCAAACCAAACGTTAGTTTTTGCAGCACAAATAAGCACAAACATAGCACAAATGGTATATTTGTATTCAGTTTTTACAAACATGGGGTGCCAACTTCACAAACTTCTTGCGCAGCGCAGCAGTTACGAGCGTATTTCTTTCATTACATGCGCATTTTTTCCATAGGATTACATCGGGGAAAAAAATAAGTCTGAGCTTATTTGGTCCATGTAAGACATTGGAGAGACCAGCTACCTTGTTGTTGCAGTGAGCTGGGACACAGAGCTCGCAGTCTGCCTCTACTAGCACAGTATTAACTTCTATATCTCTTACATCAAGATGTAAGCGATATGAAAGTTAATACTTATTATAATAAAATCAGCAATATTAAATGTGATAATAGAAGAAGCATTACTTGTAATTTTATAGAACCCAATACTAAAGAATGTATTTCTTCTGTTATAAGACAAATGTATACTACAAAATAATCCCATAAAGTGTAGAATAATCTTCCATTCCCTGCTTCCTACACCCTGGTGATATGTGGGGGGCATAGTTTGTCACTGCTGGATGTCTCTTGGTCTTGTGCAGAGCTTTGGGGCAGGGTTATAATAACGTCCCTCATAGGCCAAATGGACACAGTGCGTGCGAAAGCACTGACTGCTCTGTGCATGGACATGCGCTGCTGCATGCTACCGAATACCGCCTCTTGCGTGATAGATCTAACAAAAAAAACAGTTGATCTAACCTGATCTAATTTATATCTATCAAATTCAATACAATTTGGTCCAGATTTCAGTTGAGGGGTGCTAGCCCAGTGATCTCCCCTCCCCTGCACACAAAATAGGATTGTGAATACCGCCGCTTGCGTGATAGATCTAACAAAAAAACCAGTTGCTCTAACCTGATCTAACATATATCTATTAAATTCAATAACATTTGGTCCAGATTTCAGTTGAGGGGGGCTAGCCCAGTGATCACCCCTCCCCTGCACACAATTTAGGATTGTGAATACCGCCGCTTGCGTGATAGATCTTACAAAAAAACAGTTGATATAACCCGATCTAATGTATATTTATCAAAATCAATACAATTTGGTCCAGATTTCAGTTGAGAGGGGCTAACCCGGGGATCACCCCTCCCTCGCACTCAAAATAGGATTGTTAATACCGCCGCTTGCGTAATAGATCTAACGAAAAAAATAGTTGCTCTAACCTGATCTAACGTATATAACTATCAAAATCGATAAAATTTGGTCCAGATTTCAGTTGAGGGGGGGGGCTAACCCGTGGATCACCCCTCCCCCGCACACAAAATAGGATTGTTAATACTGCCGCTTGCGTGATAGATCTAATGAAAAAAACAGTTGATCTAACCTGATCTAACGTATATCTATCAAAATCAATTATATTTGGTCCAGATTTCAGTTGAGAGGGGGGACTAGCCCAGTGATCACCCCTCCCCTACACACAAAATAGGATTGTTAATACCGCCGCTTGCGTGATAGATCTAACGAAAAAAATAGTTGATCTAACCTGATCTAATGTATATCTATCAAAATCAATAAAATTTGGTCCAGATTTCAGTTGAGGGGGGCTAACCCGGGGTTCACCCCTCCCTCGCACACAAAATAGGATTGTTAATACAGCCGCTTGCGTGATAAATCTAACGAAAAAAAAAGTTAATCTAACCTGGTCTAACATATATCTATTAAATTCATTAAAATTTGGGTCCGGATTTCAGTTGAGGGGGGCTAGCCTAGTGATTACCCCTCCCCCGCACACAAACTAGGATTGTGAATACTGCCGCTTGCGTGATAGATCTAACAAAAAAAAAAGTTGATCTAACCCGATCTAACATATATATCAAAATCAATCAAATTTGGTCCAGATTTCAGTTGAGGGGGGCTAACCCGGGGATCACCCTTCCCTGCACACAAACTAGGATTGTGAATACTGCCGCTTACGTGATAGATCTAACGAAAAAAACAGTTGATCTAACCTGATCTAACGTATATATATCAAAATCAATCAAATTTCAAAATCAGCAATATTAAATGTGATAATAGAAGATGCATTACTTGTAATTTTATAGAACCCAATACTAAAGAATGTATTTCTTCTGTTATAGGACAAATGTATACTACAAAATAATCCCATAAAGTGTAGAATAATCCCTGCTTCCTACACCCTGGTGATATGTGGGGGGCATAGTTTGTCACTGCCTGATGTCTCTTGGTCTTGTGCAGAGCTTTGGGGGCAGGGTTATAATAACGTCCCTCACAGGCCAAATGGACACAGTGCGTGCGAAAGCACTGACTGCTCTGTGCATGGACATGCGCTGCTGCATGCTACCGAATACCGCCACTTGCGTGATAGATCTAACAAAAAAAAACAGTTGATCTAACCTGATCTAACTTATATCTATCAAATTCAATAAAATTTGGTCCAGATTTCAGTTGAGGGGGGGCTAGCCCAGTGATCACCCCTCCCCTGCACACAAAATAGGATTGTGAATACCGCCGCTTACGTGATAGATCTAACAAAAAAACCAGTTGATCTAACCTGATCTAACATATATCTATTAAATTCAATAACATTTGGTCCAGATTTCAGTTGAGGGGGGCTAGCCCAGTGATCACCCCTCCCCTGCACACAAATTAGGATTGTGAATACCGTCGCTTGCGTGATAGATCTTACAAAAAAACAGTTGATCTAACCTGATCTAATGTATATTTATCAAAATCAATACAATTTGGTCCAGATTTCAGTTGAGAGGGGAGGGGATCACCCCTCCCTCGCACTCAAAATAGGATTGTGAATACCGCCGCTTGCGTGATAGATCTAATGAACAAAATAGTTGATCTAACCTGATCTAACGTATATCTATCAAAATCAATAAAATTTGGTCCAGATTTCAGTTGGGGGGGGGGGGGCTAGCCCAGTGATCACCCCTCCCCCGCACACAAAATAGGATTGTAAATACCGCCGCTTGCATGATAGATCTAAAGAAAAAAATAATGGATCTAACCTGATCTAATGTATATCTATCAAAATCAATAAAATTTGGTCCAGATTTCAGTTGAGGGGGGGGCTAACCCGGGGATCACCCCTCCCCCGCACACAAAATAGGATTGTTAATACCGCCGCTTGCGTGATAGATCTAACGAAAAAAATAGTTGCTCTAACCTGATCTAACGTATATAACTATCAAAATCGATAAAATTTGGTCCAGATTTCAGTTGAGGGGGGGCTAACCCGTGGATCACCCCTCCCCCGCACACAAACTAGGATTGTGAATACTGCCGCTTGCGTGATAGATCTAACAAAAAAAAACAGTTGATCTAACCTGATCTAACGTATATCTATCAAAACCAATAAAATCTGGTCCAGATTTAAGTTGAGGGGGGCTAGCCTAGTGATCACCCCTCCCCCGCACACAAAATAGGATTGTGAATACCACCGCTTGCGTGTTAGATCTAACAAAAAAAAAAGTTGATCTAACCTGATCTAACATATCTATCAAAATCAATCAAATTTGGTCCAGATTTCAGTTGTGGGGGGCTAACCCGGGGATCACCCTTCCCCGCACACAAACTAGGATTGTGAATACTGCCGCTTGCGTGATAGATCTAACGAATAAAAACAGTTGATCTAACCTGATCTAACATATATATATCAAAATCAATCAAATTTGGTCCGGATTTCAGTTGAGGGGGGGGCTAGCCCAGTGATCACCCCTCCCCCGCACACAAAATAGGATTGTGAATACCGCCGCTTGCATGATAGATCTAAAGAAAAAAATAATGGATCTAACCTGATCTATCGTATATCTATCAAAATCAATAATATTTGGTCTAGATTTCAGTTGGGGGGGGCTAGCCCAGTGATTACCCCTCCCCCGCACACAAACTAGGATTGTGAATACTGCCGCTTGCGTGATAGATCTAACAAAAAAAAAAGTTGATCTAACCCGATCTAACATATATATCAAAATCAATCAAATTTGGTCCAGATTTCAGTTGAGGGGGGCTAACCCGGGGATCACCCTTCCCTGCACACAAACTAGGATTGTGAATACTGCCGCTTACGTGATAGATCTAACGAAAAAAACAGTTGATCTAACCTGATCTAACGTATATATATCAAAATCAATCAAATTTCAAAATCAGCAATATTAAATGTGATAATAGAAGATGCATTACTTGTAATTTTATAGAACCCAATACTAAAGAATGTATTTCTTCTGTTATAGGACAAATGTATACTACAAAATAATCCCATAAAGTGTAGAATAATCCCTGCTTCCTACACCCTGGTGATATGTGGGGGGCATAGTTTGTCACTGCCTGATGTCTCTTGGTCTTGTGCAGAGCTTTGGGGGCAGGGTTATAATAACGTCCCTCACAGGCCAAATGGACACAGTGCGTGCGAAAGCACTGACTGCTCTGTGCATGGACATGCGCTGCTGCATGCTACCGAATACCGCCACTTGCGTGATAGATCTAACAAAAAAAAACAGTTGATCTAACCTGATCTAACTTATATCTATCAAATTCAATAAAATTTGGTCCAGATTTCAGTTGAGGGGGGGCTAGCCCAGTGATCACCCCTCCCCTGCACACAAAATAGGATTGTGAATACCGCCGCTTACGTGATAGATCTAACAAAAAAACCAGTTGATCTAACCTGATCTAACATATATCTATTAAATTCAATAACATTTGGTCCAGATTTCAGTTGAGGGGGGCTAGCCCAGTGATCACCCCTCCCCTGCACACAAATTAGGATTGTGAATACCGTCGCTTGCGTGATAGATCTTACAAAAAAACAGTTGATCTAACCTGATCTAATGTATATTTATCAAAATCAATACAATTTGGTCCAGATTTCAGTTGAGAGGGGAGGGGATCACCCCTCCCTCGCACTCAAAATAGGATTGTGAATACCGCCGCTTGCGTGATAGATCTAATGAACAAAATAGTTGATCTAACCTGATCTAACGTATATCTATCAAAATCAATAAAATTTGGTCCAGATTTCAGTTGGGGGGGGGGGGGGCTAGCCCAGTGATCACCCCTCCCCCGCACACAAAATAGGATTGTAAATACCGCCGCTTGCATGATAGATCTAAAGAAAAAAATAATGGATCTAACCTGATCTAATGTATATCTATCAAAATCAATAAAATTTGGTCCAGATTTCAGTTGAGGGGGGGGCTAACCCGGGGATCACCCCTCCCCCGCACACAAAATAGGATTGTTAATACCGCCGCTTGCGTGATAGATCTAACGAAAAAAATAGTTGCTCTAACCTGATCTAACGTATATAACTATCAAAATCGATAAAATTTGGTCCAGATTTCAGTTGAGGGGGGCTAACCCGTGGATCACCCCTCCCCCGCACACAAACTAGGATTGTGAATACTGCCGCTTGCGTGATAGATCTAACAAAAAAAACAGTTGATCTAACCTGATCTAACGTATATCTATCAAAACCAATAAAATCTGGTCCAGATTTAAGTTGAGGGGGGCTAGCCTAGTGATCACCCCTCCCCCGCACACAAAATAGGATTGTGAATACCACCGCTTGCGTGTTAGATCTAACAAAAAAAAAAGTTGATCTAACCTGATCTAACATATCTATCAAAATCAATCAAATTTGGTCCAGATTTCAGTTGTGGGGGGCTAACCCGGGGATCACCCTTCCCCGCACACAAACTAGGATTGTGAATACTGCCGCTTGCGTGATAGATCTAACGAATAAAAACAGTTGATCTAACCTGATCTAACATATATATATCAAAATCAATCAAATTTGGTCCGGATTTCAGTTGAGGGGGGGGCTAGCCCAGTGATCACCCCTCCCCCGCACACAAAATAGGATTGTGAATACCGCCGCTTGCATGATAGATCTAAAGAAAAAAATAATGGATCTAACCTGATCTATCGTATATCTATCAAAATCAATAATATTTGGTCTAGATTTCAGTTGGGGGGGGCTAGCCCAGTGATCACCCCTCCCCTACACACAAAATAGGATTGTGAATACCGCCGCTTGCGTGATAGATCTAACGAAAAAAATAGTTGATCTAACCTGATCTAACGTATATCTATCAAAATCAATAAAATTTGGTCCAGATTTCAGTTGAGGGGGGGCTAACCCGGGGTTCAACCCTCCCCCACACACAAAATATGATTGTTAATACCGCCGCTTGCGTGATAAATCTAATGAAAAAAACAGTTAATCTAACCTGGTCTAACATATATCTATTAAATTCAATAAAATTTGGGTCCGGATTTCAGTTGAGGGGGGCTAGCCTAGTGATTACCCCTCCCCCGCACACAAACTAGGATTGTGAATACTGCCGCTTGCGTGATATTTCTAACAAAAAAAACAGTTGATCTAATCCGATCTAACGTATATCTATCAAAATCAATTACATTTGGTCCAGATTTCAGTTGAGGGGTGGCTAACCCAGGGATCATCACCCCTCCCCCGCACACAAAATAGGATTGTTAATACCGCCGCTTGCGTGATAGATCTAACTAAAAAAACAGTTGATCTAACCTGATCTAACGTATATCTATCAAAACCAATAAAATCTGGTCCAGATTTCAGTTGAGGGGGGCTAGCCCAGTGATCACCCCTCCCCGGCACACAAAATAGGATTGTGAATACCGCCGCTTGCGTGTTAGATCTAACAAAAAAAAAGTTGATCTAACCTGATCTAACATATATATCAAAATCAATCAAATTTGGTCCAGATTTCAGTTGAGGGGGGCTAACCCGGGGATCACCCTTCCCCGCACACAAACTAGGATTGTGAATACTGCCGCTTGCGTGATAGATCTAACGAAAAAAAACAGTTGATCTAACCTGATCTAACGTATATCTATCAAAATCAATCAAATTTGGTCCAGATTTCAGTTGAGGGGTGCTAACCCGGGGATCATCACCCCTCCCTGCACACAAAGTAGGAGTGTGAATACCGCCGCATGCGTGATAGCTCTAACAAAAAAACAGTTGATCTAACCTCATCTAACGTATAGCTATCAAATTCAATAAAATTTGGTCCTGATTTCAGTTGAGGGGGGCTAACCCGGGGATCACCCTTCCCCACACACAAACTAGGATTGTGAATACTGCAGCTTGCGTGATAGATCTAACGAAAAAAACAGTTGATCTAACCTGATCTAACATATATCTATCAAAATCAATAAAATTTGGTCCAGATTTAAGTTGAGGGGGGCTAGTCCCCCCTTATTAAAAATGCATTATCTCAGTAATTAGACTAGATCTAACAAAACTTTTGGCTGATGGAGCTATCATAATCAATTACATTTTGTCAACATTTTTGTTAAGTGGGGGCGGGATATGGGTTAGCCCCTCTGAAAAAGATTGTTAATATTTCATATTTTAGAGTAGATCTAACGAATAAAAAAACAGTTGATCTAACCTGATCTAACAAAGATCTAACAAATGGTCTAACCCAGGTGAGGTCATTTCCTTGTTTTTTTTTCTATTGATTCCCTGAACAAACACTAGATTTACACTTTATAAACACATTTATATGTATAACACTTCCATTGTGGATTGTTTTATTTTCTTAATTTGAGTCTCCATGGATACTGCAATTGTGTCACTTCCTGGGGGGTGGGGTCACTGGCTATTTAAACACTGCTTATTGTTCAATTTGTTTGGTCTGATGAAGGGGACCAACTATTGTTTTTTGAAAGTCCAGCAAGTGCGGATCTTTTACTTGGAATTATATATATATATATATATATATATATATATATATATATATATATATATATATATATATATATACACTTAGAACATATTCCCCTATGTGATGAACATGAACAATGTGAACTATTTACAGTACATACACAGTATAACACTTTATAAAATATGAATATTGCATAAATATGCTTTTACATGATTTCATCTACTTGGCTGCAAAGGACTCCAATTCACACACTCAGACTCACACACACACACACACACACACATATAGGTATACATATGTGTTTATATGTGTATATGTCTGTAAATACTGTACATATATAGAAACATAGAATTTGACGGTAGATAAGAACCAAAAATGCCCATCAAGTCTACCCATACTACAGGTCACTTTTTTCTTAGAATAGCCTAATGCATGTCCCGGGCATTTTTTAATTCCTTTACAGTCTTTGTGTTTACCACCTCCGTTTGAAGATTATTCCATGAATCCACCACCCTTTCTGTAAAAAATGCTTCCTCACATTTATCCTAAATCTGTAACCCTCTAACTTAAGATTGTAACCCCTTGTTTTGGCATTTGTTTTTTTTTTTGTGGAAAATGCTTTCAGCTTATTATATTTATTATATTTGAAGGTTTCTATTGTGTCACCTCTTTCCCTTCTCTCCTCTAAACTATACATATTTAGATCATAGAGTCTTTCTTTTTACATTTTATATTTCTCCAACATAGGTGTGTCTGGTCCACGGCGTCATCCTTGCTTGTGGGATATTCTCTTCCCCAACAGGAAATGGCAAAGAGCCCAGCAAAGCTGGTCACATGATCCCTCCTAGGCTCCGCCTTCCCCAGTCATTCTCTTTGCCGTTGCACAGGCAACATCTCCACGGAGATGGCTTAGAGTTTTTTGGTGGCTCTGCTTAAGGAGGTGTTGTCTACTCTGGATGATTGTGACAATTTGGTCATTCCAGAGAAATTATGCAAGATGGACAAGTTCCTAGAGGTCCCGGGGCCCCCCGAAGCTTTTCCTATACCCAAGCGGGTGGCGGACATTGTAAACAAAGAATGGGAAAGGCCCGGCATACCTTTTGTCCCTCCCCCTATATTTAAGAAATTGTTTCCTATGGTCGACCCCAGAAAGGACTTATGGCAGACAGTCCCCAAGGTCGAGGGGGCGGTTTCTACTCTAAACAAACGCACTACTATCCCTATAGAAGATAGTTGTGCTTTCAAAGATCCTATTGATAAAAAATTAGAGGGTTTGCTTAAAAAGATGTTTGTTCAGCAAGGTTACCTTCTACAACCAATTTCATGCATTGTTCCTGTCACTACAGCAGCGTGTTTCTGGTTCGATGAACTAGAAAAGTCGCTCAATAAAGATTCTTCTTATGAGGAGATTATGGGCAGAGTTCACGCTCTTAAATTGGCTAACTCTTTTACTTTAGACGCCACTTTGCAATTAGCTAGATTAGCGGCGAAAAATTCAGGGTTTGCTATTGTGGCGCGCAGAGCGCTTTGGCTAAAATCTTGGTCAGCGGATGCGTCTTCCAAGAACAAATTGCTTAACATACCTTTCAAGGGGAAAACGCTGTTTGGCCCTGACTTGAAAGAGATTATTTCAGATATCACTGGGGGTAAGGGCCACGCCCTTCCTCAGGATAGGTCTTTTAAGGCTAAAAATAAACCAAATTTTCGTCCCTTTCGCAGAAACGGACCAGCCTCAAGTTCTACATCCTCTAAGCAAGAGGGTAATACTTCTCAAACCAAGCCAGCCTGGAGGCCAATGCAAGGCTGGAACAAAGGTAAGCAGGCTAAGAAACCTGCCACTGCTACCAAGACAGCATGAGATGTTGGCCCCCGATCCGGGACCGGATCTGGTGGGGGGCAGACTTTCTCTCTTCGCTCAGGCTTGGGCAAGAGATGTTATGGATCCTTGGGCGCTAGAAATAGTCTCCCAAGGTTATCTTCTGGAATTCAAGGAGCTACCCCCAAGGGGGAGGTTCCACAGGTCTCAATTGTCTTCAGACCACATAAAAAGACAGGCATTCTTACATTGTGTAGAAGACCTGTTAAAAATGGGAGTGATTCATCCGGTTCCATTAGGAGAACAAGGGATGGGATTCTACTCCAATCTGTTCATAGTTCCCAAAAAAGAGGGAACATTCAGACCAATCTTAGATCTCAAGATCCTAAACAAATTTCTCAAGGTTCCATCGTTCAAAATGGAAACCATTCGGACAATTCTTCCTACCATCCAGGAAGGTCAATTCATGACCACGGTGGATTTAAAGGATGCGTATCTACATATTCCTATCCACAAGGAACATCATCGGTTCCTAAGGTTCGCCTTTCTGGACAAGCATTACCAGTTTGTGGCACTTCCATTCGGATTAGCCACTGCTCCAAGAATTTTCACAAAGGTACTAGGGTCCCTTCTAGCGGTGCTAAGACCAAGGGGCATTGCAGTAGTACCTTACTTGGACGACATACTGATTCAAGCGTCGTCTCTACCACAAGCAAAGGCTCATACGGACATTGTCCTGGCCTTTCTCAGATCTCACGGGTGGAAAGTGAACGTAGAAAAAAGTTCTCTATCTCCGTCAACAAGAGTTCCCTTCTTGGGAACAATAATAGACTCCTTAGAAATGAGGATTTTTCTGACAGAGGCCAGAAAATCAAAACTTCTAAGCTCTTGTCAAGTACTTCATTCTGTTCTTCTTCCTTCCATAGCGCAGTGCATGGAAGTAATAGGTTTGATGGTCGCGGCAATGGACATAGTTCCTTTTGCGCGAATTCATCTAAGACCATTACAACTGTGCATGCTCAGTCAGTGGAATGGGGATTATACAGACTTGTCTCCGACGATACAAGTAGATCAGAGGACCAGAGATTCACTCCGTTGGTGGCTGACCCTGGACAACCTGTCACAAGGGATGAGCTTCCGCAGACCAGAGTGGGTCATTGTCAAGACCGACGCCAGTCTGGTGGGCTGGGGCGCGGTCTGGGAACCCCTGAAAGCTCAGGGTCTTTGGTCTCGGGAAGAATCTCTTCTCCCGATAAATATTCTGGAACTGAGAGCGATATTCAATGCTCTCAAGGCTTGGCCTCAGCTAGCAAAGGCCAAATTCATACGGTTTCAATCAGACAACATGACGACGGTTGCGTATATCAACCATCAGGGGGGAACAAGGAGTTCCCTGGCGATGGAAGAAGTGACCAAAATAATTCAATGGGCGGAGACTCACTCCTGCCACTTGTCTGCAATCCACATCCCAGGAGTGGAAAATTGGGAAGCGGATTTTCTGAGTCGTCAGACATTTCATCCGGGGGAGTGGGAACTCCATCCGGAAATCTTTGCCCAAATAATTCAATTGTGGGGCATTCCAGACATGGATCTGATGGCGTCTCGTCAGAACTTCAAGGTTCCTTGCTACGGGTCCAGATCCAGGGATTCCAAGGCGACTCTAGTGGATGCACTAGTAGCACCTTGGAGCTTCAACCTAGCTTATGTGTTCCCACCGTTTCCTCTCATTCCCAGGCTGGTAGCCAGGATCAAACAGGAGAGGGTATCGGTGATCTTGATAGCTCCTGCGTGGCCACGCAGGACTTGGTATGCAGATCTGGTGAATATGTCATCGGCTCCACCATGGAAGCTACCTTTGAGACAGGACCTTCTTGTTCAAGGTCCGTTCGAACATCCGAATCTGGCCTCACTCCAACTGACTGCTTGGAGATTGAACGCTTGATTTTATCAAAGCGAGGGTTCTCAGATTCTGTCATTGATACTCTTGTTCAGGCCAGAAAGCCTGTAACTAGAAAAATCTACCATAAAATATGGAAAAAATATATCTGTTGGTGTGAATCTAAAGGATTCCCATGGAACAAGATAAAAATTCCTAAGATTCTATCCTTTCTTCAAGAAGGTTTGGAGAAAGGATTATCTGCAAGTTCTTTGAAGGGACAGATTTCTGCTTTATCTGTTTTACTTCACAAAAAGCTGGCGGCTGTGCCAGATGTTCAAGCTTTTGTTCAGGCTCTGGTTAGAATCAAGCCTGTTTACAAACCTTTGACTCCTCCTTGGAGTCTCAATTTAGTTCTTTCAGTTCTTCAGGGGGTTCCGTTTGAACCCCTACATTCCGTTGATATCAAGTTATTATCTTGGAAAGTTTTGTTTTTGGTTGTAATTTCTTCTGCTAGAAGAGTTTCAGAGTTATCTGCTCTGCAGTGTTCTCCTCCTTATCTGGTGTTCCATGCAGATAAGGTGGTTTTGCGTACTAAACCTGGTTTTCTTCCGAAAGTTGTTTCTAACAAAAATATTAACCAGGAGATAGTCGTGCCTTCTTTGTGTCCGAATCCAGTTTCAAAGAAGGAACGTTTGTTGCACAATTTGGATGTAGTTCGTGCTCTAAAATACTATTTAGAGGCTACAAAGGATTTCAGACAAACATCTTCCTTGTTTGTTGTTTATTCTGGTAAAAGGAGAGGTCAAAAAGCAACTTCTACCTCTCTCTCTTTTTGGCTTAAAAGCATCATCAGATTGGCTTATGAGACTGCCGGACGGCAGCCTCCTGAAAGAATCACAGCTCATTCCACTAGGGCCGTGGCTTCCACATGGGCCTTCAAGAACGAGGCTTCTGTTGATCAGATATGTAAGGCAGCGACTTGGTCTTCACTGCACACTTTTACCAAATTTTACAAATTTGATACTTTTGCTTCTTCTGAGGCTATTTTTGGGAGAAAGGTTTTGCAAGCCGTGGTGCCTTCCATCTAGGTGACCTGATTTGCTCCCTCCCATCATCCGTGTCCTAAAGCTTTGGTATTGGTTCCCACAAGTAAGGATGACGCCGTGGACCGGACACACCTATGTTGGAGAAAACACAATTTATGTTTACCAGATAAATTACTTTCTCCAACGGTGTGTCCGGTCCACGGCCCGCCCTGGTTTTTTAATCAGGTCTGATGATTTATTTTCTCTAACTACAGTCACCACGGTATCATATGATTTCTCCTATGCAAATATTCCTCCTTTACGTCGGTCGAATGACTGGGGAAGGCGGAGCCTAGGAGGGATCATGTGACCAGCTTTGCTGGGCTCTTTGCCATTTCCTGTTGGGGAAGAGAATATCCCACAAGTAAGGATGACGCCGTGGACCGGACACACCGTTGGAGAAAGTAATTTATCAGGTAAACATAAATTCTGTTTTTAGACCGTGTACCATTTAGTAGCCCTCCTTTGGAAAGTTTCTAGTTTATTTATATCTTTCTGAAGATATGGTCTCCAGAACTGTACACAGTATTCCAGATGAGGCCTAACTAATGATCTTTAAAGCAGGATAATAACTTTGCTTTTTCGTCTACTAATACCTTCTCCAATGTAGACACAAATAAATACATAAATAAATATGTACACATGTATGAGCACATATAAAAACACATTAGACCTCATATTTTTGAGCCTTTATAACATTTTTGTGCATTTTTTTTATTTAATATTTTTTTATCAGTGTTATTATAGGTGTTACTGTACTTAGTAATGTATTTTTTATGTTTTTGTGACATTTTTTATTAGAGGATAACAGTTAACCAGGGCTCTGAGGTTGTGCTAACCCGACGCATGTTAAGTTCAACTGTGCTCGAGTGAACGCATTTACTTTCAACTTGTAATACGCGCAGTACTTCCAACTCGAGCAAACACCCGCGATAAACCACCAACTAAGGCACCACTCACACTCTGGCCCTAAGTTGAAAAATTCCTGTAGGCATTGGGATTTTTGTAAGCAAATGAAGTATTTGTGGAAGTGAGATCTTAGACATTAAGGGGCCGAATTATCAAGCTCCGAACGGAGCTTGATACCCCGTGTTTCTGGCGAGCCTTCAGACCACTGCTCCATAACCTGTCCGCCTGTTCTGAGGCGGCGGACAGAAATCAATCCAATCTAATACAATTGGGTTGATTGACACCCCCTGATTGGCCGTAAATCTGCAGAAGGCGGCATTGCACCAGCAGTTCACAAGAACTGCTGCTGCAATGATAAATGCGTATGATGTCGGCATTTATCGATGTGCAGTGTAATGATCCGCAAAATCGGATCATGTCTGCTCACACAATGTTAAATAGGCCCCTACATGAGAGCAAAATGTAAGTTGTGATGGTCAGAAATCAGAAAAAGAAGGCAACGGAAATAAGATATTGTTAAAATGATAAAAGAACAGTATTTGATGAATTCTGTTGTAATTGGTCTAAATATCATGCTAAAGTAACCTTGTTTAGAGGCAGTATGGTAACAAGGATATTTATTAATGGCATTAAAGTACTTTAAAAAAAGGCCTCTGTTATTGCAGTCGAACTTAGTACATATCAGATTTGATGATTACCTTCTTTATCTGTGGTACCACATTTACTAAAGAGAATAAAAGCTTACTGTGGATAAAACATCTGCTATAACAGTCATCCTTATTTCAATAGACACCCCTGTGTATTCAGTAACATTATATTTTGTATGTATTTATTATGTCTGTTTTCTCTAGGTGCCGTTCTGGAACTGACTGCTGTTCCTCAGAGTGCTAACGTAGGAGCCAATATCCTCATCCCTTGCACCTTCAGCATGGATAAGCTCCCTATAAACCCTGAATTACTTGCAATAGTTTGGTACTTTCAAGGAAAGGAAATCTTGAAATACGATACTGTTCTGAGAACATCACATCCTAGGGCATCCTTAAACACAAGCATGACAAAAGAAGGGGTAGCGTCTCTGTCACTTTCCAACCTAAAGATATCTGATAGTGGAATCTACAAGTGTTTAGTGTTTTATAGTCAAGAAAATAAGGAGAAGGAAGTCTTGGTTGAAGCCTATGGTAAGAATGTTAAATATATATATATGTTTTAACTTTGAAGAACTAAAGTGCTATGGTTTTAAGACCTGTGAGTGCCCTTCAGTGATTGGTTCTTCTATAAGTTAAACAAGGATTGAACCCAGGCAAACTACACATAAGGGAAGGATAAAGTGCTTGTATATATAAAAACAAACACAATTATTCACACACACGCTTCGATTGAGCTCTTAGGTGTAATACCACAATATTAAAATGTTAAACTAAATGTATTCCTACAACTAACTTAAAGAGATATAAAATAGTATATTTCACGGTTGTAATAGAAAGCACTAAGCACTGGCTTATGCTTAATATAAATCATTACAATATGCATTATTCATAATTTTAAAATGAGTTTACCTTTTCTTTCTTTTTTTTTTTAACTTCATGTGCAGGAGCCATAACTATCACATAGTGGTCTCTACAGAAAGGCAAATTGTCAGTTTTTGCTTTGAAGTGTTGCTAGGAGACACCTATCGTTTATTGTTTGTTGCTAGGAGACACATAGAGGCAGATTTATCAACCCTCTGTCAGCGGATCATGTCCGACCGACATCGCTGAATGCGGAGAGCAATACGCTCTCCGCATTCAGCATTGCACCAGCAGCTCTTGTGAACTGCTGGTGCAATGCCGCCCCCTGCAGATTCGCGACCAATCGGCCGCTAGCAGGGGGTGTCAATCAACCCAATTGCATTCGATCGGGTTGATTTCCCGCGATGTCTGTCGTCTCCTCAGAGGAGGCGGACAAGTTATGAAGCTGTGGTCTTTAGACCGCTGCTTCATAACTGGTGTTTCTGGCGAGCCTGAAGGCTCGCCAGAAACATGGGCCTTCAAGTTCCATACAGAGCTTGATAAATAGGCCCCCTATAGTTTATTGGCTATGTTCAGTAAATGACTTTTGCATCAAATGTCATGTAACAATGGAACTTAAGTTCTGTAGCTCTTATCTAGCTGTGGGCAGTGGCTACAATGACAATTTTGTGTGCTCATCATTTAGAAAGAAACACACAGGTAGATTACGAGTTATGCTCGCTAGATGATTTTTAATGACCGCAACAAAAGTGGCGTTATTTCACCCTCTATAGCGCTGCCATTACAAGTTTGGAAAAAGCAGGCTTATGCGGATGATATGGTGGCGTTGAGCTCCATACCGCACCAAAAACAAGCGCTATTTTGACGTGCTTGTGCAGGCTTTGGGGAGAAAGTGTCAGAAAAAAACCTAACACCTGCAATCTCCATAATGCAGCCCCATTGATGTCTATGGAGAAAATAAAAGTTATGTTTAAACCTAAAACCCTGACATAAACCCCACGTCTAAACATCCCTAATCTGCTGCCGCCGACATCACCGCCACCTACATAATGTTATTAACCCATAATCTGCCACTCCCGATATTGCCCCACCGAAATAAAGCTATTAACCCATAATCTGCCGCTCCCGATATCGCTGCCACTATACTAAAGTTATTAACCCCTATTCCCCTGCACCCCAACATCACCCACACTATAATAAATCTATTAACCCCTATTCCACCGCTCCCCGACATCGCAGCCACTAAATAAAGTTATTAACCCCTAAACCTCTGGCCTCCCACATCACTACCACTACATAAACCTATTAACCCCTAAACCACCAGCCCCCCACATCGCATATATTAACCCCTAACCCTAACGTAACCCTAACCATAACCCTAACACCCCCTAACTTTAACATAATTAAAATAGAGCTAAATTAAAGTTACAATTATTAAATAAATAATACCTATTTAATACTAAATACATACTTACTTGTGAAATAAAACCTACGCTAGCTACAATATAACTAATAGTTATATTGTAGCTAGCTTAGGTTTTATTTTTATTTCACAGGTAAGTTTGTGTTTATTTTAACTAGGTAGACTAGTTAGTAAATAGTTATTAACTATTTACTAACTACCTAGTTAAAATGAATACAAACTTACCTGTGAAATAAAACATAAGCTGCCTTACACTAAAACCTACCATTACAAAAAAAACAAACACTAAAATTGCAAAAAATAAAAAAAAAACTACCATTACAAAAAATAATAAACAAAATTATCCAAAACAATAAAACATTATTCCTATTCTAATACCCTTTTAAAATAAAAAATAACCCACCCAAAAATAAAAAACCCTAATCTAAAATAAACTACCAGGGGGCCCTTAACAGGGCCTCTTGTGGGCCCTTAAAAGGGCCTTTTGTAGTGCATTGCCCTAAGGTTAACAGCTCTTTTGCTACAAAAGAAAATCAAACACCCCCTAACAGTATACAAACCCCCACTCCCCAAACCCTCAAAATAATAATAAAGTAGAACCGAATCTACCCATTGCCATGAAAAGGGCATTTGAATGGGCATTGCCCTTAAAAGGGCATTTAGATTTTTTGCATTGCCCTGAAAAGGGCATTTAGCTCTTTTCCAAAAAGCCAAAACCCTAATCTAAAATAAAAACCCACCCAAAAAACCCTTAAAAAAACCTTACACTAACACCCGACGATCCACTAATTGGAAACAGACAATAGAATAAGAGCTAATAGGATTTTAGCAGCTCTAATTCCTATTGGCTGATTAAAATCTTTTAGCCAATAGGAATACAAGGGATGCCATTTTGAAAAGGCTCCCTTGCATTGAAGAATCAGTATACGGCGGCGACCGTATGAAGAGGATGCTCCGCGCCGGATGTCTTCAGGATGGACCTGCTCTGCGTCGCCGGGATGAAGATAGAAGATGCCATCTGGATGAAGATAGAAGAGGCCGCCTGGATGAAAACTTCTCGCCTCCTGGATGAGAGCTTCGCTGCTTAAATGAAGATAGAGGAGGCCTCCTGGATGAAGACTTCTCTCCGCCTGGATGAGGATTTCGCCGCCTGGATGAAGATCGTTCAATCGGGACTTCAAAAACTGTAAGTGGATCGTTGGGGGTAAGTGTTAGGTTTTTTTTTAAGTTTTTTTTGGGTGGGTTTTTATTTTAGATTAGGGTTTGCACAGTCTTAAAAGAAGCAGCAAAAATAGCGAATCCAAAAGCATCAAACTGGAGAAAAATTGTAGTTTAAAACGTCCACTTTATTGTACAAAGTTAAAAGAACAAAAGGGCACAGCACACAGTAACTGCAGCTGACACGTTTCCTGCCTTGCGGCACTTCCTCAGAGCTAGAATACAGGTGTGATTGAGTATGTTAAATTACCTGTGGAGCCGTCCATTTGAACCAATAATATGACAGAACTCTGTCTTAGCTGATTCACACTACAAATGAGTAACTCCACTCGTAATCTAAGGGGCATAGTGTTACACTATGCTAACCTGTCATGTATACAATTTGACATCAATCTATTCACATATAAAAGGCTGGAATGGAATAACATACACACTAAAGGATTAATATAATCACCTATATCATTATTTCTGAATCTCCATTACTGAATCTCTACTAGAGGTGACTAGATGTGAAACATTTGTAATATACAAAAATTGATAATATTATCACATATAATTAATTCTGACACAGAGACATTTATATAAGAACTATGTATAGAAAATTGAATGTACAAAATATTTATAAAATGTCTCCTCGAATTAAACACTTAAACAACTCCTATATAGATCCTATCATTTGAACAAAGAAAAACAATAATGATGAGACTAAAAGACCCATATTATCAAGAGTGCAAGTTTTAATTGTTAGTAAGAGAGTTAACTGTGATCTATAAAGAGTTTTACATCACTGATCTTATTAATTCCTAGCGGATGCCCTGTTCTTAAAGTATAAATCCAAAAAACTTCTTTCTTACTAAGTGCCATATATCTGTCACCGCCTCTAACATTAACTCTAACTTGATCTATACCTTGAAACTTAAAGTGGGCCAATCCTCCATTGTGCTTAGCAAAATGTTTTGCCACTGGAGTTTTAGGGACTTCCGCTTCTAAAGATAGAAGATGTTCCCTTATTCTGTCTTTTAGAAACCTAGAGGTGAGACCCACATATTGAAAATTACAAAAACCACAAGTGATAAGATATACAACGTATGTTGAGTTACAATTTAATCTACTTCTAATGTTGTACATTTTATAAAAAGAAATCCCTGAGGAGGAAAAAACTTAGGAGGATGCGCTTGGAACACAGGTTGTCAAAGTAGGACCTAACACTTTATGATTGGGTTTGTACCCGTATGCATAAATAAAAAAATATAAACAGCACAGTGTTTGGTATGTGTGAAAAATTAATAATAATGACGAAAATAAATTGTGAGTAAAACAAGTGCTCAGGACAATTTGTGTATAATATTAGTGATACATTGAAATAATCAGATATCACAGATAAACAATGATATTTGTGGCGATGAGTAAAATATATAAAAAGTACTTATCAATGTCCCAAAAAATGCTGTGATGTAAAAAATAAGTGTCCAATCCTAATATGTGAACGGTGATGTGTTCAGGTGTTTGGCGTGCTCCTCTTGTGTCCCGCGGTGCGATGGGTCAGGGTGTCTAGAATGGAAGATAAACAAGGGGCGCCAACATAGTGTGAATCGTTAAAACAACAAATATAAAAGTGATGTGCAAAAAACTACTCACAAGGAAGTGGCACCTTAAATGAATAAGGTGCGATAAAGCAGGCTGACATTCAAATTCCAGCAGTCAGTACGCTGGAGGTCTCACCCAGAGGACCTGTGGAATCCAGACAGGCGTCTAGAAAGTAGCACCCACGTTTTTTAGGGCCAATGGCCGGACCAGGTGAGCTGCAAGCTGATAAGTGTTCTCCTGCTGCACTCACGCCACCGAGACTTTTCTCCAAAACTGACAGTGTCAGTGTATGAAAGGTTCCGTGGTAAAAGTACTGTTTCAAAAACAAGTGGATCGTGGAAAGAAGCAAAAATACCGGGTCGTGGTATAAAACAAACAGTTTTTATTTTGCAACGCGTTTCTCAGTCTATTCCAGACCGTTTCATCAGGCATCAGTCTGGAATAGACTGAGAAACGCGTTGCAAAATAAATACTGTTTGTTTTATACCACGACCCGGTATTTTTGCTTCTTTCCACGATCCACTTGTTTTTGAAACAGGACTTTTACCACGGAACCTTTCATACACTGACACTGTCAGTTTTGGAGAAAAGTCTCGGTGGCGTGAATGCAGCAGGAGAACACCTATCAGCTTGCAGCTCACCTGGTCCGGCCATTGGCCCTAAAAAACGTGGGTGCTACTTTCTAGACGCCTATCTGGATTCCACAGGTCCTCTGGCTGAGACCTCCAGCGTACTGACTGCTGGAATTTGAATGTCAGCCTGCTTTATCGCACCTTATTCATTTAAGGTGCCACTTTCCTTGTGAGTAGTTTTTTGCACATCACTTTTATATTTGTTGTTTTAACGATTCACACTAAGTTGGCGCCCCTTGTTTATCTTCCATTGTTGTACTTTTTACCTGTATTAGTGGATGTGAAAGTATCTCCTATTGTAGCATAACTACAACTCTTACAAGGTTTGCATCCACATTTGTAAAAGCCTATTTTGTTTGAGAGCCAATTTGTCTTAACTTCACTTTTATTTATATTTGTTGCAAAATTTCTAGCTAATATGTTTCCAATTGTTTCCGCTTTACTAGAAATAAATTTGCAGTTTGTGGACACATTTTTGAGATCATTGTCCTTTTCTAATATTGACATCCTCTTTTTGATAAATTCACAGATACTTTTATATTGTCTGCTATAGGTGGTTATAAAATGTATATCTCCATAGTTTTTCTTGTCTTTTATTTTATCACTAAGAAGGTTCTTTCTGTCAAATTCAGATACCTTTTCTGAAATACTGTCTAATATAGATGGATAATAACCCCTTTCTATTAGACGTGATGTTAACTCTCTAGCATGTTTCAGTATGATTTCAAATCAGTACAATTGCTTCTTAGTCTGATATATTGGCCTTTGGGTATGCCTTTTTTTAGATGCTGAGGATGTGATGAGTTTGCTCATAAGATAGTGTTACCACTGATTTCTTTCCTGTATACCTCTGTAATAATGTTATCTTGATCATGGGTCAATAATATATCAATATATGGCATACTTGTTTCTGATGTACTATACGTGAAACTTAAATTGCCAATATTATTGTTCAAATGTTCTATAAATGCTTTTAGGGTTGTAACTGGGCCCTCCCATATTAATAGAATATCATCTATAAATCTTGTGTAAAATTTAATATTACTTGCATATAAAATTTTCTTCACTAAAGATAAATATTCTTTCAAAATCTCCCAAATATAGATTCGCATACGAAGGGGCGAATTTCGCCCCCATCGCTGTTCCTCTTAATTGGATGAAAAATTCACTGTTAAAGATAAAATAATTACGCTCCAATAAAAAAGAAATAATCTCCAATATATACTCAATAAACTCAAGATCATAATCAGAGAATCTTATTAACATATTCTTAACAGCAATCAAACCTAAGTCGTGAGGTATACACAAATAAAGTGAAACAGCATCAATAGTCACAAAAGTCAAATCTCTATTCCAACTAACATTTTGTAATAACCTCAAAAGATGCTTAGTATCTTTTAGAAAACCAGGTAAAGATTGTACTATGGGTTGCAATTGTGCATCCACCCATTGACCTAGCCTCTCCCCCAGGGAACCAATAGCTGAAATAATGGGTCTACCTGCGGGATTGACCAGAGATTTATGCACTTTCAGTAGAAATTTGAATAAGGGTACTCTTGGATGTTCAACAAATACATATTCACTTATCTTATCTGACAGAATAGACTTTTCAATACCTTTTCAGGGCAATGGGTAGATTAGGGTTTTTTTTAGAATTAGGTTTTTTATTTTGGGGGGTTGGTTGGGTGGTGGGTTTTACTGTTGGGGGGGTCTTTGAATTTTTTTTTACAGGTAAAAGAGCTGTTAAACTTAGGGCAATGCCCTAAAAAAAGGCCCTTTTAAGAGCTATTGGTAGTTTATTGTAAGCTAGTTTTTTTTTTATTTTTTAGGGGGGCTTTTATTTTGATAGGGATATTAGATTAGGTGTAATTCTTTTTTATTTTTGATAATTTCACTTGTTATTTTTCGTAATTTAGTGTTTGTTATTTTTTGTAATTTAGTATTTTTTAGTTTTTGTAATTAGATACTTTGTAATTTGTATAGTAGTATTAGGATTTTTTTTAATGTGTATTTTAGTTTTCTTTAATTGGTAGTTAGTTTAATTTTAGTTTAATAGTTATATTAGTTTAATTGTTAGTTTAAACTTAGTTTTTTTAATTTGACAGGTAAGTTTTAATCTAATTTAAGATAGGGAAATTGTAATTTCAATATAAAGTTAGGGGGGCATTATGTTTAGGGGTTACTAGTTTAAATTAGTTTATTTCGTTGTGGGGGGCTTTCGGTTTAGGGGTTAATAGTTTAATTTAGTATATTTTGTTGTGGGGGCCTTGCAGTTTAGGGGTTAATAGGTTTATTATAGTGGCGGCGGTGTGTGCGGACAACAGATTAGGGGTTAATAATATTTAAATAGTGTTTGCGATGCGGGAGGGCAGTGGTTAAGGGGTTAATAACTTTATTATAGTGGCGCCGATGTCGGGGAGCAGCGGAATAGGGGTTAATACATTTTCTTAGTGGCGGTGATGACGGGAGCGGCAGATTAGGGGTTAATAACTTTAATATAGTGTTTGTGATGCGGGAGGGCCTCGGTTTAGGCATTAACAGGTAGTTTATGGATGTTAGTGTACTTTGTAAAACTTTAGTTATGAGTTTTATGTAACAGTTTTGTGGCGTAAAACTCATAACTACTGGTACAACAAGGAAGGAAACAGCACAGCTCCAGGAAAACCTCTAGGATCGTTTCATGAATTCCGTCAGTGAGAGAAGCAAAATGAAGTAAGAAAATGCTTCTTAAATATCAGCTGAAGCGATGAGGTGCACGCCACAAAACAGGACGAATCGATCCAATAAATGCAGGGAAGAAGAGAAGAGGCAGCACACTTGATAACTCCAATAAAACGGAACTTTATTCCAACATTGGGATTGTGAAACAAACAACCAACACGAAGGAGCAAAAAAGGGGCGTGTCCTTACGCATTTTGTGCAGTGCGGCACTTAGTCATAGGTTAATGAGGAAGCACAAACAAGGTATATACCACTGAACCACCAATCATAACAAAACAATGATGGGAGGGACAAGGTGTATAAAGAAACAGTTAAAAAATGCACAAAAGGATTAGTATGAAAGTGTTCACAGGGCAACAGAACATATATTGCTCAATTTCTTCGATATATCAAAAAGACTGAACATTACGAATTGAGGGGAAACACTGTTGCTATAAACACACTAGAATCTTGCAACAAATTTGGTACATTACAAAATATATAATATGATACATAGAAGTCACCATATCCTACATCCTGTTGTTAAATATACCAACAAAGCCTTCATGATTATTAAGTGTTCAAACAAACTGTCACAGAATTCTCTGATTAGTTAAACAGAACATCTTATAATAAATAAACAAAAAGTAAAGGACTCAAAAACATATTGAAGATTTGTTCCTTACAACACATAACATCATATTATGGTATACGTTTGATATAATTTATATGAGTACTAAATGATATTGTCTCTCGTCATAAAAGCGAAAAGGACTAACAAAGTACGTGATATATATGTATGTATATGAAAAAATGTGCACTAAGAAGGGGCGCACTTAACAAGTAACTTCTGAGTATAAACATATAGATAACCACACTTGCATGAAGACAAATATTCATAGGTCAAAGCACTTCCTAAATCATACATAGAAAATATGCAGTAGAATGTTCAAAGCTACATCAGATCCCTACTTTCAACAGTAAGCTGAAGACCCCAAAAATATGCAACAAAAACTCACACAAATGTATATTGTCATGGCACCACATAAATAAGGCACCACATAAATTTGTCACTAATATCTAATACCTTCATCAGTGTGAGCCCAATGCTATAACAGAATAACCTAATGTCATAAAAGGTGCATAATAAAGCGTATGTCGGTGACACTTCACTCAATGAAAAAACTTATATCCCATTCTTTATTTAAACCATGTGGTTCTCTGGTGTTGAGCGTGAGAATCCAAAAAAGTAATTTTTTTATAAGGATCTTATATTTATTACCACCTCTAGGTGGCAGTTTCACAACGTCAATCACCTTGACATTTATGTTGGGAACATGAGTGAAGTGAAACCCATTGAAGTGCCTCGCTATGCTTGAATCCTTCACATAATTTTTTACATCTCTCTTGTGCTCACCTATTCTAGATCTCAGGCAATGTGAGGTCTGACCTATGTATTGGATTTTACAAAGATTGCACTCCAAAAGATAAACCACAAAAGTAGAGGCACAATTAGCATAATGATCTATTTTATAGACACTTCCTGTAGACAAAATGCTAAAGGTTTCACCTTTTGAGATAATTCACAAGTGCCACAGTTGAATGCTAAACACTGGAAAGTGCCCTTTTTGTTAAGCCAAGTAGTCCTACTATTGTTCTCATTACTGATAACCATACTGGGAACAAGTTTGCTACCCAAAGTAGGTGCTTTCCTAGACACAAATTTTATGTGTTTAACCGAGTTGGAGAGTATATCATCACCTCTCAAAAACGTGAGATTGCGCTTAATGATATTACAAATCTCTCCATAATGGGATGAGTATTCTGTAGAAAAAACAATGGACTCGCCAGAAAAACCACCTGACTTTTTTACGGCTTTTCTCTTAATGTCCTCCAGGGGTTTATCTCTGACTTATTTTAATGCTTTTTCCAGTGAGTCCAGTGTGTAACCCCTGAGAAGCAACCTTTCGGTAAGTAATTTGGCCTGTTTATTAAATAGAAAGTCAGAAGAAGCATTCCTTCTTAACCTTAAAAATATGCTCTTCGGTATTGCCCTAATCAAATGTGTTGGATGGCAAGACCCACAGTAGGTTTATGAAAAATATCTGTCATGATGGTGTTGGTTTGTGCGGACCCTGATAACTTGAGATCTAAATAATGAACCTCAAATTTATTGACCATTCCTGTGAAACGTAAATTTAAGTCATTATCATTAATAAACTTCAAAAAATCATCAAAAGCAAAATCACCCTTATATATGAAAATAAGATTGTCTATATACCTCATATATAATTGAATGTTCTCCTTAAAGGGGTTAGCATCATTGTAAAGAAAGTTGAGTTCCCACCATCCCATAAATAAATGAGCAAACGAGGGGGCAAACTTAGCCCCCATTGCCGTACCACAAGTCTGTAGGTAATAAATACCATCAAACATAAAGAAGTTATGGGATAGTAGGAACTCAACATATTCACAGATAAAAAATCTGTATTCCTCAGAAAAGTTGGTTCTGTGGCATAGAAAAAAATAAATAGCCTTTAACCCCAAATGGTGGGAAATATTAGAATATAACGAAACAACATCGTCCACCACCCACCCAAAATCTTTAGACCAACTTGTATGTTCCAACAGCAAAATAAGATGACCAGAGTCCCTTAAGTGACTGCTCAGGCCTTGAACTATAGGTGGAAGGATAGAGTCAACCCACTCTGACAAAGGCTCAAATAATGAGCCAATCCCAGATATAATTGGACGGCCAGGTGGGTTGAACATACTCTTATGGGTCTTGGGTAGGTGGAGGAAGATAGGTGTTACAGGATATAAAGGAATTAGAGAAGATCTATCATCTGTTTAACTAATCAGAGAATTCTGTGGCAGTTTGTTCGAACACTTAATAATAATGAAGGCTTTGTTGGTATATTTCACAACAGGATGTGGGATATGGTGACTTCTATGTATCTTATTATATATTATATATTTTGTAATGTACCAAATTTGTTGCAAGATTCTAGTGTGTTTATAGCAACAGTGTTTCCCCTCAATTTGTAATGTTCAGTCTTTTTGTAATATCTAAGAAATTGAGCAATATATGTTCTTTTGGCCTGTGAACACTTTGATACTAATCCTTTTGTGCATTTTTTAACTGTTTCTTTATACACTTTGTTCCTCCCATCATTAATTGTTTTGTTATGATTGGTGGTTCAGGGGTATATACTTACCTTATTTGTACTTCCTCATTATCCTATGACTTAGTGCCGCACGGCACGAAACGCGTAAGGACACGCACCTTTTTTGCTCCTTCATGTTGGTTGTTTGTTTCACAATCCTAATGTTGGAATAAAGTTCCGTTTTATTGGAGTTATCAAGTGTGCTGCCTCTTCTCTTCTTCATAACTACTGGTCTCAGATGGCGGTATGGATCTTGTCGTTATAGAGTGTAACGCTAGCTTTTTAGCCTCACAGAAAAACTTGTAATACCAACGCTATGGAAATCCCATTAAAAAACTTAATTTTTACGAGTGCGGGACTGACGTTGCATTACAGGCTAAAAGGCTTGCTGTACAGCTATACCGAAAAGACTTGTAATGGCTGCATTACTGTTTTAACACTGAAATTACCATTATTTCAGCGTTAAAAGACAAACGCACAAACTTGTAATCTACCTTCAAGTAATTTGATTTATTTTAATACAAACGGTTTTAACATATTGGTTTCTACTAAAGTAGCCCTGTTTCATATCCCTTTAAATTCCACAGAACAGTAAGATAGAGCTGGCCTGTTAGGCTTCAATAATTTTTACAAAGTTCAAGGGTATATTCACCATAAAGAGGTGCACTCAGGGGTAATGATGAAAAAAGTCAGATATGTCCAGAGGGGAGGCGGCTCTTCCAAAGTGGATGCAAACAATAAGTGACCTAAACCAGGAGACAAAAAGGCGCCACAATGGGGTAATAATGTCGGTGCAATTTGATACACTAGGATGATCAGCGTAATACTCACAAGCGAGACGGCACTATGGCGTGCCTGAAATTGCAGACCGGGACCTCACAGTCGCCCGGTAGACCACACAGGGCAGTAGCAACTCTCAGCCGAACACGTGGTTAGTGCAACCAATCCGGATCCAATCCAGGTACACACCTTCCCTTCCACATTCCAATTGTAAGGATAGTTTCGAGGGGGCGTGCGATGACAAGGAACCACAATACGAACTGCGGTCGTGCAAAAATGTGATATAAAGTTTATTGAAAGAGGGGAGACCAGCTCCAGCAGGATACAAATAAAACTATTTTATTAAAATGTTTAAAATCCAGCTATCAACTATCCTGGATTTTAAACATTTTAATAAAATTGTTTTATTTGTATCCTGCTGGAGCTGGTCTCCCCTCTTTCCATAAACTTTATATCACATTTTTGCATGACCGTAGTTCGTAGTGTGGTTCCTTGCCATTGTACGCCCCCTCAAAACTATCCTTACAATTGGAGTGTGGAAGGGAAGGTGTGTACCTGGATTGGATCCGGATTGGTTGCACTAACCACGTGTTCGGCTGGGAGCTGCTACTGCCCTGTGTGGTCTACCGGACGACTGTGAGGTCCCGGTCTGCAATTTCAGGCACGCCATAGTGCCGTCTCGCTTGTGAGTATTACTCTGATCATCCTAGTGTATCAAATTGCACCAACGTTATTACCCTATTGTGGCGCCTTCTTGTCTCCTGGTTTAGGTCACTTATTCAATAATTTTTGCCACTCAAACCTTAATTATCTTGTATAGGGTTAGTACATCTCTCCATAAGGTTGGGTTATGTGGTCACTTATTGGTATCTGCCTTGAGAAGACCTGTGTTGCTAAGAAATTAAAAACAATAACTGCAAAGATTACAATCTACAGAACATAGAACAAAATATATTTATTCATATTATTTATTACAGCTACCCCAACAATCACTATTACAAATAATGTTGTTGAAAAGAATAAGGAGAGCGTTCTTAAAAGCACTATCACCGGCTTCTATCCAATCGACATTGACATTAAATGGCTCAGTGAAAAAGAGGTACTGAAGTCTGTTCATTACACACCTCAGAGAAATTCTGATGGGACTTACTCACTGAAAAGCTCTGTCACAATAACACCGACTGATGAAAATGAAAATCAGACCTACTCAATTAGAGTCGTACATGCCTCTCTCCAAGAACCTCTTCAGAAAGATTTCCGACTTGACTATGAAGGTAATAATAATCTTTAATTGAATTTAGCACGCTAGAAAGTGAACAGCACTCCTGAGATAGAACAAAAGCTAAAATAACTTCCATGCCTGTTCATTTATATTTACAACTCAGGGTGCAGGTTCTTTTAGCACACTATGTCCCTTCACAGAGAAAAAATATCCTGTAGCATATCAGTCTGATCCTGCCCAATGATAGTCCAGCGCCGAATTACCTGGCAATTCTTCTCTGAACAAGGGAAGCAACAACCCCAGACAATCGTTTCGGCCTTCTGTGGGCCTCGTCAGTGAGGTGCAGTTGTATCTCTCTAAGGGCATGTGTGCAAGGAGTCCACGTCTGGCTTACCCATTACTCTTAGGGAGACTCCTTGCACACATGCCCTTAGAGAGATACAACTGCACTTCACTGATGAGGCCCACAGAAGGCTGAAACGATCGTCTGGGGTTGTTGTTTCTTTTGTTCAGAGAAGAATTTCCTGGTATTTCGGCGCTGGACTGTCATTGGGCAGGATCAGACTGATATGCTACAGGATATTTTTTCTCTGTGGAAAGGCATCAACGTGTGCTAAAAGAACGCGCACCCTGAGTTGCAATTGAAATGAACAGGCATGGAAGTTATTCTAGCTTTTGTTCTATCTCAGGAGTGCTGTTCTCTCTTTATATATATATATATATATATATATATATATATATATATATATATATATATATATATATATATATATATATATATATAAATATTTATATATACACAGGTGTTAAAAAGTTTGGGGTCACTTAGACATTTCCTTGTTTTTTAAAGAAAAACTACATTTTTTGGTCCATTTAAGTAACATCAAATTGATCAGAAATACAGTGTAGACATTGTTGTAAATGACTATTGTATCTGGAAACGGCTGATTTTTAATGGAATATCTACATAGGCATACAGAGGCCCATTATCAGCAACCATCTGTCCTGTGTTCCAATGGCATGTTGTGTTTGATATGTTTATCACTTAAAAAGACTAATTGATTATTAGAAAACCCTTTTACAATTATGTTAGCACAGCTGTAAACTGTTGTGCTGATTAAATAAGCAATAAAACTGACCTTCATGAGACTAGTTGAGTATCTGGAGCATCAGCAATTGTGGGTTTGATTACAGGCTCAAGATGGTCAGAAACAAAAAACTTTCTTTTGAAACTTGTCAGTCTATTCTTGTTCTGAGAAATGAAGGCTATTGCATGCGAGAAATCGCCAAGAAAATATCATTTTACGCTGTGTACTACTCCCTGTACAGAATGACGCAAACTGACTCTAACCAGAATAGAAAGAGAAGTGGGAGGCCAGGTGCACAACTGAGCAAGAGGACAAATACATTAGAGTGTCTAGTTTGGAAAAAAAAGATGCCTCACAGATCCTCAACTGGCACCTTTATTAAATAGTACCTGCAAAACATCAGTCTCAACGTCAACAGTGAAGAGGCAACTCCCGGATGCTAACCTTCTAGGCAGAGTTGCAAAGAAAAAAAAGCAATATCTCCGACTGTCCTAAAAAAAGAAAATATTAGGATAGGCAGAAGAACACAGACACTGGAAAGAGGAAGATTGGAAAAAAAGGTTATAGAAAGAACTCTAAGTTTGAGGTGTTCAGATAACAAAGAAGAACATTTGTGAGGTGCAAACCAAATGAAATGATGCTGGAGGAGTGCTTGACGCCATCTGGAAGTCATCTGTCAAGCATGGTCTGGGGGTGCTTTGGTGGTGGTAGAGATTTATACAGGGTAAAAGGAACCTTGAAATAGAAAGAACGACTAGCACTCCGTTTTGCAACGCCATGCCATATCCAGTGGACAGTGCTTAATTAGAGTCAATTTCCTCCTACAACAGGACAATGACCCAAAACACAGTTCCAAGCTATGCAAGAACTATTTAAGGCACAAGCAGTCAGATGGTATTCTGTCTTTAAAAGAGTCTTTAATTAAGTGGCCAGCACAGTCACCAGATCTCAACCATAATGAGCTGTTGTTGGAGCAGATTGACCATATGGTAGGTAAGAAGTGCCCAACTTGTGAAAGGTGCTTCAGGAAACTTGGGGTGAAATCTCTTCAGATAATCTCAACAAATTGACAACTAGAATGCCAAAGGTTTACAAAGCTTGAATTGCTGCACGTGGAGGATTATTTGGCGAAAGCAAAGTTTGAAGGACACAATTATTATTTCACTTAAAATTCATTATTTCTAACCTTGCTAATGGCTATATATCCTGTTCAAACTCATTTCATGTATGTTTTCATGGAAAATAAGGAACTGTTTAAATGACTCCCAAACGTTTGAACTGGTGTGTGTGTATATATGTATATACTGCGTGTATAGGTATATATACTGTAGGTATATATACTGTATATATATATATATATACATACATTCACACACACTGGTGATAGTATGTATATATGACAAGTGAACAATAATTTAATTACAAAGAATAACAGATTGATACAAAAAAATCCTCTAATCTAGGTAGATAATTGGAGTTATAGAAGCAAGAGAAGAATGGAATGCCTTGTTGGAGGTTGTTGCGATGTGTGAAATTGGATTTCATCTCTGCCTTTCCCCAAATTCTCTTGTCTAAGAGGTGCAGATTAAGAAAGATTGACGCCATGAATAATGCGATTATATCTGTTTAATAAAGACAATAACATTGTCTTGACACACCACTCATAATATTATGAATATGGAGAAAAATAGACTTTGCAAAACCCTAGGTAGTAAAAAGAAAAATGACACTGAAGCCTGTTGCAACAACGTAAGCTTTAAACAGGAACAATGCCCATAATATCTTTGACAAGATACAAAAATATTAAAATCATTTTTCAAACAGGGTTTTATTTGATGATGAGTCTCAAGACTGATTTTAACCAGTTATGGTAAATGTTTACCTGCCCATGTGTATGAGAAATGGAAACCCCCCCTACTATTTTTCACTTAACATACATAGATTAATACAAAATGGGACCTCCCACATAAATTATTTAAATGTGTAAAATCTATCACATGTCATGCCATCAAACAGTGTGGACAAATAAACAGTAGGAGCATTTAAAATTGGTTAGTGCTGGATCTTTTTTAATATGATGGACATTTGTCACAGGACAGGGAGAGTATAAAAAAATGAGTCACTGCTGTGGTGGAATTTGATAACCTCAGAGATTGTGTGGTGTGAGGATAATAAGAATGAAGACTCTTTAATTATAGGAAAGCAGAAGAGCATGGTTGAGGACAATAGTTGAGGCAGGGCTTATGTGAGATGATGTTGCTTCTAACAGTGTTTACTTTAATCAGAATGTAGTCAAGGTTTTGAACTTTAAAGTTAGCAGTAGGTGAAGGGATAATAGGTCAAAGAAGTAGTAGAAAGTAGAAATATCGAAAAAAGATGGTCCAGTTATGAGTATGAGGTAGATATCAAAAGTGAAAGCTGAAGAAATGAGAGAAAACATAAAGATGTAGAGCGGAATCTGGAGTAGTGTATGTAGAATGAATATACCATTTTGCTTCCCTTTTCAATATGTTTGGTTAAGGTGATGATCATAGTCAAAGAGAAACAAGAGGACATGAGCCCTGTAATTATCTGCAATTGCTAAAATGTTATAAGAGCTATAATTTATATCTTATAAATATAAATCTTAATCTCTATTTATAGCTTTGGGCAATAATTATAAATCTTGATCTCTATGTATACAGTTGGGCAATAAATATGAATCTTAACCTAGAAATAATTTGCCTAGATTCCCTTCCCGTCAAAATGTAAACATATGGTTGATTTCTTGGTATTTAAGTGTATATAACATACAATGTGGAATCATAAAGGCTCACATTTAAATTCTTAATCTTATACTTATATTCAGTATAAAAAGTTATATTTTACATATAATAAAGCTCACAAGGACATGTGTACACACACACCTATACACACACACACACCTATATATGCACACACACCTATATACACACAAACACCTATACACACACACAAACATACATATACCTGCACATACATACACACACACAAACACCTATACACACACACACCTATACACACACACACACACACACCTATATATGCACACACACCTATACACACACACACACACACACCTATACACACACACACACACCTATACACACACACACCTATACACACACACACAAACATACATATACCTGCACATACATACAAGCACAAATGCACACTTATGCAAATATCCACACAAATATACACATATACCCAGACACAGACATACAAAAGGCCTATACTATCTTATTTAAAATACAATAAACTAAAACTATATTTATTTCTGGTTTATGGGGTAACAATAAAAATAATCCATAATTGTATCAAAGCATAAATATATATTGTGCAGGTTTTTTCACTTTTTATAATATAGGATATTTATAATAAATAGTACAAAGAATTATTGTCTATTTTTTTTTATCTGTTTGTTTCTCTTCTCCAGCAAACAAAATATTTCCAGGAAACAAAACATATCAAACAACTTTAATAGCTGTTTTTGTGGTCATTATTTTTCTTTTGCTGATTGTGATTCCTGTCATCATCGTGTGCAAGCGAAAAAGCAAGAATAAAGGTAAAACTTAATTAAATGTATATTTAAGTATCACCACTAATTTTATTTTACCTTTTAATGTGAATATGTGTGTATGTGTATATATACAGTATATATGTATATACACTCTCTGGCCACTTTATTAGCTATACCTGTTCAATTGCTTGGTAACACAAATTGCTAGTCAGCCAATCACATAGCAGCAACTCAATGCATTGAGGCATCTAGACGTGGTGAAGATGACTTGCTGAAGTTCAAACCAAGCATCAAAATGGGGAAGAAAGGGGATTTAAGTGACTTTGAACATGGCATGGTTGTTGGTGCCAGACATACTGGTCTGAGTATTTCAAAAACTGGGGATCTACTGGAATTTTCACTCACATTCATCTCTAGGGTTAACTGAGAAGGGTCTGAAAAAGAGAAAATATCCAGTAAGCGGCAGTTGTGTGGATGACAATACCTTGTTGATGTAAGGGGTCAGAGGAGAATGGGTAGACTGGTTTGAGATGATAAAAAGGCAACAGTAACTCAAATAACCACTTGTTGCTACCAAGGTATGCAGAATGTCATCTCTGATTGCACAACATGTCGAACCTTGAAACAGATGGGATACAACAGCAGAAGACCACACCGGGTGCCACTCCGGTCAGATAAGAACAGAAAAATGAGGCTACAATTCGCACAGGCTTACCAAAATTGGACAATAGAAGATTGGAAAAATGTTGCCTGGTCTGATTAGTCACGATTTCAGCTGTGACATTCAGATGGTAGGGTCAGAATTTGGTGTAAACAACATGAAAGCATGGATCCATCCTGCCTTGTATCAATGGTTCAGGCTGCTGGTGGTGGTGGTTTAATGGTGTGGGGGATATTGTCTTGGCACACTTTAGGCCCCTTAGTACCAATTGAGCATCATTTAAACGTCACTGCCTACCTGAGTATTGTTGCTGACCATGTCCATCCTTTTATTACTACAGTGTACCCATTTTCTGATGGCTACTTCTAGCAGGATAATGCACCATGTCACAAAGCTCGGATCATCTCAAACAGGTTTCTTGAACATGACAATGAGTTCACTGTACTCCAATGGCCTCCACAGTCACCAGATCTCAATCCAATAAAGCACCATTGGGATGTAGAGGAAAGGGAGATTTGCAACATTGACGTGCAGCCAACAAATCTGCAGCAACTGTGTAATGCTATCATGTCAGTATTACCAAAATGTCTGAGGAATGTTTCCAACACCTTGTTGAATCTATGCCACAAATAATTAAGGCAGTTCTAAAGACACACATATGTATACACACACACACACATATATATACACAGTACATACATACATATACATCTTTAGACATGTATGTATCTGTATGTTAAAGCCCTTTGCCTGCCTTTTCTTCTAACACCTGAGACCACATATCTTTGAGCTCTTATATCTTTTTATTGCAATTTTATAAAAACAATTTGTATTAGATAATGTTATTATGAGTGAAACTGTACTTTTAAATGTAATTTAAATGTTTTTGTGAAACTATTATGTCTCACGTAACAGTTAACCAGAGCTCTGAAGTTGCACTATCCTGGTGCACGGTAAATTAAATTACGCTCAAGCAAACGTGTTTACTTTCAAATTGTAATATGAACGCTAATGCCAACGTGCACAATGAGCCTTGATAAACCCCTTATCACTTGTGCGCAACAGTTAGCGCTCCCCTCGTAATTTAGCCCTTAGTTTGGTAAAACTCCACCACAGCGAATATGTTTTAAACCGAAAATCTCACAAAAAGGACTTTCCCTGTGTAAAACACCTCTTTTTGATATAGAAACTGGGATGTATCCTGAAACTGGCACATACAATAGCCCATTCACACCTCTTAAGGTTACAGGAAAGCTCAATTTTTTTAACCAATGCAAATAAAATACTAATTTCCATGTGTGACAATAACCTATTGTCATCAGAATACATCCTCAACATTCAGTACCCACATGATTGCCATATGTATCTTGGCATGATGGACATAATTCTATAGTCACATAATGACACCAACATCTACAAATGTTTTATTTTTAATATATGATTGTCGCACTGTCATGATTGTCTCTAACAGAACTGACGTTACTGAAATATTTTTTTAAAATAGATTGCTTAATTGTGACTTTCACTGTTAACTGCTTCATAACTACTGTTTCTGGCGAAGGCTCACGCGTAAACAGGGGGCATCAAGCTGCATTCGGAGCGTGATAATTCAGCCACTTAGTGCACATTTAGGCACATCCCCTATAAAACACCCAGTCTTTTAGGCGCAATCTCATATAATGATCTGAAAGATATAAACACACAGGGCCCACTGATTTAAAGTAGCTTAAGAACAATTTATTTATGTGCAAAGAGATAAAAATTTACACTTACAAGATTGTAGTGTTAAAACAGCCTATCATAAATGTGGCAGCGGTTGTCCGTTGGTTCCCGTGAGCTGATTTCAGATCAAAACGTCCTTTCCTGGATCTTTATCTGTGCTTGCAACCCACAGGATTAGCTGCTCTCCTGTAAACAGCGGTCTTTGTAGCCCAATGTCGGCGGCTTCCACAGCAAAATCCTGACCTGTTCGTCTTAACCAACGTTCGGCAACCCAAAACTGTCACTAATTTTAACCCTTAATGTACCCTACGCGTTTGGTTTGCAACAGGCAAACTTCTTCAGGGGTATTAGTCTTTTAACTTAGTTAAAAATTCTTAAAAAGTACCAAAATTTAAAGCCCTTGTACCGGATATGACCTGTCAAGAAAGCTGGTTCTTATACAGGTATACATTCTTACTGGGTCCTAGTGCCCCATCAATACACCCTATCCATTCTTGTTACAGCCTTACCTTAAACATTTTAAATGCATAATATATGCTATACAGAGGCTCAACCAAATGCTTACATAAAAATAAAAATATAGATAAAAATAAATCCACCCTAGTAACATACTTTGATTAGACCTTATAACTCTTATTTGAAAAAGATCATACTAATGTCACTGACAAACCAATATACGAAGCTAACCCATTACGGGCACAATTGATTTCACAATCCATTATATGTATTACTCCTAAGAGTTTGGGATTCGAAAGGGATATTGTCTAATAAATGTTAACCAATCTTTATATCTAAAATCAACTTCTAAAAATATGACTTATAGAATTATATTGAAATATTTAAATATTGAAATGTTGTCTTAGTATATTTTATGAAAAGGCAGCTAAATCTTGGTCAATGTTCAGTCCTATAGGATGGAGACTTTTTAATTCCGTGATCCAAAAAGTCTCCCTCCTTCTTAGTTTTGTGAGACGATTTGTTCCCTCTATTTTGTGGGGGACCCAATCAATCACCTTGATTTTTAGGCCTGCCGGGTTACTAGAGTGAAAGTCCCTGAAATGATCTACTACACTATGTTTCACAACACCTTTTGTGATATTATTTGTATGTTCCCAGAATCTCGTTTTTTTTTTTGTTCTTCCTAAATAGATTTTCTTACATGGACAAATAAGTTGGTAAACCACATAAGTTGACTCACACGTGCATCTATATTTCATATTAAAACTTGTGTCCCCTAATGCATTTAAAAAAGAATTAGATTGCAACACATGCGGACGCATGTTGCAGTTTTTTTTTCTACATTTAAACATACCCTGTTTGGGGGTTAGCCAATTCGATTTAGGGACTGTTGTTTGAACATCCTTTAATTTAGAAGGTGCTAGAAAATGTTTTCGATCCTTATTTTTCCTAAACACAATCTTTGGTTTTTCTCCTAATATTGGGTTTAGGATTGGGTCTTGTTTTAACATTTTCCAATTCTTGTTCAGAATCCTACAAATCTGATTTGACCCTTCAGAGTAAGTTGTAATAAAAAGGGGTTAATTTTCAAAAACTGTATTCTTTTGTGACAAAGTGTTATTTCTTTCAGATTTGGGGATTAATAGATGTTTACGAGATATCAAATCTGTTTTATTTCTTTCTTCTAAAAGCCATTCTTCTTTGTAACCCTTATCCCTAAATTTATTTGTCAGGATATCGGCATCTTTGAAATAATCAGACTCCTCTGTGCAATTTCTTTTTAGGCGTTGATATTGCCCCAGTGGTACATTCTGAATCCACTTCGTCAAATGCCCACTATTTGCACTTAAAAAATTATTTCTGTCCGTTTCTTTTCTGAAATTTCTTACACTTATTTTGTTTGAAATATCAATGTATGAAGTCAGATCTAAAAAATTGATAGTGTCCTCAGATATTACATTCGTGAACTTCAAATTAAATGTATTACAATTTAGATGTTCCACAAATTTTGAAGCTTCCTGAGCATTCTCCTCCCAAATAAACAGCAGATCATCTATGAATCTATAATACTTTTTTATATATTTTAAATATGGATTTTTAGTACATATATGTTGTTCCTCAAATTCCCCCATATAAATATTCGCATATGAAGGGGCCATGGTTGTACCCATGGCAGTTCCCTCTATTTGCCTATAAAATTGGTTCTCAAATAGGAAACAATTAGGATCTAGGATGAACTGAATACCCTTTATGATAAATGCAATGTGCTTCTCCCTCATATTACTTTTAGCACAATGTGAAGCTACAGCCTTAATACCTTTTTGATGGGGAATTGAAGTATAAAGTGCTGATACATTGCAAGAAATCCACAAGGACCCAGAATTCCACGGGGTAGCCTCAAAATTATTTATGACATCCATTGTATCTCTAATATAAGTTTCTCTTGTTAAGTGTATCCAGTCCACGGATCATCCATTACTTGTGGGATATTCTCCTTCCCAATAGGAAGTTGCAAGAGGATCACCCACAGCAGAGCTGCTATATAGCTCCTCCCCTCACTGCCATACCCAGTCATTCTCTTGCAACTCTCAACTAAGATGGAGGTCGTAAGAGGACTGTGGTGTTTTATACTTAGTTTATTTCTTCAATCAAAAGTTTGTTATTTTTAAATGGTACCGGAGTGTACTGTTTATCTCAGGCAGTATTTAGAAGAAGAATCTGCCTGCGTTTTCTATGATCTTAGCAGAAGTAACTAAGATCCTTTGCTGTTCTCACATATTCTGAGGAGTGAGGTAACTTCAGAGGGGGAATAGCGTGCAGGTTTTCCTGCAATAAGGTATGTGCAGTTAAAATATTTTTCTAGGGATGGAATTTGCTAGAAAATGCTGCTGATACCGAAGTAATGTAAGTAAAGCCTTAAATGCAGTGATAGCGACTGGTATCAGGCTTATTAATAGAGATACATACTCTTATAAAAGTGTATTTTAAAACGTTTGCTGGCATGTTTAATCGTTTTTTACATATGTTTGGTGATAAAACTTATTGGGGCCTAGTTTTTTCCACATGGCTGGCTTGAATTTTGCCTAGAAACAGTTCCTGGAGGCTTTCCACTGTTGTAATATGAGTGGGAGGGGCCTATTTTGGCGTTTTTTTTGCACAGCAAAAATTACAGACACAGACATCCAGCTTCTTCCTGCATGATCCAGGACTTCTCTGGAGGGCTCAAAAGGCTTCAAAAGTCATATTGAGGGAGGTAAAAAGCCACAGTAGAGCTGTGGCAGTTGTTGTGACTGTTTAAAAAACGTTTTTGTCATTTGTTATTCCGTTTTTGGTATTAAGGGGTTAATCATCCATTTGCAAGTGGGTGCAATGCTCTGCTAACTTATTACATACACTGTAAAAATTTCGTTAGTGTAACTGCATTTTTTCACTGTTATTTCAAAATTTGGGAAAATTTGTGTTTCTTAAAGGCGCAGTAACGTTTTTTATATTGCTTGTAAACTTGTTTTAAAGTGTTTTCCAAGCTTGCTAGTCTCATTGCTAGTCTGTTTAAACATGTCTGACACAGAGGAACCTACTTGTTCATTATGTTTGAAAGCCATGGTGGAGCCCCATAGGAGAATGTGTACTAAATGTATTGATTTCACCTTAAACAGTAAAGATCAGTCTTTATCTATAAAAGAATTATCACCAGAGGGTTCTGTCGAGGGGGAAGTTGTGCCGACTAACTCTCCCCACGTGTCAGACCCTTCGCCTCCCGCTCAGGGGACGCACGCTAATATGGCGCCAATTACATCAGGGACGCCCATAGCGATTACCTTGCAGGACATGGCTGCAATCATGAATAATACCCTGTCAGAGGTATTATCTAGATTGCCTGAATTAAGAGGCAAGCGCGATAGCTCTGGGGTTAGGAGAGATACAGAGCGCACAAATGCTGTTAGAGCCATGTCTGATACTGCGTCACAGTATGCAGAACATGAGGACGGAGAGCTTCAGTCTGTGGGTGACATCTCTGATTCAGAGATTTCTAATTTTAAATTTAAGCTTGAGAACCTCCGTGTATTGCTTGGGGAGGTATTAGCTGCTCTGAATGACTGTAACACAGTTGCAATTCCAGAGAAATTGTGTAGGCTGGATAGATACTATGCGGTGCCGTTGTGTACTGACGTTTTTCCTATACCTAAAAGGCTTACAGAAATTATTAGCAAGGAGTGGGATAGACCCGGTGTGCCCTTTTCCCCACCTCCTATATTTAGAAAAATGTTTCCAATAGACGCCACTACACGGGACTTATGGCAGACGGTCCCTAAGGTGGAGGGAGCAGTTTCTACTTTAGCAAAGTGTACCACTATCCCGGTTGAGGACAGTTGTGTTTTTTCAGATCCAATGGATAAAAAATTGGAGGGTTACCTTAAGAAAATGTTTATTCAACAAGGTTTTATTTTACAGCCCCTTGCATGCATTGCGCCTGTCACTGCTGCGGCGGCATTCTGGTTTGAGGCCCTGGAAGAGGCCATCCAGACAGCTCCATTGAATTAAATTATTGACAAGCTTAGAACGCTTAAGCTAGCTAACTCATTTGTTTCTGATGCCATTGTTCATTTGACTAAACTAACGGCTAAGAATTCCGGATTCGCCATCCAGGTGCGTAGGGCGCTATGGCTTAAATCCTGGTCAGCTAACGTGACTTCAAAGTCTAAATTACTCAACATTCCTTTCAAGGGGCAGACCTTATTCGGGCCTGGCTTGAAGGAAATTATTGCTGACATTACTGGAGGCAAGGGTCATACCCTTCCTCAGGACAGGGCCAAATCAAAGGCCAAACAGTCTAATTTTTGTGCCTTTCGAAATTTCAAGGCAGGAGCAGCATCAACTTCCTCCGCTTCAAAACAAGAGGGAACTGTTGCTCATTCCAGACAGGCCTGGAAACCTAACCAGTCCTGGAACAAGGGCAAGCAGGCCAGGAAGCCTGCTGCTGCCCCCAAGACAACATGAAGGAACGGCCCCCTATCCGGAAATGGATCTAGTGGGGGCAGACTTTCTCTCTTCGCCCAGGCGTGGGCAAGAGATGTTCAGGATCCCTGGGCGTTGGAGATCATATCTCAGGGATATCTTCTGGACTTCAAAGCTTCTCCTCCACAAGGGAGATTTCATCTTTCAAGGTTATCATCAAACCAGATAAAGAAAGAGGCATTCCTAAGCTGTGTGCAAGACCTCCTAGTAATGGGAGTGATCCATCCAGTTCCACGGATGGAACAAGGACAGGGATTTTATTCAAATCTGTTTGTGGTTCCCAAGAAAGAGGGAACCTTCAGACCAATCTTAGATCTAAAGATCTTAAACAAATTCCTCAGAGTTCCATCATTCAAAATGGAAACTATTCGGACCATCCTACCCATGATCCAAGAGGGTCAGTACATGACCACAGTGGACTTAAAGGATGCCTACCTTCACATACCGATTCACAAAGATCATCATCGGTTCCTAAGGTTTGCCTTTCTAGACAGGCATTACCAATTTGTAGCTCTTCCCTTTGGGTTGGCCACTGCCCCGGGAATTTTTACAAAGGTTCTGGGCTCACTTCTGGCGGTTCTAAGATCGCGAGGCATAGTGGTGACTCCGTATCTAGACGACATCCTGATACAGGCGTCAAGCTTTCAAATTGCCAAGTCTCATACAGAGATAGTTCTGGCATTTCTGAGGTCGCATGGGTGGAAAGTGAACGTGGAAAAGAGTTCTCTATCACCACTCACAAGAGTCTCCTTCCTAGGGACTCTTATAGATTCTGTAGAGATGAAAATTTACCTGACGGAGTTCAGGTTATCAAAACTTCTAAATGCTTGCCGTGTTCTTCATTCCATTCCACGACCGTCAGTGGCTCAGTGCATGGAAGTAATGGGCTTAATGGTAGCGGCAATGGACATAGTGCCATTTGCGCGCCTGCATCTCAGACCGCTGCAATTATGCATGCTAAGTCAGTGGAATGGGGATTACTCAGATTTGTCCCCTCTACTAAATCTGGATCAAGAGACCAGAGATTCTCTTCCCTGGTGGCTTTCTCGGGTCCATCCAGATTGGACGATTGTAACAACAGATGCCAGCCTTCTAGGTTGGGACGCAGTCTGGAACTCCCTGAAGGCTCAGGGATCGTGGACTCAGGAGGAGAAACTCCTCCCAATAAATATATTCTGGAGTTAAGAGCAATATTCAATGCTCTTCTAGCTTGGCCTCAGTTAGCAACACTGAGGTTCATCAGATTTCAGTCGGACAACATCACGACTGTGGCTTACATCAACCATCAAGGGAAAACCAGGAGTTCCCTAGCGATGTTAGAAGTCTCAAAGATAATTCGCTGGGCAGAGTCTCACTCTTGCCACCTGTCAGCGATCCACATCCCAGGCGTAGAGAACTGGGAGGCGGATTTTCTAAGTCGTCAGACTTTTCATCCGGGGGAGTGGGAACTCCATCCGGAGGTGTTTTCTCAACTGGTCCATCGTTGGGGCAAACCAGAACTGGATCTCATGGCATCTCGCCAGAACGCCAAGCTTCCTTGTTACGGATCCAGGTCCAGGGACCCGGGAGCAATGCTGATAGATGCTCTAGCAGCTCCTTGGTTCTTCAACCTGGCCTATGTGTTTCCACCGTTTCCTCTGCTCCCTCGACTGATTGCCAAAATCAAACAGGAGAGAGCATCAGTGATTCTGATAGCGCCTGCGTGGCCACGCAGGGCCTGGTATGCAGACCTAGTGGACATGTCATCTCTTCCACCATGGACTCTGCCTCTGAGGCAGGACCTTCTAATACAAGGTCCTTTCAATCATCCAAATCTACTTTCTCTGAGACTGACTGCATGGAGATTGAACGCTTGATTCTATCAAGGCGTGGCTTCTCCAAGTCAGTCATTGATACCTTAATACAGGCTCGGAAGCCTGTCACCAGGAAAATCTACCATAAGATATGGCGTAAATATCTTTATTGGTGTGAATCCAAGAGTTACTCATGGAGTAAGGTTAGGATTCCTAGGATATTGTCCTTTCTCCAAGAGGGTTTGGACAAAGGCTTATCAGCTAGTTCTTTAAAAGAACAGATCTCTGCTCTGTCTATTCTTTTGCACAAGCGTCTGGCAGAAGTTCCAGACGTCCAGGCATTTTGTCAGGCTTTGGTTAGGATTAAGCCTGTGTTTAAAACTGTTGCTCCCCCGTGGAGCTTAAACTTGGTTCTTAAAGTTCTTCAGGGAGTTACGTTTGAACCCCTTCATTCCATTGATATTAAACTTTTATCTTGGAAAGTTCTGTTTTTGATGGCTATTTCCTCGGCTCGAAGAGTCTCTGAGTTATCTGCCTTACATTGTGATTCTCCTTATCTGATTTTTCATTCAGACAAGGTAGTTCTGCGTACCAAACCTGGGTTTTTACCTAAGGTGGTTTCTAACAGGAATATCAATCAAGAGATTGTTGTTCCATCATTGTGTCCTAATCCTTCTTCAAAGAAGGAACGTCTTTTGCATAATCTGGACGTAGTCCGTGCCTTGAAGTTTTACTTACAGGCTACTAAAGATTTTCGTCAAACATCTGCCCTGTTTGTCGTTTACTCTGGACAGAGGAGAGGTCAAAAAGCTTCGGCAACCTCTCTCTCCTTTTGGCTTCGGAGCATAATACGCTTAGCCTATGAGACTGCTGGACAGCAGCCCCCTGAAAGGATTACAGCTCATTCTACTAGAGCTGTGGCTTCCACCTGGGCCTTTAAAAATGAGGCCTCTGTTGAACAGATTTGCAAGGCTGCGACTTGGTCTTCGCTTCACACCTTTTCAAAATTTTACAAATTTGACACTTTTGCTTCTTCGGAGGCTGTTTTTGGGAGAAAGGTTCTACAGGCAGTGGTTCCTTCCGTTTAAGTTCCTGCCTTGTCCCTCCCATCATCCGTGTACTTTAGCTTTGGTATTGGTATCCCACAAGTAATGGATGATCCGTGGACTGGATACACTTAACAAGAGAAAACATAATTTATGCTTACCTGATAAATTTATTTCTCTTGTAGTGTATCCAGTCCACGGCCCGCCCTGTCCTTTTAAGGCAGGTCTAAATTTTAATTAAACTACAGTCACCACTGCACCCTATGGTTTCTCCTTTCTCGTCTTGTTTCGGTCGAATGACTGGATATGGCAGTGAGGGGAGGAGCTATATAGCAGCTCTGCTGTGGGTGATCCTCTTGCAACTTCCTGTTGGGAAGGAGAATATCCCACAAGTAATGGATGATCCGTGGACTGGATACACTACAAGAGAAATAAATTTATCAGGTAAGCATAAATTATGTTTTTTATATTTTTCACAATGGGTTGTAAAAATCCATCAATGTATTTAGAAAGATGGTCAGTAACAGAGTCAATTCCTGATGTGATGGGTCTCCCCGAGGGATTCACTGGGTCCTTGTGGATTTTCGGCAAATTATAAAAAATTGGGATTCTGGGATTAGGTTCAAAGATGAACCGAAATTCATCTTCATTCAATATCTGATCACTCTTGGCTTTGTTTAATAATATCAGCATTTCTTTGTTATATTTGTCAATAGGATTCACGGATAGCTTCTTATAAGTATCTCTAAAGCCCAGTAATTTAAAAGCCTCCTTTAAATACTCTGTCCTATTTTGTATCACCAATCCACCACCCTTATCTGCTTGCCTGAAAATTAAATTAGTATTTTTGGATAATGAATCTAATGCCCTTCTCTCCTGTCTATTTAGATTGTCCTTGTATTTCATTGATTTCATAACTTTTTTGTTGTTCATCATTTTATTGAACTCGTCAGTAACTAATTTATTGAAAATAGAAATATATGGACCTTGTGAGGACACTGGATAAAAATTGGATGGACGTTTCAAATTTGAGTGTATTATCTTAAGTTCATCATCATGGAGACTTAAATCCAGCAATTCTGCCATTGGATCTTGTGAAATACCATCTCCCTCCTTTGTACTATTAACGCTTTCACTTACAGTCCTGGAAGTATCCATCTTTTCCAGCATAGTTACATACGCCCAATCATTTCCTTCCAAAGACTTAGTACAAACATTTTTACTATTAAATTTTGCAAAGTGTCTTTTAAGAGTCATTTTGCGTATAAAATTTTGCAAATCTATGTAGGTACTAAATTTATTTGGTTTAGTTTTGGGCGCAAAACTTAAACCATTTTGCAACAATTTAGTTTCATTAGTAGTTAATACATGATCAGATAAATTAAATTTCTTGAACTTTCTAATTTCTCTTTTTTGCTTTCTTTCCCCTTTTGGATTCTACCTGATCTTCTCCCCCGCTTTGTTCTAAACTTCTTTTCCTGATTCTGGGTTTGAAGATTTGAAAAGGGGCTGTGTCTTCCTTTGAGCTAGGTTCTTTACTTATATTTTTATTTTTATTGTTGTTATTCTTATTATTAATCAAATTCTCACTTTTCTCTAATGGTTTTGTTAATTTCTGTTGTTTGGGTTTTGCACCTTGATGTGTCCAAATATTACCCAATTCATCTATTTCTACCTCATACTGTTCCTCGCATAGTGGTATGAATCTGTTTTTCTGGGGAAAAGACTGTTCTAAGTTTGTAGTCTCTAACTGATTAGAGGGCAAATCCTTATCATATTTCAAATGATTTTTTGGATCCTTAGATTTATATTCCCTATTAATGCCCCTTTGATAATAGTTTTTTTTATTCGATTTTACCACAAATTCATTTTTATTGTAATTCTCTGTATCCGTTTTAATTGGTTGTGAAGTACCCCAATTCTGATAAATTTTATTTTTTGGTTTATTAACCTTTCTCTTATAAGAATATACTTTATCTTCCTTAAAGTCCTTAATGTCCTTTCCCAGTTTTTCGGTTTTATATGTATGGTATATATTCATTTTGGATAACTAAATAATTTATGGTTATGTTTATTTTTATTGTTTTAAGAGTTATGATGTTTACATATTAAGAATTGAGGCTTTTTATTATTGTTTTTTTACTTTCACCTGATTATATTTGAGTACTAAGGCTTTTTTAGATTTTAAATATTAAATACAAGAAAACTAAATATATTTCCTAAATTAAGGGAGCGCTGAGATTGGTGCATAAATCTATTTATATAATGAATGATCTGTTAAGAAGTTACAGTGTTGCAAGGCAGAGGCTTCAAGATTTATAGTTCAAACAATGTTAATTTTTTTTTTTTTTTTTAAAGTGCTCAGTCTGCCCATCCTGACAACCTAAAAGATGCATTCAGATGGGTTAGCAGGGGTTCAGGTGGAAATGGATTACAATAGTTAACTATGAAAGTCACCAATTAAGCAATCTCCTTTAAAAACATGATTTTAATAACCCCAGCACTGTTAGTGACAATGGGGCAGATTCATCAACTCTGAATGGAGCTGATGCAGCTGTTTCCACGTGAGCCTTCAGGCTCCCCGGAAACGGGAGATAAGAAGCAGCGGTTTTAAGACGATTGGGTTGATTGACACCCCCTGCTAGCAGCCGATTGGCCGTGAATCTGCAGGGAGCGTCATTGCACAAGCAGTTCACCAGAACTGCTTGTGCAATGATAAATGCTGACAGCATATGCTGTCGGCATTTATCAATGTGCGGCGGATATGATCGCTACAGCGGATCATGTCTGTCCGCATTTTCATAAATCGGCCCGAATGAGTGAGATTTACAATCAAATATTAAAAAAAATGTTGATGTTGGTGTCCTAAAGTGACGTTTCCTTCAGATCCCCTTAGCTGTTCAGAATATTACATACATATATACACAACACACACACATTTATATATATATATATATATATATATATATATATATATATATATATATATATATATAAACAGCAAAAAAAAATGTGATTGTTGCACAGAAAAGGATAAATGTCCCAGGTTAGGTAATCACGGTGGTAATTTCACAGCAGGTGAACCTCAGGGAAAAAAGAAACACATATAGTGAAGTTCTGTGGTTTTAAATGTTTTGGAAGAGCCAGAAACGGTACTCACATTGTCTAGAGCTTGAAGATCAAGCTCTAGATATAAGTGCACAGGAAACTCCTAATAGGAGACAAGGCAAAGAACGAGATCCCAGCTTCACAAGGAATGAATCAGAAGTGGTAAAAAAGTACTAACATTTTATCAATGTCTGGTGAATGCTGATAGAGGTCCTTTAAGGAATAAGACTCTGCCCCTTTTGGGACTTTACTATGCTCCGACGTACGTTCCGCCAATCACAGCTTGGCTTTTCCATGGTCTATGAATCGATCGCTAGCAGGGGGTGTCAATCAACCCGATCGTATTCGATCAGGTTAATTTCTGTCCGCAACCTAAGAGCAGGCTGACAAGTTATGGAGCAGCTGTCTTTAGACCGCTGCTTCAAAACTGTTGTTTCTGGCGAGCCTGAAGGCTCTCACGGAAACAGGGGCATCAAGCACCTTTTGGAGCATGATAATTCAGCCCCTTAGACTTGACATAAGGTAAAACAGTAGCTTAAAGTCTGGGCAGGATTGTTTTATATAATTGTGTATATGTATCTTTATTTGCAGTCTTATTATTATCATTTTAATTTATTGATTTATTATTTGTTTGTAAAGTTTCACCAAATTCCATAGAACTGCGACATGTGTGGGGGTGCACAGTGACACTTTGTTGTAGTAAAAAATACAGTTACATCAATAAACTAAACTAAACATATTAATACAGCAGGAGGAGGCTACTCTGAAGAGCTTACAATCTACCTCAACATATTTACTTTATACAAGCGATTCTTAAATGTTTTATTTGTAAATTAAATCTGAGACTTTTGAAGCTTTTTTAAAGTTAATATAAAAAAGTCTGGTTTAGTTATCGTCATCATTTTATTAAAACCAGCGATGCCTGTTACCAAAACATAACTTATGTACTACATTAGAATATGGTACTAGTAAAGTATATAATAGAAAAAATAGATTATTGTCTTTAGGGAAGAGTAGAGAACCATATCAAAATGCCCCACTGAAATAAAATAAAAAGAAATTCCTGAGGAGGAAAAAACTTAAGAGGATGCGCTTGGAACGCCCCATTATAGCAGGCATTGGTAACCTCACATACAATTTATCTTTTTATTTAGATCAATTTTTACAAAAATATGTTGTTACTTTACCCTCCTATATCAGAGATAGCACACATTTACTATATCAACTTAAAAACATTTCTACTAACGATGATCTAATTTGGATCACTTGTGATGTTGGCTCCCTTTATTCTAACATTTGCCATAACATGGGTATTAATGCAGTTTCCATCTTTTTGGAAAAGGACCTATATATGCCAGACATCCAAAAAGAATTTATATTGGAAGGAATAGAATACATCCTCAAGCACAATTATTTTATTTTTCAAGATAGATTTTTTCTACAGGTCAAGGGGACGGCCATGGGTACCAGGTTCGCCCCGAGCTTTGCAAATTTGTTTATGGGAATCTTTGAAGACCGATATATTTATTCCTCAAGCTTTTGGGCGAACCTGGTATACTATGGCCGCTATATAGATGACCTGATTTTTATTTTAAGAGGGAGCCACGAGCTAGCTAACACACTAATAGAACATTTAAATCAGAATCAGATGGGTTTAACCTTCACAGCTAATATACAAAAATCTTCAATAGAATTCTTGGATCTATTACTAAGTTGGGATAATCAAGGTAACATCATTTCTCAAACTTTTTTCAAAAAAGTCGATAGCAACAGCTATCTAGACTTCTCTAGTAACCACCATATAGGGTGGAAAAGAAACATCCCATACAGCCAATTTAAGAGAATACGCAGGAATTGCTCCAATTTAGAATCTTTTGACATTCAAAGCAAGGTTCTTTACCAACGCTTTGTAGACAAAGGTTATCCTATAGATCTACTAAATCAATGTCTTAAAAAAGCACGCAATCTAGATAGAGAATTAATCTTTGAAAAAGTCCAAAATAGCACCAACAATCAAACCAAAAAGAAATCCACAAACAACGTTGTTTGTGAACCACTTTTCATTACACAATACAATAACAACCACTACAAAATTCGAAACATACTACATAAACATTGGAACATTATCCAAAAGGATCCTTTCCTTAAAGATATAGTCGGTGAAAAACCCAAAATTGTATATAGACGAGCTCCCACTTTAAGGAATCAATTAGCCCCCAGTAAAAGAGTAAAACATTGCCAATTTCGGTCCAATAAACAAACCAAAACTTTAAACTTTTTAGCTTCCCATGGATCATTTAAATGTGGCAAAAGAGGTTGCAACATGTGCAAATTTACAATTTCACAAAAATCTTTTAAATCCAATATTACTGGTTTAACTTATCAAATCACACATCGTCTCAATTACGAATCTAAATATATAGTGTATCTCCTTAATTGTATTTGTGGCGTCCAGTATGTAGGGCGCACTATTAGAAATCTCCGTACCCGTTGGGGTGAACATCATCGAAATTGTAAAAATTGTAAAAAAACTAAAACCAACCATAGTGTCCCCAACCATTGTGAAACGATACATGACGGGAGTTCAGATATCTATAAAATTATCCCTATTGATCATGTACCACCTTCCACAGATTATGATCGTCTGATTAAACTCAGGCAATTAGAAACATATTGGATACACAAACTCAAAACCTTGTATCCATTAGGCTTAAACGCCAATGTAGATTTGGCAGCCTTCACATAAATTATCACTTTTATACAGGTTACATTTATATCTAATATGAGATTTAGCTTTTAGGGTCTAGTACATCATATTTTCTTATATTTTTGATATACATTAACAAACACTACAATATGTTGATACCACTACATTATATCTCTCTTATTTCTTTTTCTCTTCTTTGTCAGTCTTCAATAATATATTGCATTAATGCAATTTAGACACATATAGAATATGTTATGTTTCCATACACTTATATTTATGTGTATATGCCCATGATGAGCATGTCCACATAGTTGTGTATATGTATGCACTTGTCTATCCGGTTCTAAACCTAATAGTCCAAGCACCTATATAGTTTCATATTATATTATATTTTACATACCTGATTTATATTATTTTCTACGATACACTATTTTGCACATTTCATCTTTTTGAATGTTTGATTATTCATCAATACATACACCTACAATTGTTTATATACATTCTGGATACACTTTTTAGTCTATTTGGTTGTTGTATATGATTGGAAACAATTAATAACATAATTCCCAAATATATTTCCGCCCCAATATATAACATAAACTTTCAAGATAGCTTTACCAATTTCTTGTTCGCCTAACATACAAAAGGTCCCAAGTTCGAGTCCAGTGGAGTCCCAAATATATATATACATATTATTAATCACATAATTCCTAACATATTTCTGCTCCAATATATAACATAAAAATAGCCCTTCAAGATAGCCTTATCAATTTCATGCTCGCTTAACATACAGAAGGTCCCAAGTTCAAGTCCAGTGGAGCCATAAAATAAAATATATATATACATATATATTTTTTACAATTTTTATATGTCACTTATTTATAGTAAGCATTTGTCACGAACATTTCTTTTTTAGTTTTATATTTATAAGAAAATTCCTTTTAGTTTGGTTTTAAAAATTAGAGTCATTTATTAAAAAGACCAAATAAGATTATCTTCTAGACATTGTGAGACATGTAGATCAATTTATATATTTTGTATCAATACTAATCCTTTTTGCAAGAAATTCAAACAAGACATAAAGGTAGCCTTTTGATTTTTCCATTGCCTAGCACACATTAGGTCCTGGGTACGAATCCAACCAGGAGATGAGATATACATATACACACATGTTAATATATGTCCAGTTTACTATGAGATATTTTATTTTTTTCCAGATATATTTGGTAATTGCGAATAGGGTTTTTTATATACTTTTTATTTAAGTGTTATCTGTGTGGTCAAAATTGTTCAAACCAATTTATACAATGTATCAAAAGTTAAATGTTTTTGCAATTGCAACATTGTTAATAGAGTTGACCTTTTGTTTCAATTCCGGGTCACTGTGGGTTTAAATAGATCTCTATTGTTAACTATGATTATGCCTGATGAAACGGTCTGGAATAGACTGAGAAACGCGTTGCAAAATAAATACTGTTTGTTTTATACCACGACCCGGTATTTTTGCTTCTTTCCACGATCCACTTGTTTTTGAAACAGGACTTTTACCACAGAACCTTTCATACACTGACACTGTCGTTTTTGGAGAAAAGTCTCGGTGGCGTGAGTGCAGCAGGAGAACACCTATCAGCTTGCAGCTCACCTGGTCCGGCCATTGGCCCTAAAAAACGTGGGTGCTACTTTCTAGACGCCTATCTGGATTCCACAGGTCCTCTGGGTGAGACCTCCAGCGTACTGACTGCTGGAATTTGAATGTCAGCCTGCTTTATCGCACCTTATTCATTTAAGGTGCCACTTTCCTTGTGAGTAGTTTTTTGCACATCACTTTTATACTTGTTGTTTGAACGATTCACACTATGTTGGCGCCCCTTGTTTATCTTCCATTCTAGACCCACTGAAATAAAGTCTATTTCTTCTGTTATGTGTGATCAGTCCACGGGTCATCATTACTTCTGGGATATTATCTGCTCCCCTACAGGAAGTGCAAGAGGATTCACCCAGCAGAGTTGCTATATAGCTCCTCCCCTCTACGTCACCTCCAGTCATTCTCTTGCACCCAAAGACTAGATAGGAGGTGTGAGAGGACTATGGTGATTATACTTAGTTTTTATAACTTCAATCAAAAGTTTGTTATTTTACAATAGCACCGGAGCGTGTTATTACTTCTCTGGCAGAGTTTGAAGAAGAATCTACCAGAGTTTTTCTTATGATTTTAACCGGAGTAGTTAAGATCATATTGCTGTTTCTCGGCCATCTGAGGGAGGTAAAAGCTTCAGATCAGGGGACAGCGGGCAGTTGAATCTGCATTGAGGTATGTAGCAGTTTTTATTTTCTGAATGGAATTGATGAGAAAATCCTGCTATACCGTTATAATGACATGTATGTATACTCTACACTTCAGTATTCTGGGGATGGTATTTCACCGGAATTACTCTGTAAAAGTACATTAAACCTTTTAATAGGTATTTAATTCATGTTAAACGTTTTTGCTGGAATGTAGAATCGTTTGCATTTCTGAGGTACTGAGTGAATAAATATTTGGGCATTATTTTTCCACTTGGCAGTTTGCTTGTTTTGCTTATGACAGTTTCGTTTCTCTCTCACTGCTGTGTGTGAGGGGGAGGGGCCGTTTTTGGCGCTCTTTGCTACGCATCAAAAAATTTCCAGTCAGTTACACTTGTATTTTCTGCATGATCCGGTTCATCTCTAACAGAACTCAGGGGTCTTCAAACTTCTTTGAAGGGAGGTAGATTCTCTCAGCAGAGCTGTGAGATTTATGTAGTGACTGTGTTTTAAAACATTGCTCTGTGATTTTTATGTTTAAAATTTAATTAGTGTTACTTTACTAATGGGAACAAACCTTTGCTAACAAGTTGTGTTGTTTTTAAAGAGTGATGCTATAACTGTTTTTCAGTTCATTATTTCAACTGTCATTTAATCGTTTAGTGCTTCTTTGAGGCACAGTACGTTTTTGTTAAATAAGATTGTAACCAAGTTGCATGTTTATTGCTAGTGTGTTAAACATGTCTGATTCAGAGGAAGATACCTGTGTCATTTGTTCCAATGCCAAGGTGGAGCCCAATAGAAATTTATGTACTAACTGTATTGATGCTACTTTAAATAAAAGCCAATCTGTACAAATTGAACAAATTTCACCAAACAGCGAGGGGAGAGTTATGCCGTCTAACTCGCCTCACGTGTCAGTACCTGCGTCTCCCGCCCGGGAGGTGCGTGATATTATGGCGCCTAGTACATCTGGGCAGCCATTACAGATAACATTACAAGATATGGCTACTGTTATGACTGAAGTTTTGGCTAAGTTACCAGAACTAAGAGGCAAGCGTGATCACTCTGGGGTGAGAACAGAGTGCGCTGATAATTCTAGGGCCATGTCTGATACTGCGTCACAGCTTGCAGAGCATGAGGACGGAGAGCTTCATTCTGTAGGTGACGGTTCTGATCCAAGCAGATTGGATTCAGATATTTCAAATTTTAAATTTAAATTGGAAAACCTCCGTGTATTACTAGGGGAGGTCTTAGCGGCTCTTAACGATTGTAACACTGTTGCAATACCAGAGAAAATGTGTAGGTTGGATAAATACTTTGCGGTACCGGCGAGTACTGACGTTTTTCCTATACCTAAGAGATTAACTGAAATTGTTACTAAGGAGTGGGATAGACCCGGTGTGCCGTTCTCACCCCCTCCAATATTTAGAAAGATGTTTCCAATAGACGCCACCACACGGGACTTATGGCAAACGGTCCCTAAGGTGGAGGGAGCAGTTTCTACTTTAGCTAAGCGCACCACTATCCCGGTGGAGGATAGCTGTGCTTTTTCAGATCCTATGGATAAAAAATTAGAGGGTTACCTTAAGAAAATGTTTGTTCAACAAGGTTTTATATTGCAACCCCTTGCATGCATCGCGCCGATTACTGCTGCGGCAGCATTTTGGATTGAGTCTCTGGAAGAGAACCTTAGTTCCGCTACGCTGGACGACATTACGGACAGGCTTAGAGTCCTTAAACTAGCTAATTCATTCATTTCGGAGGCCGTAGTACATTTAACCAAACTTACGGCTAAGAATTCAGGATTCGCCATTCAGGCACGTAGGGCGCTGTGGCTAAAATCCTGGTCGGCTGATGTAACTTCTAAGTCCAAATTACTTAATATACCTTTCAAGGGGCAAACTTTATTTGGGCCCGGTTTGAAAGAAATTATCGCTGACATTACAGGAGGTAAGGGCCACGCTCTACCTCAAGACAAAGCCAAAGCTAAGGCTAGACAGTCTAATTTTCGTCCCTTTCGGAATTTCAAAGCAGGTGCAGCATCAACTTCCACTGCACCAAAACAGGAAGGAGCTGTTGCTCGTTACAGACAAGGCTGGAAACCTAACCAGTCCTGGAATAAGGGCAAGCAGGCCAGAAAACCTGCTGCTGCCCCTAAGACAGCATGAACCGAGGGCCCCCGATCCGGGACCGGATCTAGTGGGGGGCAGACTCTCTCTCTTCGCCCAGGCTTGGGCAAGAGATGTCCAGGATCCCTGGGCGCTAGAGATCATATCTCAGGGATACCTTCTAGACTTCAAATTATCTCCCCCACGAGGGAGATTTCATCTGTCAAGGTTGTCAACAAACCAAATAAAGAAAGACGCGTTTCTACGCTGTGTACAAGATCTATTATTAATGGGAGTGATCCATCCGGTTCCGCGGTCGGAACAAGGACAAGGGTTTTACTCAAACCTGTTTGTGGTTCCCAAAAAAGAGGGAACTTTCAGGCCAATCTTGGATTTAAAGATCCTAAACAAATTCCTAAGAGTTCCATCGTTCAAAATGGAAACTATTCGGACAATCTTACCCATGATCCAAAAGGGTCAGTACATGACCACAGTGGATTTAAAGGATGCTTACCTTCACATACCGATTCACAAAGATCATTACCGATATCTAAGGTTTGCCTTCTTAGACAGGCATTACCAGTTTGTAGCCCTTCCATTCGGATTGGCCACGGCTCCAAGAATTTTCACAAAGGTTCTGGGTGCCCTTCTAGCGGTTCTGAGACCGCGAGGAATTTCGGTAGCTCCGTACCTAGACGACATTCTGATACAAGCTTCAAGCTTTCAAACTGCCAAGTCTCATACAGAGTTAGTTCTGGCATTTCTAAGGTCGCATGGATGGAAAGTGAACGAAAAGAAGAGTTCTCTCTTGCCTCTCACAAGGGTTCCATTCTTGGGGACTCTTATAGATTCTGTAGAAATGAAGATTTATCTGACAGAAGACAGATTAACAAAGCTTCTAAATGCATGCCGTGTCCTTCATTCCATTCAACTCCCGTCAGTAGCTCAATGCATGGAGGTGATCGGCTTAATGGTAGCAGCAATGGACATAGTACCCTTTGCACGCCTACATCTCAGACCGCTGCAATTGTGCATGCTGAGTCAGTGGAATGGGGATTACTCAGATTTGTCCCCCACTCTGAATCTGGATCAAGAGACCAGAAACTCTCTTCTATGGTGGCTTTCTCGGCCACATCTGTCCAGGGGGATGCCTTTCAGCAGGCCGGACTGGACAATTGTAACAACAGACGCCAGCCTTCTAGGTTGGGGCGCTGTCTGGAATTCTCTGAAGGCTCAGGGACAATGGAGTCAGGAGGAAAGTCTCCTGCCAATAAACATTCTGGAATTGAGAGCAGTTCTCAATGCCCTTCTAGCTTGGCCCCAGTTAAAGACTCGGGGGTTCATCAGGTTTCAGTCGGACAACATCACGACTGTAGCTTACATCAACCATCAGGGAGGGACAAGAAGCTCCCTAGCAATGATAGAAGTATCAAAGATAATTCGCTGGGCAGAGTCTCACTCTTGCCATCTGTCAGCAATCCACATCCCGGGAGTGGAGAACTGGGAGGCGGATTTCTTGAGTCGCCAGACTCTTCATCCGGGGGAGTGGGAACTTCATCCGGAGGTCTTTGCCCAAATACTTCGACGTTGGGGCAAACCAGAGATAGATCTCATGGCGTCTCGCCAGAACGCCAAACTTCCTCGCTACGGATCCAGATCCAGGGATCCGGGAGCGGTCCTGATAGATGCTTTGACAGCACCTTGGAACTTCAGGATGGCTTATGTGTTTCCACCCTTCCCGCTGCTTCCTCGATTGATTGCCAAAATCAAACAGGAGAGAGCATCAGTGATTCTAATAGCGCCTGCATGGCCGCGCAGGACTTGGTATGCAGATCTAGTGGACATGTCATCCTGTCCGCCGTGGTCTCTACCTCTAAGACAGGACCTTCTGATTCAGGGTCCATTCAAACATCAAAGTCTAACTTCTCTGAAGCTGACTGCTTGGAAATTGAACGCTTGATTTTATCAAAACGTGGGTTTTCTGAGTCGGTTATTGATACCCTGATACAGGCTAGGAAGCCTGTTACCAGAAAGATTTACCATAAAATATGGCGTAAATACCTATACTGGTGTGAATCCAAAGATTACTCCTGGAGTAAGGTTAGGATTCCTAGGATATTGTCTTTTCTACAAGAAGGTTTAGAAAAGGGTTTATCGGCTAGTTCATTAAAGGGACAGATCTCAGCTCTGTCCATCTTGTTACACAGGCGTCTGTCAGAAAATTCAGACATCCAGGCCTTTTGTCAGGCTTTAGCTAGGATCAAGCCTGTGTTTAAAACTGTTGCTCCGCCATGGAGTTTAAACTTAGTTCTTAACGTTTTACAGGGTGTTCCGTTTGAACCCCTTCATTCCATTGATATAAGATTGTTATCTTGGAAAGTTCTATTTTTAATGGCTATTTCCTCGGCTCGAAGAGTCTCTGAGTTATCAGCCCTACATTGTGATTCTCCTTATCTGATCTTTCACTCAGACAAGGTAGTTCTGCGTACTAAACCTGGGTTCTTACCTAAGGTTGTCTCTAACAGGAATATCAATCAAGAGATTGTTGTTCCCTCCTTGTGTCCAAATCCTTCTTCAAAGAAGGAACGTCTTCTACACAATCTGGATGTAGTTCGTGCCCTCAAGTTCTACTTGCAGGCAACTAAAGATTTTCGTCAAACTTCTTCCCTGTTTGTCGTTTATTCTGGACAGAGGAGAGGTCAAAAAGCTTCTGCTACCTCTCTCTCTTTTTGGCTTCGTAGCATAATACGTTTAGCCTATGAGACTGCTGGACAGCAGCCTCCTGAAAGAATTACAGCTCATTCCACTAGAGCTGTGGCTTCCACTTGGGCCTTTAAGAATGAGGCCTCTGTTGAACAGATTTGCAAGGCTGCAACTTGGTCTTCGCTTCATACTTTTTCCAAATTTTACAAATTTGACACTTTTGCTTCTTCGGAGGCTATTTTTGGGAGAAAGGTTCTTCAGGCAGTGGTTCCTTCTGTATAATGAGCCTGCCTATCCCTCCCGTCATCCGTGTACTTTTGCTTTGGTATTGGTATCCCAGAAGTAATGATGACCCGTGGACTGATCACACATAACAGAAGAAAACATAATTTATGCTTACCTGATAAATTCCTTTCTTCTGTTGTGTGATCAGTCCACGGCCCGCCCTGTTTTTTAAGGCAGGTACATATTTTTTAAATTATAATTCAGTCACCACTACACCCTTGGCTTCTCCTTTCTCGTTGGTCTTTGGTCGAATGACTGGAGGTGACGTAGAGGGGAGGAGCTATATAGCAACTCTGCTGGGTGAATCCTCTTGCACTTCCTGTAGGGGAGCAGATAATATCCCAGAAGTAATGATGACCCGTGGACTGATCACACAACAGAAGAAAGGAATTTATCAGGTAAGCATAAATTATGTTTTTTTTTTTTGCTGATACATTTGTTTTATTTATACATATTGGACTAGATTACAAGTGGAGCACAAAAATATTAGCGCTCAAGGTAAATAAATAGCTCTTGTATTCTTTCACCCATTCTATGAGTTGATAGTAAACGGTTTGCACGCAAGCGAAAGGTTGGATAGTGCAGCCTCGCTAAATTCCCTTCCCATCAAACATCCATGGGGCGCACCACAAAACCCTCTTGCGTGTTTGGCTTGCACACTAAAAGGTGTGCTATGCTACTTGCGCTAAAGCCAAAGGTGCGTTAAGAATAGTCTATAAGCTGCACCTCAGATCAGAAGACAATAATGGTTTATCTAAAACTTCAATTGACAATTATTAAAAAGGTTATTTAATATAAAACATTATAAAATTGTTCCATTAGTGGTAAAATTTAACTAGATAAGTTATAAATGTCTTAGTTCAATGTGGCTAACAATGACCAGATATATATCCTAAAACGTAAGAATATTTTCAAAATCACAAATATACAAAGTAGTTGTAATCCAACTTGCCCTCCTCTTCCAAAGCTACTCCTCAGCATTTTTTTCTAAAACACTGTTACAATAATAACAATGTATTCACGTTGTTTGTAACCGCTCTCTATGTTCCGACTCGATTAGGGCTTTTTTTCCCACTATAGTATCACACCAAAAAGTTAGTTGAATATCATAGATCAGTATACTCCCAAATTATAACATGATCAAAATATTGTGATTAACAGCTGTATCTGCTGCTTTACTTTACAGGTCAGTCAGCTGAAGAGGCGCTGTCTGTCATGAACAAGTCAGAAGAAATATATCCAGGTAGTAACATATATTAATCACCATAGGCGTGCACATCCTATTGCATTAGAGTGTACACCCAAAAGCACAAACACACACACATTTATATATTTGCCCATTTGCAGGGCACGCAATAAATAAACAGTCATTACAAGTGGCTGGTTATTGCTACCGTGAGCTTGAGGTAGCAATTAGCGCTTATAAAATTAATTAGAGATCAGATCTATGGTTAATTTTATAATTATGCCCCAAATGCCCCCAAAATACAGCATAGTACTATTTTAATGTTTTAATTAAATAACTTTAGTAGGCAGTATTTTGGGGGTAAAGTTGGCAGGAGTTGGGTGTTAGAAAAAAAATGGAACTGAAAAGTGCCTTTACATTGTGGTCTATGGGAACTGTGTGTTCCCAGTAAATAAATGTATATGCTTATATAAATATATATTTATGTGTTAATATGTGTATATACACATATTTTTTTTAAAAAAAGTCAAAAAGTGGCAGCAAAATGGAGTTTAAACACACACAAGGAATAACAGAGCAACCTTTCGGGAAAGGTCCCTTTGTCAGCTTGACAAAGGGACCTTTCCTGAAACGTTGCTCTGTTATTCCTTGTGTGTATTTAAATAAACTCCATTTTGCTGCCACTTTTGGACTTTTTTTAAAAAAAATATGTGTATATACACATATTAACACATAAATATATATTTATATAAGCATATTTATATAAGCGAACATATGCGATGTTCGATCCGCCCCCAATTCGTCATCATTGAGTAATACTTTGACCCTGTACCTCACAGTCAGCAGGCACATTCCAGCCAATCAGCAGCAGACCCTCCCTCCCAGACCCTCCTACCTCCTGGACAGCATCCATTTTAGATTCATTCGGAAGCTGCATTGTTAGTGAGAGGAGGGACAGTGTAGCTGCTGCTGATTTAGTAGGGACATCTATAGCTAGGCTAGTGTATTCTTTTTTGACTGTGAAACATCAGTCTGCTTGTGTAATCTAATTGCAGTTGCCTGCCTGCCAGCATGTGTGCCAGGCTCACAGCGTATACTGTGCCCACTTGCCCAGTGCCACCACTCATATCTGGTGTAACAGTAGTATAAATTAAAAAAACAAAAACTTTTTTGACTGTGAAACATCAGTCTGCTTGTGTAATCTAATTGCAGTTGCCTGCCTGCCAGCGTGTGTGTCAGGCTCACAGCGTATACTGTGCCCACTTGCCCAGTGCCACCACTCATATCTTGTTTAATAGTAGTTTAAGTGTACATTTAAAAAAAAAAACTTATTTGACTGTGAAACATCAGTCTACTTTTTTGTGTCAGGCTCACAGCGTATACTGTGCCCACTTGCCCAGTGCCACCACTAATATCTTGTTTAATAGTAGTGTAAGTGTACATTTAAAAAAAATGGCTAGCTTGGTATCCAACCTTGTGCAAATGGGGAGTTTGCGGTTGTGCAAATGGACTGTTTGCGGTTGTTTGCGGTGCGTTAAACGGAGAGTTTGGTCTGTCACTGTGAAGCGGGCGTAACCCTTACACTACCTGATCGATACAACATCATACCTGATGTTTTAAAGCACGTTATTCCAAACAATTTAGGAATGTTAGGTGATTTATGCCCTTTATGGATTAAAACCAGACTCTGCATCAACTATGTAATTTTCCGTGGGAGTTTTGCCATGGATCCCCCTCCGGCATGCCACAGTCCAGGTGTTAGTCCCCTTGAAACAACTTTTCCATCACTATTGTGGCCAGAAAGAGTCCCTGTGTGTTTTAAAATTCGCCTGCCTATTGAAGTCAATGGCGGTTCGCCCGTTCGCAAACTTTTGCGGAAGTTCGCGTTCGCGGTCTGTGAACGCAAAATTTTATGTTCGCGACATCACTAATTAACACATAAATGTATATGTATATAAGCATATATCTATGTATTTTTATTTGCTGCCATCGCTGAGTTACTTACCCTCTTAGCTGTGGTTAGGTTCTTATGCCGTCTCTTGCAACTTTGTTCTTAAAATGACAGTCTACTCTATATTGTTATTGTTTAAAAAGATAGATAATCCCTTTATTACCTATTACCCAGTTCTGCATAACAAACCCAGTTATATTAATACACTTTTTACAACTGTGATTAACTTGTATCTAAGCCTCTGCAGACTGGCCTCCTATCTCAGTTCTTTTGACAAACTTAAAATTTAGCCAATTAGTGCTGACTCATAAATAACTCCACAGGAGTGAGCACAATGTTATCTATATGGCACACATGAACTTGTGTTGTCTAGCTTTGAAAAACTGTCAAAATGCACTTATATAAGAGGCAGCCTTCAAGGGCTTAGACATTTGCAAATGAACCTACCTAGTTTCAGCTTTCAACAGAGAATACCAAGAGAACAAACCAAATTTGATGATAAATAAAAATGCGAAAACTTTTAAAATTGCATTCCCTATCTGGATAATGTAAGTTAAATTTTGACTAGACTGTACCTTTAAGACTATTTAAATTGTGATATTTTTTTTTATATTCTATTCAATTATTTCTGTTTCATAGTTATGTTTTAGTGTTGTTTTGCATTTTAAGTCATTTGTTTTCTATAAGAACAGAAGTAATATATATTTCTCTTATGACAACTTATATTTGGCAGCAAATTATTTAAATACATTTTTACCACCTGAAGTCATTAGAGATTATGCACTTTTGACAATTAATTGATTTAACATATTAACCATGATACCTATTTTGTAGATGTAACAGGAAGAGCTGTGACACCAAACAAAACAATAAACGTACCAGGAGACATTGTCACACAAGAAAATATGGGAAGAATTGAAAGTTGCCCCAGACCAGATAAGTCAGGAGAACCTTTATTAGCAAAAATATCTTGGACCAGTGACACATTTGCATCAGGAGGAGATTGTACTGAGAAGAATATCAAACAACCTGCAGGTATAAATTATTACAGGAATGAAAACAGGAAAACAAAATATGCTCATTAGGTTTAAAAGAAATGGCTCCCTAAGAAATGTTATGTTGAATATGTTGAAGAGGGCCAGCAGCCTCCATCTCGATTTACGGCACAGTCTCCCCGTGCGGTGTCTTCTTCCTGGGCCTTCAAGTAGGAGGCTTCAATTGAACAGATATATAAGGCTGCTACTTTCACAATTTTTTACAAATTTGATGTTTTTACCTCAGCTGATACATGTTTTGGGAGAAAAGTTCTTAAAGTGATGGTGCCTAGTTCTTAGTACTGCCTTACCTACCTATTCATTTTGGGTCCTCTACAGCTTGGGTGTTCATTTCCCATAGGTAATGAATGATTTTTTGGACTCTCACTGCCATTAGAAAGAAAACATACATTTTTGAGAGTCCACAATCCTGCCCTGAAATGTTTGTAGTGGCGGGAATTTTCTGGCATTTCTGTACCCCTTTTTATCCCTTTACTTTTCCTTATCCTCAGCTTGAACTACTCAGAGGGTAGGGGAAATGGGAGGGATATTTAAGGCTTTGTTGGGTTGTCTTTGCCTCCTCCTTGTAGCCAGGTGAAATATTTCCCATAGGTAATGAATGAATTTGCGGACTGCCTTGAAATAAAATAATTTATCAGGTAAGCATAAATTATGTTTTTTTATATGTATAGGTACAGGCATAGCTTCTTCTTATTGCGCTTAACTTTATTGCGTTTCGCAGATATTGCATTTTTTACAAAGGTTTGTGGCAACCCGGTGTCAATACATATCAACGCATAAATACACATGCATGCACATATAAACACACGCACACACACATATATATATATATATCCCAACGAGCGCAAAAATCCGAAGATAGAATATAGCATGCCCATTCACGTGTGCTCCATGGAAGTCAGAGAAAAAAAAGTTGAAAAAACCTAACACCCTTTCGAGCAAACATGATCGCATATTCTCATTTGCGCTAACCCAACATAAAAACTTGAATATTTCACATTCAAATGTTCTGCACATAACAAAATATGTTCTATTTATTTATTAATACATATTTATGCATATATTTGATGTTTTTTTGGTACTATATATATATATATATATATATATATACACATACATACAGATATATATAGGAATATCTATTTAGGAATACATAGAACATATTTTGCTATGTACAGAACATTGGAATGTGAAATATTTACAGTAAATACATAGTTAAAACCTTTATGAAATATGAATATTGAATAAATATGTTTCTACATGTTTTCATCTACCTAACGGCAAAGGGCTCCAATGCCCTTTTATATGTCTATAAATGTGTACATATGTAGTGTATATATGTCTGTAAATACATATATACAAATATAAATGCATATGATACATATGTACACATATACAGTATAAACATTATATATACATACATATTTAGACATGTATATGTATTTATGTCCATGTTAAAACCCTTTGGCTGTTTTTTTTTTCTTACACCTGAGATCTCATATCTTTGAGCCTTTATAACTTTTGTGTGTATTATTTTTTTAATTATTTTTATTAGACATTGTTATTATGAGTGTAACTGTACATTGTAATGTATTTTTGATGTGTTTTGTGCAACTTTTTATTTTACTCACTATACTTAACAAGAGGTCTTCAGATACGCTTTTTAAAAAAAAAAATATTTCTATGAATAATTTTTATCATATAGTGTATATATGAGTGTAACGCTTTTATTTTAATGTATTTATGTTGTGTCTGGTGCAACATTTTATTTATCCATAACCATAACCCTTTACACAAGAACTTTCGTTAAAACCCCACAAGCACAAATGTAGTTTGCACTTGTGCTTTCGCGTTTACTTTCAACTTGTAATACACACACAAGTTAGCACGAACGTGATATTTCAAAATTGTGCATGCGCTAACAATAGCACAACATTTGTAATGTAGCTTATAAAATTACTGAGGCTATAATCTATAATAACTGATATGTATATTCCCAGATAACATTGCTACAGAGTTTCAGCTCTCACCAGCAGATATTCAGGGCTTACTGTGAGTTAGCAGTAGGGGTTGTAGGCCGAGCTAGTTTGTTGTTTGTAAAGATTCTTTCCAGAGCCAGATTGTTACCTGAGTATTCATTCTCTTACAGGTCCTAAAGCGCCAGAAGTAGACGATATAGAAAAACACATGCTGGGAAAGAGTTCAGAAGCTGAGTATCAGTGTAAATGCTACAACTATTTCCCAGATGATCTGCAAGTCACATGGTATCAAAAAGAGGAAGGAGGCGACTATGTTCCTGTGGACAAAACAAAATGCAATATTCCAGTTCTCCCACAAGTAAAGCAGCCTGATGGCACTTATACCTGTACTGCAAGATTAATCACTTCCTCACAGAACTCAGAGAGCGGACTTAAATTTATGTGCAAAGTGGAACATTCTACTCTGAAAATGTCAATTATAAGAAGGGAAAGATAAGTTTAAATGATACATGAGGACATAAAACCTGATTCTCAATATGACAATCACACACTGTAAAACATACTGGTCACTGTTAAATGAAAGTTGGCAGCCAAGAATGTATTACATAATATGCAAGGTGCAAATGAATGACTGAGGTTTGTTCTCGTGATCCCAGGGAGATAAAGAGACTGAAATAGGTGATGTTATAGAAGGAGAGAGGGGGGAACTTATTTACAATCTACCTTAGAAATAAACTAAACCCAAATGTTTTCTTTCATGATTCAGATAGAGAAGCAATTTTAAACAACTTTCTAATTTACTCCTATTATCAATTTTTCTTTGTTTTCTTGGTATCTTTATTTGAAAAAGTAGGAATCTAAACTTAGGAGCCGGCCCATTTTAGGTTCAGCACCCTGGATATCGCTTGCTCATTGGTGACTACATTTCACACACCAATCAGCAAGCGCTACCTAAGGTGCTGAACCAAAAATGGGCCGGCTCCTAAGCTTTCATTCCTGCTTTTTAAATAAAGATACCAAGAGAACAAAAAAAAATTGATAATAGGAGTAAATTAGAAAGTTGCTTAAAATTGCTTCTCTATCTGAATCATGAAAGAAAAAAAATTGAGTTTAAGGACCACTGGTCAATTCTAACAGCTGTGAATCATCCCTTATTTAGAAGAGTCTAAACAAAATAAGGCTATAAAATCAAAATGACACTTCTCAATCCAGTAAGGGCAGTCTATACTATGATATAAGAATGACTTTTTAGGTTAAGAGTTAGGAGATAATCATTTAAAGGGAAGCTGTACTGATAAAGTTTGTTTTTATTTAAAGTGTTTCAAATGACTTGTTATATCTACTGAATAGTATTAAATGTATGGGAAATTGTTCCTTCATATTTATTTTTGCATTAGAAATAGCTGGTTTTGCTCATTAGAAACATCACCTGTTCTTCTGAAGGCTATGTCCATAGAAATTCCCTGCTAATGTTATCTTTGTCTAAACATAGTTAAATATGCAAATGCTAATTATATCTGGGCACAACTAGTTACATCAGATTTAAAAAAAATCAGTGTGTCTCTCCTACATCCAAATAGGAGATTAAATAATGCTGTTGTCTAATGTTTGCATAGATTTTCTACAAAAAATATGTTTGTTATTTATATTTTAAGTGTGGTGGTTTCTACAGGCAAAATCAGCTATTTCAAATAACAAAATAAAGGGGAAAGGGCTGTTTGCAAACAATTCAATAAACTCCAGCAGGTAAAATGGATCATTTTAAATAGCTACAATCACTAGAAGTTAACTTTTTGCGCGAGTCGGGTAGCAAATAAAATGTTTGCGCTGGCACAAAACCCAATGCACACAAAAAGTTAACCAGAGGATATCGTGTTCACGATATCACATTAACCTCATTGAAATTAATGGAACAACAATGTAAAAAAAAAAACTACACTTGTGCATTAACTCCCACCACAATAAACTCCATACGCTATTAACCCTGAAGCCGCCACAACCCCCACCACAATAAACTCCATACACTATTAACCCCTAAAGCCCCACACCCCTGTCTCAAATGAACCTATTAACCCCTAACCACCATAACCCCCATCACAAACTACCCCCTAACCTATTAACCCCTACAATCCTCCATGGCAAAATACCCCATAACCTCCTAACAGCTAACCCCCCACCAAGACTTTGTTAAAAAGTTACAAAATATAAAAAAACACTACCATTACAAAAATAAAAAACAATACCATTACAAAATAAAAAACAATACCATTACAAAATAAAAAACAATGCCATTACAAAATAAAAAACAATACCATTACAAAATAAAAAACAATACCATTACAAAATAAAAAACAATGCCATTACAAAATAAAAAACAATGCCATTACAAAATAAAAAACAATACCATTACAAAATAAAAAACAATACCATTACAAAATAAAAAACAATACCATTACAAAATAAAAAACAATGCCATTACAAAAAATACATTACCAAAAATAAAAAACAACCAGTACAAGCCCTATCCTAAAACTAATGTCCCCTTAACCCCCCTAAAAAAAAACTATATACTACAACTAAAACCTACTCTAAGGGGCCTATCTATCAAGCTCTGAATGGAGCTTGATGGCTCGTGCTTCTGGCGAGTCTTCAGACTCACCAGAAACAGCAGTTATGAAGCAGCGGTCACAAAGACCGCTGCTCCATAACCTGTCCGCCTGCTCTGAGCAGGCGGACAGACATCGCCGGAAATCAACCCGATCGAGTACGATCGGGTTGATTGACACCCCCTGCTGGCGGCCCATTGGCCGCGAGTCAGCGTATTGCTCTCCGCATTTAGCGAGGTCTTGCGGACCTGATCCGCACTGTCGGATCAGGTCCGCAAGACCTTTAATAAATAGGGGCCTAAAAATTGCACTGAGAAAGACATTTGTTGGAAGTTGAAGTGATCAGCTCTTTTCCATAAAAAACCCTATACTGAAACTAAAGTAACCCCCCCAGCCCCCCCAAAAAAATATCTTTAAAAGAAACCCTATCCTAAAAAAATGCCATCAGGTGATTTAGGTCTTTTGCTAAAAAAAAACTAAAAAGCTATAATAAAACTAAAAAAAAAAAAAAAACACCATAAAAAAGATTTTTGAATTCTTAGTTCAATGAGCCAATAGAAAAAGCTTTCATTCTTTTGGCTGATTGGACTAAGAATTAAAAAATCTTCCAATAGTAATGCAAGGGCATCCCTAAATAAAAGGGAACCTTGCATTGAATTGTCAATATGCTACAAGGACAGCATGAAGACTGGCCGCCAGCAGGGAGGTCTCAATCAACCCAATCGTACTCGATCGGGTTGATTTCCGGCGATTCCTGTCCGCCTCATCAGAGCAGGCGGACAGGGTTATGGAGCAGCGGTCTTTAGACCGCTGCTTCATAACTTGTGTTTCTAGCGAGTCTTCAGACTCGCCAGAAACATGGGCCTACAAGCTCCATTTGGAGCTTGATAAATGGGCCCCATTGGATGAAAGATAGAAGAAAAGAAGATGTTTTCGATGGAAGAGGACAATAATCCCAGAGGAGGCCATCATGGACCTGCAGCTGTCCCTGTAAGAAGACATATTCAAGTTGGTGAGTTCCATCTTTTGGGGTTTAGCTGTAGGGTTTTTTTTTTTAGTTTTAGTATAGTTTTTTTTTTTTTTTTTTAAGCAAAAGAGCTAAATCACTTATGCCCTTTTCATGTCATTTTTGAAGGATAAGGTTTTATAAAGATTTTTTGGGGTGAGGGTTACTTTGGTTTTAGTAAAGGATATTTTATGCAAAAGAGCTGATCTTTTCAACTAGGGCACTGCCCAACAAATACACTTTTTAGGGCAATTTTTAGAGTAGGTTATAGATAAAGTATAGAGTTTTTTTTAAGGGGACTTTAGTTTTAGGATAGGGCTTGTACTGGTTGGGTTTTTTATTTTTGATTATGTATACTGGTATCACCAAGCAATAAAAAAATAAAAAGTCAATGAACTATGTAACACATAAATGGTTTCCCTTGCTAACAGCAAATTATAACAGTAAGTAATAGTTAAAGTGCATTACAGGTTGTGCGGTCCGGGTATAACGCTAGTGTTATGGCTTATACCGACACAATCCATTCTGCGATCAGAGATCAGTAGTTATGGATTTTGTGAAACAAAAATGTTTCACAAAACTCAAAACAAAAATGTTACAAAGTACACTAACACCCATAAACTACCTATTAACCCCTAAACCGCCACCCCCGCATCACAAATACTATATTAAACATATTAACCCCTAATCCACCACCCACATCGCTACTACTAAATTAAAGTATTAACCCATAATCTGCCACCCACCCACATAGCCAACACTAAATAAACCTATTAACCCCTAAACTGCTGACCCCCCACATCGCAACTTCTATTATAATATATTAACCCCTAATCCACCACCCACCCACATTGCTACTACTAAATTAAAGTATTAACCCATAATCTGCCGCCCACCCACATAGCCAACACTAAATAAACCTATTAACCCCTAAACTGCTGACCCCCCACATCGCAACTACTATAATAAACATATTAAACCCTAAACCGCCGACCACCTTATCCCTACACACTAAATTAAACTATTAACCCCTAAACCTAACACCCCTCCTAACTTTAAATTAAATTTACAATATAACTATCTTAAAATAAATAAAAACTTACCTGTGAAATAAAAAAAAACTAAGGCCTAGATTTGGAGTTTGGCGGTAGAAGGGCTGTTAACGCTCCGCGGGCTTTTTTCTGGCCGCACCATAAATTTAACTCTGGTATCGAGAGTTCCAACAAATGCTGCGTTAGGCTCCAGAAAAGGAGCGTAGAGCATTTTTACCGCAAATGCAACTCTCGATACCAGAGTTGCTTACGGACGCGGCCAGCCTCAAAAACGTGCTCGTGCACGATTCTCCCATAGGAAACAATGGGGCTGTTTGAGCTGAAAAAAAACCTAACACCTGCAAAAAAGCAGCGTTCAGCTCCTAACGCAGCCCCATTGTTTCCTATGGGGAAACACTTCCTACGTCTGCACCTAACACCCTAACATGTACCCCGAGTCTAAACACCCCTATCCTTACACTTATTAACCCCTAATCTGCCGCTCCCGCTATCGCTGACCCCTGCATATTTTTTTTAACCCCTAATCTGCCGCTCCATAAACCGCCGCAACCTACGTTATCCCTATGTACCCCTAATCTGCTGCCCCTAACCCCGCCGACCCCTGTATTACATTTATTAACCCCTAACCTGCCCCCCACAACGTCGCCGCCAGCTACTTACAATAATTAACCCCTAATCTTCCGACCGCAAAGCGCCGCCACCTACGTTATCCTTATGTACCCCTAATCTGCTGCCCCTAACACCGCCGACCCCTAGATTATATTTATTAACCCCTAATCTGCCCCCCACAACGTCGCTGACACCTGCCTACACTTATTAACCCATAATCTGCTGAGCGGACCTGAGCGCTACTATAATAAAGTTATTAACCCCTAATCCGCCTCACTAACCCTATCATAAATAGTATTAACCCCTAATCTGCCCTCCCTAACATCGCTGACACCTAACTTCAATTATTAACCCCTAATCTGACGACCGGAGCTCACCGCTACTATAATAAATGGATTAACCGCTAAAGCTAAGTCTAACCCTAACACTAACACCCCCCTAACTTAAATATAATTTACATCTAACGAAATAAATTAACTCTTATTAAATTAATTATTCCTATTTAAAGCTAAATACTTACCTGTAAAATAAATCCTAATATAGCTACAATATAAATTATAATTACATTATAGCTATTTTAGGATTAATATTTATTTTACAGGCAACTTTGTAATTATTTTAACCAGGTACAATATCTATTAAATAGTTAATAACTATTTAATAGTTACCTAGTTAAAATAATAACAAATTTACCTGTAAAATAAATCCTAACCTAAGATATAATTAAACCTAACACTACCCTATCAATAAATTAATTAAATAAACTACCTACAATTACCTACAATTAACCTAACACTACACTATCAATAAATTAATTAAACACAATTCCTACAAATAAATACAATTAAATAAACTAGCTAAAGTACAAAAAATAAAAAAGAACTAAGTTACAAAAAATAAAAAAATATTTACAAACATAAGAAAAATATTACAACAATTTTAAACTAATTACACCTACTCTAAGCCCCCTAATAAAATAACAAAGCCCCCCAAAATAAAAAATTCCCTACCCTATTCTAAATTAAAAAAGTTAAAAGCTCTTTTACCTTACCAGCCCTGAACAGGGCCCTTTGCGGGGCATGCCCCAAGAATTTCAGCTCTTTTGCCTGTAAAAAAAAACATACAATACCCCCCCCCCAACATTACAACCCACCACCCACATACCCCTAATCTAACCCAAACCCCCCTTAAATAAACCTAACACTAAGCCCCTGAAGATCTTCCTACCTTGTCTTCACCATCCAGGTTCACCGATCCGTCCTGAAGAGCTCCTCCGATGTCCTGATCTAAGCCCAAGCGGGGGGCTGAAGAGGTCCATGATCCGGTCAAAGTCTTCATCCAAGCGGGGCAGAAGAGGATCTCCCATCCGATTGAAGAATTCATCCAGGCGGCATCTTCTATGGTCTTCCATCCGGAGCGAAGCGGCAGGATCCTGAAGACCTCCAGCGCGGAACATCCATCCGGCCCGACGACTGAACGACGAATGACTGTTCCTTTAAGGGACGTCATCCAAGATGGCGTCCCTCGAATTCCGATTGGCTGATAGGATTCTATCAGCCAATCGGAATTAAGGTAGGAATTTTCTGATTGGCTGATGGAATCAGCCAATCAGAATCAAGTTCAATCCGATTGGCTGATCCAATCAGCCAATCAGATTGAGCTCGCATTCTATTGGCTGTTCCGATCAGCCAATAGAATGCGAGCTCAATCTGATTGGCTGATTGGATCAGCCAATCGGATTGAACTTGAATCTGATTGGCTGATTCAATCAGCCAATCAGATTTTTTTAACTTAATTCCGATTGGCTGATAGAATCCTATCAGCCAATCGGAATTCGGCGGACGCCATCTTGGATGACGTCATTTAAAGGTACCTCATTCGTCGTTCAGTCGTCGGCCTGGATGGATGCTCCGCGGCGGCGGAGCAAAGAAAGAAGATTGAAGATGCCGCCGGAAGAATGAAGACTTTTCTGCCGCTTGGAGGAAGACGTCGCCGGAGGAAGAATTCTTCTTTGCCGCTTGGAGGAAGACATCGCCGGAGGAAGAATTCTTCTTTGCCGCTTGGAGGAAGACATCGCCCGGATCGGATCAGGAGTTCGGCCCGGTGTGGTGAAGACAAGGTAGGGAGATCTTCAGGGGGGTAGTGTTAGGCTTTTTTAAGGGGGGTTTGGGTGGTTTTAAAATAGGGGTATGTGGGTGGTGGGTTGTAATGGGGGGGGGATTGTATTTGTTGTATGCAAAAGAGCTGAATTCTTTGGGGCATGCCCCACAAAAGGCCCTTTTAAGGGCTGGTAAGGTAAAGAGCTTTGAAATTTGTTTAATTTAGAATAGGGCAGGGAATTTTTTTTATTTTGGGGGTTTATTATTTTATTAGGGGGCTTAGAATAGGTGTAATTAGCTTTAAAATCTTGTAATCTTTTTTTTATTTTTTGTAATTTAGTGTTTTTTTTTTTTTGTAATTTAGTTTAGTTAATTTAATTGTATTTTTAGATAGATGTTTGTAGTTTATTAAATTTATTGATAGTGTAGGTGTATTTGTAACTTAGGTTAGGATTTATTTTACAGGTAATTGGGTAATTATTTTAACTAGGTAGATATTAAATAGTTAATAACTATTTAATATCTATTATACCTAGTTAAAATAATTAACAATTTACCTGTAAAATAAATATTAACCCTAACATAGCTACAATGTAATTATTAATTATATTGTAGCTATCTTAGGGTTTATTTTATAGGTAAGTATTTAGATTTCAATAGGAATATTTTAGTTTATAAATGAATTAGATTCATTTAATATAAATTTAGTTAGGGGTGTTAGGGTTAGATAGAGTTAATATAGTTAATATAAATACTATAGTAACTATATTAACCCTAATATAATTAGGGTTAATATAGTTAATATATATAATGTAATAACTATATTAACTATAATATACTTAGGGTTAATATAGATAACATAGCTGGCGGCGGGGTAGGTAGATTAAATTAGGGGTTAATAATTTTTATATAGGTGGCGGCGGTGTAAGGGGTCAGATTACGGGATAGATAAGGTAGATGACAGCGGTGTAAGGGGTTCTAATTAGGGGATAGATAAGGTAGATGGCGGCGGTTTTAGGGGCTCACAGTAGGGGGTTAGTTTATGTAGATGGCGGCGGGGTCCGGGAGCGGCGGTTTAGGGGTTAATAACTTTATTAGGGATTTCGGGGGGGGATCGCGGTTGACAGGTAGATAGACATTGAGCATGCGTTAGGTGTTAGGTTTATTTTAGCAGCCAGTTTAGGGAGTTACGGGTCTCCAATAGTCAGCGTAAGGCTTCTTACGGCTGCTTTTTGTGGCGAGGTGAAAATGGAGTAAGTTTTCTCCATTTTCGCCACGTAAGTCCTTACGCTGCATATTGGATACCAAACTGCGCTGGTTTGGTATACCTGCCTATGGCCCAAAAAACTACGGGCGACGGCAGAAATATACGCGCGTAACTTCTAGGTTACGCCGTATATGTGATACCAAATCAGCGTAAATATTGGCGTCGCCGGCTTTTGCGGGCGACGCTTTATATCGGATCGACCCCTAGAAGAGGAAATAGTGAAACCTTACTCTTTAAAGGCTTTACTACATACTCAGGGCGCGATCCGATATAGATCGCAGTTTGCGGCGCAAGCGAGGGAACCGGCGTCGCCCGCAGTTTCAGCTCGCAACTCGTGCTATCCCATATAAGTCGCCGTCAGATGCTAACGTGCCGTAAGTCTGACAAACCAGCGATGTCCAGAAATCTGCGCAAGTACAAATTTCTGGCGTCGCCAGTGACTTGCGCCACGTTAAAAACTGCCGGCGCCTATAAAACCTGACTAAAGTCTAAAACACCCGCACTGTCTAACACGCCTCCCTAACATAGCCCGCACTGTCTAACACGCCTCCCTAACATAGCCCGACACGTCTAACCCTCTATCCGCTATCCCCCCTCACTAGCCTAACAATAAAAAAGCTATTAACCCCTAAACCGCCGCTCCCGTACCCCGCCGCAACCTAATAAAGTTATTAACCCCTAAACCGCCGCTCCCGTACCCCGCCGCCAGCTATATTATATCTATAACTACCTAAAGTGAGCCCCTAACACCGCCGCCATCTATATTAAAATTATTAACCCCTAATGTAAGCCCCTTACACCGCCGCCATCTCTATTAAAATGATTAACCCCTAATTTAATCTACCTACCCCGCCGACAGCTATATTATCTATATTAACCCTAAGTATATTATAGTTAATATAGGTATTACATTATATATATTAACTATATTAACCCTAATTATATTAGGGTTAATATAGTTACTATAGTATTTATATTAACTATATTAACTCTATCTAACCCTAACTAAATTTATATTAAATTAATCTAATTCATTTATAAACTAAAATATTCCTATTTAAATCTAAATACTTACCTATAAAATAAACCCTAAGATAGCTACAATATAATTAATAATTACATTGTAGCTATGTTAGGGTTAATATTTATTTTACAGGTAAATTGTTAATTATTTTAACTAGGTATAATAGATATTAAATAGTTATTAACTATTTAATATCTACCTAGTTAAAATAATTACCCAATTACCTGTAAAATAAATCCTAACCTAAGTTATAAATACACCTACACTATCAATAAATTTAATAAACTACAAACATCTATCTAAAAATACAATTAAATTAACTAAACTAAATTACAAAAAAAAACAAACACTAAATTACAAAAAATAAAAAAAAGATTACAAGATTTTTAAGCTAATTACACCTATTCTAAGCCCCCTAATAAAATAATAAACCCCCAAAATAAAAAAAATTCCCTGCCCTATTCTAAATTAAACAAATTTCAAAGCTCTTTACCTTACCAGCCCTTAAAAGGGCCTTTTGTGGGGCATGCCCCAAAGAATTCAGCTCTTTTGCATACAACAAATACAATCCCCCCCCCATTACAACCCACCACCCACATACCCCTATTCTAAAACCACCCAAACCCCCCTTAAAAAAGCCTAACACTACCCCCCTGAAGATCTCCCTACCTTGTCTTCACCACACCGGGCCGAACTCCTGATCCGATCCGGGCGATGTCTTCCTCCAAGCGGCAAAGAAGAATTCTTCCTCCGGCGATGTCTTCCTCCAAGCGGCAAAGAAGAATTCTTCCTCCGGCGACGTCTTCCTCCAAGCGGCAGCAAAGTCTTCATTCTTCCGGCGGCATCTCCAATCTTCTTTCTTCGCTCCGCCGCCGCGGAGCATCCATCCCGGCCGACTGCTGTACTACGAATGAGGTACCTTTAAATGACGTCATCCAAGATGGCGTCCGCCGAATTCCGATTGGCTGATAGGATTCTATCAGCCAATCGGAATTAAGTTAGAAAAATCTGATTGGCAGATTGAATCAGCCAATCAGATTCAAGTTCAATCCGATTGGCTGATCCAATCAGCCAATCAGATTGAGCTCGCATTCTATTGGCTGATCGGAACAGCCAATAGAATGCGAGCTCAATCTGATTGGCTGATTGGATCAGCCAATCGGATTGAACTTGAATCTGATTGGCTGATTCAATCAGCCAATCAGATTTTTCTAACTTAATTCCGATTGGCTGATAGAATCCTATCAGCCAATCGGAATTCGGCGGACGCCATCTTGGATGACGTCATTTAAAGGTACCTCATTCGTAGTACAGCAGTCGGCCGGGATGGATGCTCCGCGGCGGCGGAGCGAAGAAAGAAGATTGAAGATGCCGTCGGAAGAATGAAGACTTTGCTGCTGCTTGGAGGAAGACGTCGCCGGAGGAAGAATTCTTCTTTGCCGCTTGGAGGAAGACATCACCGGAGGAAGAATTCTTCTTTGCCGCTTGGAGGAAGACATCGCCCGGATCGGATCAGGAGTTCGGCCCTGTGTGGTGAAGACAAGGTAGGGAGATCTTCAGGGGGGTAGTGTTAGGCTTTTTTAAGGGGGGTTTGGGTGGTTTTAGAATAGGGGTATGTGGGTGGTGGGTTGTAATGGGGGGGGGGGGATTGTATTTGTTGTATGCAAAAGAGCTGAATTCTTTGGGGCATGCCCCACAAAAGGCCCTTTTAAGGGCTGGTAAGGTAAAGAGCTTTGAAATTTGTTTAATTTAGAATAGGGCAGGGAAATTTTTTTATTTTGGGGGTTTATTATTTTATTAGGGGGCTTAGAATAGGTGTAATTAGCTTAAAAATCTTGTAATCTTTTTTTTTATTTTTTGTAATTTAGTGTTTGTTTGTTTTTTGTAATTTAGTTTAGTTAATTTAATTGTATTTTTAGATAGATGTTTGTAGTTTATTAAATTTATTGATAGTGTAGGTGTATTTGTAACTTAGGTTAGGATTTATTTTACAGGTAATTGGGTAATTATTTTAACTAGGTAGATATTAAATAGTTAATAACTATTTAATATCTATTATACCTAGTTAAAATAATTAACAATTTACCTGTAAAATAAATATTAACCCTAACATAGCTACAATGTAATTATTAATTATATTGTAGCTATCTTAGGGTTTATTTTATAGGTAAGTATTTAGATTTAAATAGGAATATTTTAGTTTATAAATGAATTAGATTAATTTAATATAAATTTAGTTAGGGTTAGATAGAGTTAATATAGTTAATATAAATACTATAGTAACTATATTAACTATATTAACCCTAATATAATTAGGGTTAATATAGTTAATATATATAATGTAATACCTATATTAACTATAATATACTTAGGGTTAATATAGATAATATAGCTGGCGGCGGGGTAGGTAGATTAAATTAGGGGTTAATCATTTTAATAGAGATGGCGGCGGTGTAAGGGGCTTGCATTAGGGGTTAATAATATTAATATAGCTGGCGGCGGTATAGGGGGATTAGATTAGGGGTTAATAATTTTTATATAGGTGGCGGCGGTGTAAGGGGTCAGATTAGGGGATAGATAAGGTAGATGGTGGCGGTTTTAGGGGCTCACAGTAGGGGGTTAGTTTATGTAGATGGCGGCGGGGTCCGTGAGCGGCGGTTTAGGGGTTAATAACTTTATTAGGGATTTCGGGGGGGGGGGATCGCGGTTGACAGGTAGATAGACATTGCGCATGCGTTAGGTGTTAGGTTTTATTTAGCAGATCGCGGTTGACAGGGAGATAGAAATTGCGCATGCGTTAGGTGTTAGGTTTATTTTAGAAGATCGCGGTTGACAGGGAGATAGACATTGCGCATGCGTTAGGTGTTAGGTTTATTTTCTAGTTAGTTTAGGGAGTTACGGGGCTCCAATAGTCAGCGTAAGGCTTCTTACGGCTGCTTTTTGTGGCGAGGTGAAAATGGAGTAAGTTTTCTCCATTTTCGCCACGTAAGTCCTTACGCTGCATATTGGATACCAAACTGCGCTGGTTTGGTATACCTGCCTATGGCCCAAAAAACTACGGGCGACGGCAGAAATATACGCGCGTAACTTCTAGGTTACGCCGTATATAGGATACCAAATCAGCGTAAATATTGGCGTCGCCGGCTTTTGCGGGCGACGATTTATATCGGATCGACCCCTCAAGGACCAGATATACCAAAGAAGATCAAAAACATTAGCTCAGTTATGGTTATTATAAAAGCATGGCATCAGTACTGTAAAAAATTAAAAGTCAACTATACAATATCTAACTATCTAACAATAACCGGATATCCCCTTTTTCCTGAAGCGTTAAAATCTTGGCCAAATGATTAATTTTAATACAGAAACACCACAGATCAAAGCGTTTGAGGAGTTAAGAATTGAATTTGACTTACCCAGCAAATTTTTTTTGCCTATTTACAACTAAGGAACCTAGTTAATAAGCTATTATATCTTCAAAATAAGGACTGGGACTGGCCCCCACTCTAGCTGAATTTTAATTTAAGTAAAGCGGGAGATTTCTCAATTAAAAAATGGTGTAATGAATCCCTGCGACATGAGGGCAGTTTACATTTAAAACTGATTGTTAAAAAATGGCATCTCAAGGGGCTCAGAGAGTGTAATGAAGATTACATACATAACAGTATTAATAGAATAAACAAGATCTTTACCTCCACTAATTTTAGAGAGGCACATATCTTTTTACTAAACCGAATATACCTTACACCTTGTGCTATGTCAAGATGGAACAGCCAAATCAAAGATAAATGCGTGAAATGTGGCGATAAAGGGGCAGATATTGTGCACTATTTTTGGGACTGCACATTAGTCAGACAATATTTAAATAAAATAAGTTTTCTGCGCTCGATGATACTAAAAACAGAGATATCGGTCTCCTGAGATATAGTCTTTTTTTCTATTTCAAGCAGAGTCTAGAATTAAAAATAAATTATTTATTGAACTGGTTATTGGGGTGGCCAGGTTTCTGCTGTTGAGAACTTGGATTTCAAAAAAATTACCATCCATAGCAGAAGTAAGCAATTTTATTTTTAAACAAATGACATTAGAACAATGTATGATAGAACAAGATAAAAGTAATGAAGTCGATAATTTTTTTTAAAAATGGGAAACTTTTATATACTCCCAAACAATAGATACACAGAAGAAAATTATTTATCCCTTAAGATCGACAGAATACGTTATGAATGCCATATTAAGGAATGAACTGCCGCAGGTATAATAGGCCAATACCGGAGAGGGCTGAATGTGAATATAAACCTGAAAGCTGATACGGAATTCTTTTTTATTTTTTTCATTATTATTATTTTTTTTTTTATTTTTTTTTTCCGTTTATTAATATTTATTTTTTTAGTTCTTCTTGTTGTTTAGTTAGTTCTACTAGAAAATAAGTCTTCAGATGAGGTATATTGATAGGCACAAAGGGGACGGATATTGAAGAGCTCAGCCTCTAATAGCTATATAGTTAACTGCTATGATCTAGCTGATGTTATGTTTCTAGGTACATTGTAAATGACTTTGGCTCTCCCGTTGGGCTGGCCCAGGCATATATTCTTTTGCTATGTTTTTGTTCCTGTCCCCCACTGTTGTTTTCCTTTTTTTTTGTTTTTGTATCCCATCTGTTTTCTTAATAAAAATATATATATAAAAAAAGCCTGTAGTAGCTGCATGGAGGTAGTGAGGCTTGGAGACTGGTATGCCCACATCTGGGCTAGACTCAAGGACAAGAGTGCCCACATAAGGGTTAGAAACATGAGTATCCATATGTGGGACAGTTGCTGAGATACTTGTACTGGGATCATGTTCAACTATAGAAAAAGAAATGGAACCCACTTTAGAGCCAGGAACCAAACTCTTATGAGCAGAGGGCAAGGCTATCTTCAGGATCAAGTATTATTACACTAATGTCAGTGTTTAGCAAAGGAATACCCATACAAGGGTCAAAAACAGGAGAGTTCACCTTGAAGCCAGGTTTAGTAGTATCATCATGGGAATCAGGGTCAGAAATTTCCACTGGGGAATCTTGTTGAAAAACTTTAGCTCATGATTCAGGGTCAGTAATGTTCACTTGGGGACTAAGTTCAATAACTTTAGTATATGATTCAGGGTCAAGAATGTCCACTTGGGGACTAGGTTCAATAATATCTTCACAGAGTACAGAATCAGGAATGCCAGAACAGAAAACAGATATAGTAGAAAATGTAGGTTGATGCAAAGTATCTGCGAAGGGGAAACATTTTCTTAGATACATTAAAAGAAGAACTTTTTTTTCCTTCTCTTCTCATGCCCAGGTTGTGGCATGTTATTCTCACTTGTTCTGTTTAAAAATAATAAGGTTCTATTGAATAACCTACAGCGGTGAAATACTATGAATAAGTAACTAAAATAAGTTCTATGGTTGAATTCTGTATTATTGGTAATTTAGGAATTTCAAAATAAAACAATAGAATCAGTGATAGAATATTTCCATATGGTGAACAACACAGTACGAATAGTAAAATACAAGAAAGCTATACATTATGCTTATATTATTATTAAGACGTAAATGTCCTTGTTTGTATTGCTCATGACGGAGGGGATTGTCCTCTATTCTGAGCTCTTTTGACCAATGTTATGGACAATAATCGATCATATGGACTTTGTTTTTGAAAGGTGGGACTAATAATCTTGATCTGATTTGATTTGATCTGATTTTATTTCAGACATTTTCGGTTACTGTGTTCTGAGCTATGTATCCACCTTCTTGTATTGATATACAGCATGATTTGATTTTTTTTCTTTTGTCTGTCCACTAACTTTCAATAAAGAAATAAAAAAAAAAAAAAAAGAAGAACTTTGAGAAGGTGGAGTGTACTGCAGTATGCCACTCTCTGGTATATACAGAGGAATTGTGACAAGATATTGGCTGAGAGGTTTTCTGGGGTTCAGCAGGCATACTTATCATTTGGGTTTGAATTTCTGCACTGAATTCTCCAGTAAATACCTCTTCAACTTTACGCTCCGGAAAGCTGAAAGGTTGTGTATCTGGAACAAAGTGATCTTTTGCTTCTAGCATGGGGTTCACAGACATTGAGGCAGCAACAGAGGGAGGCAAGGAATCAGCAGTTGAAAGCAGTGTTTGAAATGGCAGAGTTTGAGAAGAGAAACCAGTAAGTGCTTCAAAAATGGACTGAAGGCAACTAGACAAAACATGCAGTTTGGTGTGGAGAGTATGATGAAGCAACAGAGGATCTTGCACAACAGAGACTGAAACATGAGGTTCAGGCTAAGTTTCCTCTTTACACTTCTGATTTTCTGTAGGCAGAAAGATTTTCTTTTTAGCAGAGAGCTTTGATATCTGAGATTTCTTTTTAATATAAGGCGTCTTAGGGCTGTGCCAATGTGGCCTGGAGTGCAACATATTAGTTTGAGAACAGAAATCATCTTCATCACTGGATGCATAATTCTGAGTTAAAAATTCAGCATAGTTCTTGAGAGGACTAATTCTTAAAACAGCAGTCTGTAAATCAGATGTCTCTTCTTCCAACTATGGGGCCAATTTATCATAGTGCGAGCGGACATGATACGATGTTGCGAATCATGTCCGCCGCACATCGATAAATGCCGACAGTATATGATGTCAGCATTTATCATTAAACAAGCAATATTTATTATAGTGCTAATGGACATGATACAAAGTAGCGTATCATGTCCGCCGCACATCGATAAATGCCGACAGCATACACTGTTGGCATTTATCGTTGCACCAGTAGTCCTTGTGAACTGCGTGTGCAATCCCGCCCCCTGCAGATTTGCTAGCAAGGGGTTTCAATCAACCCAATCTTATTCGATCAGGTTGATTTCTGTCCACTGCCTCAGAGTAGGCGGACAAGTTATGGAGCAGCGATAATTCGGCCCCTATGAATCTGTCCAATATTTAGAATTACTGTGAATATCAGAAATAGGAAGATCAGTATTTCCAGGAGAGGTTTCATGATGGGAGTTGTCTGCAGTGTCTACATTTTAAATATAGCATCCCAGGATGTCATTATAGCCAATAACTTAAGGTTTTGGGGCCCATTTATCAAGCTCTGTATGGACATGGATAGTTGATATTCATAGTTGCAGGGTTTATGAAGAGTGAATCATGTATGCAATATATTTTGGCTTCAAAAGAAACACAATAGATACTGTTACTCATAGTTACTAGGAGTTGTTGCTCGCTACATAGACTTCAATGCATGCTCATGAGAGAGTAAAGCTTACGCATGAGCATATGGCTATCAGTCACTTTAACGTAAACAATGAATCACACAATTCAGGCCTAGAATACCAGTGGCACACTAAAATAAGCGTGCAAGCAATGTCGGGCATTTAGGTGGCCGTTAACTAGCGCTTATTTTTGAAGTTGAAAGTAAACACAACCAATCGAGTGTAAGCAAAGAATTGCACGTCAAATTAGTGCGTCTGGAGACCTCTGGTTAAGTGTAGTGAGTAAAAAATAAGGGTTAAAAGGTATATGGTGTATGACAAGGTGTTTGACTGCAAAGGGCTATAACATATAATATATATGTACAGTATATATATATATAGAGAGAGAGAGAAAATAACTCATAGGGGTATATTTATTATAGTGCGGATGGACATGATACGAAGTAGCGTATCATGTCCGCTGCACATGATACGAAGTAGCATACGCTGTTGGCATTTATCGTTGCACCAGTAGTCCGTGTGAACTGCTAGTGCAATACCGCCCCCTGCAGATTCGCGGCCAATTGGCCGCTAGCTGGGGGTGTCAATCAACCCGATCGGATTCGGTATGTGAAGGCTTGCCGGAAACAAAAGTTATGAAGCAGCGGTCTAAAGACCGCTACTCCATAACTTGTCCGCCTGCTCTGAGGCGGCGGACAGAAATCAACCCGATCGAATCTTGAAAAACATCCTAATACCCACTGATATGTACAAAAACAAATATAACAGAGTGGGTAAAGATCTTTGGGGGATGACATAAAAGGTTTCTTCCAAAAAATTTGGAAAACAGCACACCTTTCTTATCTGTATGGGGCACAGAATACCAGACTTGCCAGGTCCACTTCAGTATCAAAAAGCAAAAAAGAGTCCAACCTCAACAATCAATAAAATACCTTTATTTTTCACATGTAGGGTCCCAGAACACACATACAACGTTTCAGGCCTGCATTAGGCCCTTAGTCATGTATACTAAATTATACAGGTTCCTGTCTTTTATACCTCCACCTGTTACCTGTTTACATGGGAGCATTATTGTGCACAATAGTGACATCTTGTGGAAGCAAATCATATTGTATTCAATTTTATTCTCATTTAATGTTCTACAGAAAAAACATTAAAAAAAAAACCCATATATACAATTTAAAAGGGGAGCACAAAGCATTATCATCAAGAATAACCTAGGGTGGTGGGGGTAATTCACAGAAGATGAGAGAGAAAAAATACAATGTCATTCTAGTTTAAAGGAACAATTTTTGATAATAGCTCTTGCCCAGGAGACAAAATTACCCATAATCTATAGTCAGTCATCTGGTGGTATATAATTGAAACTCCAATACCTCTTATAACTGTTGTACTTAATTTTGAGTTGCTAAATTCTTTAACACTTTTTTGAATTTTAATTTGTGAGATTTTGAGGTTTTTTTAGAAAGGTATTATAGAAATAAATTCCAATCAAAGTCCTTATTAAGGGATAAGTGCCTCAAGTTTATTGATTCAGAATATCTCTCTAATTTTTAGAAGATGCTCTCTATCTCCTCCCCTCCTAGGTTTGTCTACCTGTTCTATGACCTGAAATCTGAGCTGACTTATATTGTGATCCACAGAGAAGAAGTGAGAGGACACAGGAGCATCTTTATTATTGCATCCTATTTTTGATTTGTGTTCCGTTATCCTCTCCCTTACCTCCGTTATCCTCTCCCTTACCTCTCTTGATTTATTTTAAATTTCTTCCCATTAGTTGGGTGTTAGAAAAATTCACCCTTTATCATTGAGCTGCAATTGCTGCAACTAAGGCATGGATAACATCCACTCTTTCTTGTGCCTATTGTCTGCTGAATACTCTTTTTACCACTACCTACATCTGTATGTACAAGCATATCCTTAATGTTTTGATTCCTTCTGTATGCAACCATGGGGCCCATTTCAAATTCTTTCACTTGGGGATTGCATTCTCTCAATATGTGCCAGTGTTTTTTCAATATACCTGAAATTCTCTGACTCGGTCTATTAAACTGTGTCAAAAAAATCATATTATTTCTTTCTTCACATTTCGTTTTCTTAGTTTGTCTAGTTCCATCGGATACAGCTCTAAGTTATTCTGATATTAGAGTTGGTGGATATTTTCTGGCAATAAACTTGTTGGCCATTTCCTCTAATCTGAATTTACATTTACTACTATCTGAGACAATACGTTTTACCCTGGTGAACTGGCTTTTTGGTATTGCCTTAAACACATTGTTGGGATGGCAACTACCATACTGTAATACATTATTCCTGTCAGTACTCTTTGTATATAGGTCTGTTTTCAAAAAAACCTCCTTCAATGTACACATATGTATCCAAATATTCAATGCTGACCTCACTCATATTTAGGGTGAATTTGAGGCATTCAGATCTTGTACAAATGACAGTCGGCTACCAACGTCACCCCCCCCCACCCCCACATACGCCAAACACATTGTCTATATACCTCCACCAGGAGGAACCATAGAGCTGGAACAAACCATGAGGATACACAAAGTATTCCTCGAAACTGTTCATAAAAATGTTGGTGTATGTGGGGGCGACGTTGGAGCCCATTGTTGTCCCCAGTTTTTGTAAATAATAAGTATCCATAAACAAAAAGTAATTAGTGATGTCGCGAACAGTTCGCCGGAGAACAGTTCGCCGGAGAACAGTTCCCGGCGAACATAGCTTGTTCGCTTTCGCCGCTGCGGGCGAACATATGCGATGTTCGATCCGCCCCCTATTCGTCATCAAACTTTTAAATCATTTTGCTAGTGTAATCTAATTTCATTTTCTATCAGGCCTATATGTTAGGCTTACACAGCATATACTGTGGTTAATTGCTGTGCCAGCAGCCACCACTCATATCTGCTTAACATTATTGTAGATTTTAAAAAAACAACTTTTAAATCATTTTGCTAGTGTAATCTAATTTCATTTTCTATCAGGCCTGTGTCTCAGGCTCACACAGCATATACTGTGGTTAATTGCTCTGTGCCAGCCACCACTCATATCTGCTTAACATTAGTGTACATTTAAACAAAAAAACTTTTCAATCATTTTGCTAGTGTAATCTAATTTCATTTTCTATCAGGCCTGTGTGTCAGGCTCACACAGCATAGACTGTGGTTAATTGCTCTGTGCCACCACTGATATCTGCTTAACAATCATTAGTGTAATTTTTTAAAAAAAAACTTTAAAATCATTTTGCTAGTGTAATCTAATTTCATTTTCTATCAGGCCTGTGTGTCAGTCTCACACAGCATATACTGTGGTTAATTGCTGTGCCAGCCACCACTCATATCTGCTTAACATTATTGTAAATTTAAAAAAAAAAAACTTTTAAATCATTTTGCTAGTGTAATCTAATTTCATTTTCCATCAGGCCTGTGTGTCAGGTACACAGCATATAGTGTGATTAATAGCTCTTTTTTCCACCACTTATATCTGGTGTAACATTTTTTACATCAGTCCTCTTCTAGTGTTATTTAATTTTAGTTGCCAGGCCAGCCTGGCTGCCATTAGTGCCAGCCTGTGTGTCAGACTGCCAGCATATACTTCTATCCTGAGTGACATCACTCCTATCTGTTGTAACATTAGTGTAACTTTTAAAAAAAAAAACTTTTACATCAGTCTTCTATTGTTATTTAATTGCAGTTGCCTGTTTGCCAGCGTGTGTGCCAGGCCCACTTGCCAACTAGTGCCACCAATCATATTTGTTATAACTGTATTGTAAATATTTAAAATAAAAACTTTTTTGACTGAGAAACATCAGTCATCTAGTGCAATCTAATTGCAGTTGCCTTCCTCCCAGCGTGTGTGCCAGGCCCACTTGCCAACTAGTGCCACCAATCATATTTGTTATAACAGTAGTGTAAATATTTTAAAAAATATTTTTTGACTGTGAAAGATCAGTCTGCTAGTGTAATCTAATTGAAGTTGCCTGCCAGCGTGTGTGCCAGGCCCACTTGCTGCCAACTATTGCCACCAATCATATTTGTTATAACAGTTTTGAAAATATTTAAAATCAAAACTTTTTTGACTGTGAATCATCAGTCTGCTAGTGCAATTGAATTGCAGTTGCCTGCCTGCCAGCGTGTGTGCCAGGCTCACTTGCCAACTAGTGCCACCAATCATATTTGTTCTAACAGTATTGTAAATATTTAAAATAAAAAAAATTTAGACTGTGAATCATCAATCTGCTAGTGCAATTGAATTGCAGTTTCCTGCCTGCCAGCGTGTGTGCCAGGCCCACTAGCCAACTAGTGCCACCAATCATATTTGTTGTAACAGTATTGTAAATATTTTAAATAAAAACTTTTTTGACTGTGAATCATCAGTCTGCTAGTGCCATTGAATTGCAGTTGCCTGCCTGCCAGTGTGTGTGCCAGGTCCACTTGCCAACTAGTGCCACCAATCATATTTGTTATAACAGTTTTGAAAATATTTAAAATAAAAACTTTTTTGACTGAGAAACATCAGTCATCTAGTGCAATCTAATTGCAGTTGCCTTCCTCCCAGCGTGTGTGCCAGGCCCACTTGCCAACTAGTGCCACCAATCATATTTGTTATAACAGTATTGTAAATTTTTAAAATAAAAACTTTTTTGACTGTGAAACATCAGTCATCTAGTGTAAACTAATTGCAGTTGCCTTCCTCCCAGCGTGTGTGCCAGGCCCACTTGCCAACTAGTGCCACCAATCATATTTGTTATAACAGTTTTGAAAATATTTAAAATAAAAACTTTTTGACTATGAATCATCAGTCTGCTAGTGCAATTGAATTGCAGTTTCCTGCCTGCCAGCGTGTATGCCAGGCCCACTAGCCAACTAGTGCCACCAATCATATTTGTTGTAACAGTATTGTAAATATTTTAAATAAAAACTTTTTTGACTGTGAATCATCAGTCTGCTAGTGCCATTGAATTGCAGTTGCCTGCCTGCCAGTGTGTGTGCCAGATCCACTTGCCAACTAGTGCCACCAATCATATTTGTTATAACAGTATTTTAAATATTTAAAAAAAAAACTTTTTTGACTGCGAAGCATCAGTCAGCTAGTGTAATCTAATTGCAGTTGCCTTCCACACCACGGGTCCCAGTCCCAGACCGCATGTCTTATTGTTATACTCTGTCAGGGAAATCATATATCTATCAAATCTATTTATCTATCAATTCTATCTAACTATCAATCGTATCTATCAAATATAAATTGCATCTATTGATCGATGTAATTAGTATCTATCAAATGTATATTGCATCTTTTGATCTATGTAATTTGTATCTATCAAATGTATATTGCATCGATTGATCTATATAATTCGTATCTATCATCAAATGTATATTGCATCTATTTATCTATGTAATTTGTATCTATCATATGTATATTGCATCTATTGATCTATGTAATGTATGTATCTAACTATCAAATCTATCTAACTCGTGGTTGTGTAAATGGACTGTTTTCAGTTGTTTGCGGTGCGTTACACAGGGAGTTTGGTCTGTCACTGTGAAGCGGGCGTAACCCTTACACTACCTGATCGATACTACATCATACCTGATGTTTTAAAGCACGTTATTCAAAAAATTTTAGGAATGTTAGGTGATTAAGTTACTTTATGGCTTAAAACCAGAATCTGCATCAAATATGTAATTTTCCGTGGGAGTTTTGCCATGGATCCCCATCCGGCATGCCACAGTCCAGGTGTTAGTCCCCTTGAAACAACTTTTCCATCACTATTGTGGCCAGAAAGAGTCCTTGTGGGTTTTAAAGTTCGCCTGCCTATTGAAGTCAATGGCGGTTCGCGCGGTTCGCCGGTTCGCAAACAGTAGCGGAAGTTCGAGTCCGCCGTTCGCAAACCGAAATTTTTAGGTTTACGACATCACTAAAAGTAATTTTGATACAATATTATAGTAAGTAAATCTACCAGAAAGCCAATTACTTCCTCTGTATAATCGCTATCTGTTCTTAGGATATTCTCAACTGCTGCAATACTGCTTGTGTGTTTTATAGAGGTATATAAACTAAAAACATCTAGTGTAAAGAGTATACATTTATTTTTTGTACCAATTTTTTCTTCCTTTCTTTTTTAAGCAAATTATCAATTTCTCTCAGTACTAAATTCATGTATGTTGCTACACTATGGGTAGTTGACAGTGTAAATTTACTTTTTTTGTTTATCCTATATTCATTAGTGTTTTTAAACCTTATATTATCTTTTTGTATATTAGACCCTGGTAAAGGTTTCTTCCCTTGTAGTATGTGTAAGTCTTGTAAACATTCCCAAAAAAAGGTAAACTTTCACCTCTTTTAGGACGAAAAAAGAATATAAAATTAATAAAACTATTAGATGTACAGATAAGGATGTGGTCTACCTATTAGAATGTAAATGTGGGGTCCAGTACATAGGAGAATCTGAGAGACCCATCAAGGAAAGGATAAGGGAACACTCAATTGAAAATATGAATTTAGATAGGAATAAAGATCTACCTGTCCCCAAACATTTCAAAATCGGTAACAAGGCAGATCTAAGTCATTTTAAATGTACTGCTATAGACAAGGTACAAACAAATTGGAGAGGGGGGGGGGGCACAAACACAAAGCCCTATTAAGATTAGAAACAAAGTGGATTTTTGAAATGCACACCTTGACCCCCTTAGGTTGTAATATAGATTTTGATTTAGGAAGTTTCCTTACTGTGTAAATTACAGTACAAAGAGTAGTAGAAAATGGAACTGTGATAGCTTATGTAAAAAATCTTTTAGATTAGGGCATAGTTTTTCATTTTAGCTTTATTTAAAGACTTTTAAACATGGCTACATTGTAAAAATTCTACTGCTATAATAACAAAGTATCAAAGACTACTTTCAACAGATATTGTATCTACACTGCCATCTAGTGACAAATTGTACTCTCTAATATTGCAAAGTAAGCCTGACTAGAAAATAATATTGGCTCTATTAGGAATACATTTTTCTACATGATAAAATGAATATAGTTTTTTAGTATCATGTGATTATTAGATTCTTATATATATATATATATACAGTATATATATATATATATATATATATATATATATATATATATATATATATATATACAGTATATATATATATATATATATATATATATATATATATATATATATATATATATATATATATATATATATATATATATATATATATATATATATATATATATTTATTTAAACATAAATGTAGTATTTTTTCTAATCTTGTAAATATATTTTTTAAATTTAAGAATTGTAAGTACTGGGTCCCTAACAAAATGTGTTTTACCAATTAAATAAAATTATTTACTACAGAGATACTCTCTATAATAGCATGACCACTGCTTTAACAACATTAAAAGAAATTAGTGCTAACCGCTACTATAGTAATTCAGAATGAATGTTATAGTTTATTAATATAGGTATGCTTTTTAATTTCATTTTAATGTCGTTGTATAAATATATATAATAATGTTAATATGTTTAGACTTGCATTTTACTAAATCTAAACCTGTAGAGAATTCATATTCTAACAACCGTTTGTTGTGAACAATTGTATTAAACATGGAAACACTACAGCCTATATAAAAAGCCATCAAGGAATGAGTAATTGAGCATGAGAAAGGATGATGATCCTCTGAAACGCGTTGCTCAATTATTTACCCTCTATACTTTGTCCGTAAGGAGCACCTGTAGGAAACAGGTGTAGGGAAGGGAGCTGTAACGGCGTGAACCAAACTGAAAAAAGGCTAAGATGTTTGATAGCCGGTTACAAGATACCCTAGTTCCTCAAAGTCACTGAGAATTTATGCTGGGCATTGGACAAAGAACCCAGCAATACCGCTATTACTTATTGTGGAACCCTGTGGAGACTGGGACTTTTACAGGAGCAAGCATGAAAATATCCGGTGTAAGTACCTAATTACACCTTTTTCAATACTTTGACCGCCTGTAAAGAGACCTTTTTGCCTCTCCTTGTTTCTAGACCTCACAAACTTTGGAAGCAATTTCACATAGACTCCTGCCTATCCTCTCCCTCCTCCCCCCTTCTGTCCCCATGTGCACCCTCTGTCCCTTCTCCTGGATATGCCTGGTCTCTGGGTCTCTATGGCATCTTTCTTCTCATCATCTCTTCTGGCTCTCCCTCTCCCTACTCCACGTACTCCCTGTCGGGGGCCCACTGCTCCACCTGTCCTCTCCTATCCTCCTCTCCCTGCCACGCCTCTTCCCTCCTCCCCTCATCCTTACCTCTCCCTGCCATCTTCACCACACACACTTCCACTCACTCCCAGTTCAATCACACACAATCACAACCAAATATTCAGCCTATCACACTGTAAAAGGAAAATAAAATATGTGACATGTTGGAAAAAAAAGTGTTGTGTATTTGTATATGTATGTATGCAATGTGTGCAATATGTTAGAATATGTGTAAGTAAGTGTACAAATTTACTCAATCCACCAATGCGACCTAACTAACTATTTATTTGTACTCTCAATAATCCTCCACTCCTGGGCCGTGTGTTGTAGCTCAACAAACAATTCAAACACACGCAAGAAAATGGCGGTTGCACATGGGTTTATATAGGGATTTTGAATTTCGTAATTACGTTGCACTTTTTTTTAAATTTTGGTTCCGTTTTTACGTGTGATGTACTCAATTACTTAAAACTACTCTTTATTAACAAGTTATGCGGACATAATGTTGGCGTAAGTTACTGGCGACGACAGAAATGTGTATTTGCGCACTTTTGTGAACATTGCCAGTTTGGCCTACTTACGCAAGTCTAGCATCTGACGGCGCATTATATGTGATACCCCAATGTGCGAGGTGAATTTACGGGTGATCCGGGTTTCAGCAGTTGTGCTGAAGCTTGCGCTGCATATGTAATCTCGCCCATTATAATTTTTATTCTTATATTGCCACATTACAACATATACAAATTATAATGCAGAGATGCCCAAAATCAGTGGAGATAAGACATTAATATTGTTTAGAAGCCAAAGATTATGTAGTGACATAGGTTACGTGGAGACAGGTTTCAGTCTCAATCTACATACCTAATGAGCAATATATATATATATATATATATATATATATATATATATATATATATATATTTATATATATATATATATATATATATATATACTGTATATATATATATATATATATATATATATATATATAAATGTTAAAGGAAGGACGATGCTCATCTAGGTAACAATAGTGTTAATAATGTCCAGTGTATGGAGTAGTCCTGCAAAATTAGTGAATAAAGTAAACAAGAAGTAGGGACAAAGCACTACAATAGCAAAAGATACCAGGAGGATGATATTTGAAAATGTAAACAAAAATAATTTATTTGTTTAGCTCTAACAAATCACTCCTATAAACAATGACTTGTAGTAGTATATATTCAATAGTAAAAAACATATATTGTCCTAAATATTAAAACATATATATATATTAATCGGTACTTGAACAAACAAAAAGGGACGTCTCCCTTTAAAAAGACTATGGCCTAGATTACAAGTTTTGCGGTAAGCTTAAAAAGCAGCGTTAGCCGGATCTAACCATGCTTTTTAACGCCCGCTGGTATTACGAGTCTTGCAGGTACAGGTGTACCGCTCACTTTTTTTGGCCAGATTGGCAATACCGCAAATCCACTTATGTAAATTGCGTATCCTCTTTTTTCGATGGGACTTGCATAGCGCCGGTATTACAAGTCTGCCAAAAAGTGAGCGTTAGACCCTCTCCTGTCAAGACTGGTACCGCATTTTAAAGTCAGTAGTTAAGAGTTTTACACTACAAAGCCGTAGCATAAAACTCTTAACTAAAGTGCTAAAAAGTACATTAACACCCATAAACTACCTATTAACCCCTAAACCGAGGTCCTCCCACATCGCAAACACTAAAAGAAAAATTTTAACCCCTAATCTGCCGAACCGGACATCGCCACCACTATAATAAATATATTAACCCCTAAACCGCTGCACTCCCGCCTTGCAAACACTAGTTCAATATTATTAACCCCTAATCTGTCGTCCCTAACATTGCGGCCACCTACCTACATTTATTAACCCCTAATCTGCCACCCCCAACGTTGCAGCCACTATATTAAAGTTATTAACCCCTAAATCTAAGTCTAACCCTAACACCCCCTAACTTAAATATAATTAAAAGAAATCTAAATAAAAATTCCTATCATTAACTAAATTATTCCTATTTAAAACTAAATACTTACCTGTAAAATAAACCCTAAGCTAGCTACAATAAAACTAATAGTTACATTGTAGCTATCTTAGGGTTTATTTTTATTTTACAGGCAAGTTTGTATTTATTTTAACTAGGTAGAATAGTTATTAAATAGTTATTAACTAATTAATAACTAACTAGTTAAAATAAATACAAAAGTACCTGTAAAATAAAACCTAACCTAAGTTACAATTACACCTGACACTACACTATAATTAAATAAATTAACTAAATTAAATACAATTAAATAAATGACATACAATTAGCTAAATTAAATTAAATTATCTAAAGTACAAAAAAAACACACACTAAATTACAGAAAAGAATAAACAAATTACAGATATTTAAACTAATTATACCTAATCTAATAGCCCTATTAAAGGGACATGCCACCCACATTTTTTCTTTTATGATTTAGAAAGATAATGCAATTTTAAACATCTTTATAATTTACTTATATTATCTAATTTGTTTTATTCTCTTGATATTCTTCGATGAAAAGCATATCTAGATATGCTCACTAGCTGCTGATTGGTTGCTGCACATAGAAGCCTCGTGTGATTGGCTCACCATGTGCATTGCTTTTTCTTCAACTAAGGATATTTAAAAAATGAAGCAAAATAAATAATGGAAGTAAATTGTAATGTTGTTTAAATTTCTATTCTCTATCTGAATCATGAAAGAAAGATTTTGGGTTTAGTGGCCCTTTAAAATACCCCCCCCCCCAATAAAAAAAAACCCTAGCCTAAACTAAACTACCAATAGCCCTTAAAAGGGCCTTTTGCGGGGCATTGCCCCAAAGTAATCAGCTCTTTTACCTGTAAAAAAAAATATATACAAACAACCCCCCCCCAACAGTAAAACTCACCACCCACACAACCAACCCCCAAATAAAATACTAACTAAAAAACCTAAGCTCCCCATTACCCCGAAAAGGGCATTTGGATGGGCATTGCCCTTAAAAGGGCAGTTAGCTTTTTTGCTGCCCAAACCCTAATCTAAAAAATAAAACCCACCCAATACACCCTTAAAAAACCTAACACTAACCCCCTGAAGATCGACTTACTGGGAGACATCTTCATCCAAGCCGGGAGAAGTCCTCAACGAAGCCAGGAGAAGAATTCATCCAAGCCGGGCAGAAGCGGTCCTCCAGAAGGGCAGAATTCTTCATCCATAGAATTCTATCAGCCAATCGGAATTAAGGTAGAAAAAATCCTATTGGCTGATGCAATCAGCCAATTGGATTGAAGTTCAATCCTATTGGCTGATCCAAAAATTTGAATTTTTTTTCAGCCGGCTCTCCCCGTTGATTCCTATGGGGAAAACGTGCACGAGCACGTTACACCAGCTCACCGCTGACTTAAGCAGCGCTGGTATTGGAGTGAGATTTGGAGCAAAATTTTGCTCAACGCTCAATTTTTGTCTTTTATTGATGGGTTTCTGAAAACTCGTAATACCAGCGCTGTAGGTAAGTGAGCGGTGAGGCAAAACTGCTTGTTAGCAACGCATAGCCTCTAAAGCAAAACTCGTAATCTAGGCGTATGTAAATTGACAAATCAATATAAAAGAAAACATCACGTATGTTTTAGCAGTTAAAAAGTTGCACAATAATATCCACTTTTTGGTATAGAGTCTCAATACGTCGTATGAGATAAAAAAACATCTTGTTCGTATATTATAACAAAATGTAGAATGCACCACACACTTCTCCGTTTGTATGTTTTAAAAAAAAAAATCAATAGTAGGGCTTCTTATATATGGCAGTTCTACTTGCTCCTATATTAGCAAAAACCCAAATGTAAAAAAGGATATAGCTTCTTTGTTAAATGATGTTACGTGGCAGCACTTGACGGTATATAGGAAGCTTTATTGGCTGTGTGTATAAAACAATCTTACCAGTCTTATGGTTCTCAGCTCCTTTGTATATTTTGAGACTCTATACCAAAAAAGTGGATATGTTTTAATATTTAGGACAATATATGTTTTTTACTATTGAATAAATACTTCTATACCAGAAGTAACTTTTTATAGGAGTGATTTGTCGCTATTGCTATACTTTTTTTATTGCAAAATGAGTGCAAATGTTTTCACTTTTCAATATGAGTAGAACAAGTTAGTCACAAAAGCAGAGAAAGTTCATTTTGAATGGTGCTCATAAGTTTCTATGCAACTAGGTTGCGTATAGCCCTCCCTCCACAGGGAGAATGTAGTTGGGCAAGCAGTTGAACAGCATAAGCGTATTGTATGATAAAAGTCCATGGTGGTGGGGACGCCTAACTCCTCTTTCTGGCTGTGTGGGCTAGACAGTACCTTCACTGGGGTGGTGATCTACCGCCTCCAGTAGTTGGTTCTGCGGCCTCTCCATCCTCGCCAGTGCAATGATTCCAGGAAGTGCCTCGGTAAGCCCTCCGCACCTCTCTGATGATGCCACAGGTGAAGGGTCCACCCACCAATATGTCAGCGTAAGTGTTCACAGGGTGCTGTTTTCTCCCAATCTTTAGCTCCACTCAAAAAAAAGTAAGCAGGATGCAGAAAATACACTGGATGCAAAATAACAGCCCTGACACAGCTCTCCAAAGCTAGGATTGAAGATTGCAACAAAGAAAGAGGCGGACCATCTGTTACTTATTTGCTGAGAAACGTGTCAGATCTATGCTATCCGATACAGATTGTCTGTGTAAACTTTTTCTGAAGATACATTAAAAAGCTACTGAGCAGCACATAAGTAACAGATGGTCTGCCTCTTTCTTTGTTGCAATTATATATATATATACACACACGCAGAATTTTTTCCAGGCAAAAAAATGAAATACCCTAAGCAAAATAATATCAGTGGCAACATGGGAAGGACTGGGGCCGATTTGTCAAGGGCCGAACATGCTCGCCAGAAACAGCAGTTATGAAACAGCAGTTATGACCTGTTAGGGGTTAATGTGAACCTGACTAGCGCCATCTTGTTTTTGGGCGCTATCTTGTTCCTCGCAGCCATCTTGTGATGATTAGCATCCATTTTGTAATGATTAGACTTTATTATAATGGTTCATTCTGTAGTGAGAAATATATGCTTGTCATCTTATTCTGAAAAGCTAGCTAACCTTGTAGATGTCCCTGGCATTATGCCCAGAAGAATATAATGTCAATAAGATGGTCCAGCGGCCTTGGTGTCTCTGCAGATGTTAGCTTATTATGACTATAGATTATTGTTATTGAGCTAGTAACTTTCCAGAATCACACTGTGCTTCACTCTGTATAACTGTGTAAAATGACGCGGTCCTAACGTGTCATCCCCTTAACCCTATATGCTGTTACTGAAGTCTATAAGATATGCTTGCACTGTTCAATAAACATGATTGGCTTTAGATCATATTGCTGCGTGGTCTGAGTCATTCTAAGGGATCCTTATCAGGTAATCTACATCTGCTTCAGGTGGTACAGCGGCCCAGAGGCTTCGGCCTGACCTGACACTCCCCCCTTGGGAATAACACCTAACATGACCGCTGCTCCTTAACTGGATCTGCCGCCTCTGAGCAGCATACAGCAATCAACCTGATCCTATACGATAGGGTTGATTGTCACCCCCTGCTAGCGGGCGATTGGCCGCAAATCTGCAGGGGGCGTCATTTAACAAGCAGTTCACCAGAACTGCTTGTACAATGCTAAATGCCAACAGCGTATGCTGTCTGCATTCAGCGATGTCTGTCGGACATGATACACTACAGCGTATCATGTCGGACAGACATTGATAATTTGGCCCCCATGTCTGTATCAGTGATCTGGCTTCATATGGGAAGGGAGCACAGCACAATCAGTACCTTTACCATATGAAGGCAGATGTCTTCTGCCTCTGGGTTGAAACTCCTGCTGTCAAAGCTGACAGTGGGATAGAAACCTGCAAAAAAGTGTTTTGGCCATAGGTACTGCATCAACACAGTAAGGTATTGTGTGACATAGAGAATCTACCGACCAATTGGCGCAAGTGGTTAAGCTCTGATACAAGAAATCAGCTATAAAAAAGCACTATCCTTCATGGAGCATTTTAACATAATTTAGCATGTTCTTGTTTAGTATGTTGTATAAGAGTAATGTGGTCTTTTTTTAATGATCTAGTTTCAGAATAAAGATAACTCTCTCCTTGTAAGCCAGCTGAGGTACCGATAGTCAGTATACCGTGCTAGATTCTCTAAAGATCTTTGCTCAGGTGAAATTCTATAAAATATCTGTAAGGGCTATGAGGTTCTCTGCAGGATTCTATAAAGACGAATTTTACTTTAAAGAACCATTGAAATACAGTAGTATTGCATAATCAACAAGCATATAATAAAAAGACAATGCAATAACACATTTACATTAACTGAGCGCTAGATTTTTTCTAACAAATTTCCAATTTCCTCAAATTTGCTGGCTGTCTGTATCATGTGACAGACATCAGCCAGTCACAAACACGTACAAATACACTGAATTCTTGCACATGCTCAGAAAGAGCTAGTGCCTTAGAAAGTGTGCGTATAAAAGACTGCATTTCTGTATGTGAAAGAGAGACACATATATTACAATATAGTGCTCATAAAAATAAGCAGCTTAAAAGCATGTTAAAAGTACAAAGGAAAAATAATTTCATGATACAAAGCAACAAAACATAATGAAATACAAACTAAAAAAGATATTTAAAAAAAGCACAAAAATAAATAGTGATTGAACTTCTTTGTATTTTTCTGTCTAAAATGAATCAGCAGGTGGGCTAGAAAGGGGCGTTACTTGTATGTCTCTTGTCATTGTCATTTAACCCACGCAGACCTCTGTATTTGCTTAAAATGAAGAACAAGGCAGTTCTGTTTGACCAGTGGCGTTTTAAGGTTGTGTGCTGCAAGTACCCCCTTTAATGCCCCACTTAACCCCATGACAGCTGCAGAATGCTGCAAGTACCCCCTTTAATGCCCCACTTAAACCCATGACAGCTGCAGAATGCTGCAAGTACCCCTTTTAATGCCCCACTTAACCCCATGACAGCTGCAGAATGCTGCAAGTACCCCCTTTAATGCCCCACTTAACCCCATGACAGCTGCAGAATGCTGCAAGTACCCCCTTTAATGCCCCACTTAACCCCATGACAGCTGCAGAATGCTGCAAGTACCCCCTTTAATGCCCCACTTAACCCCATGACAGCTGCAGAATTCTGCAAGTACCCCCTTTAATGCCCCACTTAACCCAATGACAGCTGCAGAATGCTGCAAGTACCCCCTTTAATTCCCCACTTAACTCCATGACAGCTGCAGAATGCTGCAAGTACCCCCTTTTATCCCCCACTTAACTCCATGACAGCTGCAGAATGCTGCAAGTACCCCCTTTTATCCCCCACTTAACCCCATGACAGCTGCAGAATGCTGCAAGTACCCCTTTTAATGCCCCACTTAACCCAATGACAGCTGCAGAATGCTGCAAGTCCCCGCTTCTCTGCACGATGAATGCCAGCTTTCCACTTAACCCTTTAGCTGAGTGAGGACAACTATATTACCAATAGCCCATGATACAGACACACAGCACATCACTGTGGATAAGGTAATATTAGGGTTGTGTCCTCAGCCACGTTTTCCTGGACACCTCTGAGCTACACATGCTGCAGGGTATACAGGAAGGAACATGAATAATGCTGTCCAGGATCACTATTCATGTTCTATCCAGGGGTGCAATTCATGTTCTCCTCTGCAAGCCCTACAGCATGTGTAACTCATAAGTGTCCAGTTAAACATGGCCGAGGTGGCAACTCTAGGCACTATTCATGATATTGAACCAGAGACTTCAATAAGGTATCGGCACGGATTATTATATTTGTTTTATATATGTGATTGTTATATAAAGAAATGACATTACACCACAATAAACCAGAACACAATGTCCTTATGAACTGAATAAAATAATATAATGTCCACTTCTCAGATCTACAAAAAGGACCATTGTTTATGGTAAAAAGCAAGCGGAGGCGTTTTGTGAAGCAATATATAAATTATTCTTAAAAGGTGAACACTAGGGGGCATATTTATCAAGCTCCAAATGGAGCTTGAGGCCCCTTTTTTCCGGCGAGCCTTCAGGAAACCTGTCCACCTGCTCTGAGGCCGTGGACAGAAATCAACCCAATCGAATACGATTGGGTTGATTGACACCCCCTGCTAGCGGCCGATTGGCTGTGAATCTGCAGGGGGCGGCATTGTACAAGCAGTTCACAAGAACTGCTGGTGCAATGATAAATGCTGACAGTGTATGCTGTCGGCATTTAACGATGTGCAGCAGACATGATACGCTACTTCATATCATGTCCGCTCATACATTGATAAATATACCCCTAAGTGATACATCAGTGCCTCGTCTAAGGGATTGTCCTTGGTTTTTGATGTCCTTCACATCTTAAAGCCTCTTCAGCTGGATCAACCATTCTGGTACAACTGCTCAACATCGCTAGTGGTCACTCAGGAATGCAGTCCCAGTCTATGTGCTTGTTCAGCAGGTTATAAAGGGAATGCTGGTCGAATAACACTCTGGAACAGTTTGTCCAACCCAGGTAACTTCTCCTTCTTGTCTTCGGCGGAGATGATAACTTTTTTTTAAAATATTAATCAAAAAGTTTGGATTTTAGAATAAGTTTGGATTTTGGAATTCTGGATTTGGGGATTTGTACGTGTATCTGAAATAACAGTGAAAAAAACATGATTTTATTTGTATTTTCTTAAAATGAAGAGCAAAAGAGTTTGCTTATGAAAAAGAGAACTCTTTTAACAGAAAATGCAGAGCAAGCTATGACACAAAATGCTGATCTATATATAATATGTGTATCACATTACTGCACTCAATATGAGAAGATCATAAGCTCTTGCTATACACACTGGGGCATATGTATCAAGCTCCGAATGGAGCTTGATGCCCCGTGTTTCTGGCGAGCCTGCAGGCTCGCCAGAAACAGCAGTTATGAAGCAGCGGTCACAAAGACCGCTGCTCCATAACCTGTCCGCCTTCTCTGAGCAGGCGGACAGACATCGCCGGATTGACAACCCCCTGCTGGCGGCCGATTGGCCGCGAGTCTGCAGGGGGCGGCGTTGCACCAGCAGCTCTTGTGAGCTGCTGGTGCAATGCTAAATACGGCGAGCGTATTGCTCGCCGTATTCAGCGATGTCTGTCGGACCTGATCCGCACTGTCGGATCAGGTCCGCCAGACTTTCATAACTTGGGGCCACTGTATCCTTTACTTAAATGCTTTCAAACCTCAGGACTTTTGTCTATAATTGTGTAGGCTTTATAGGAACATTAAAAGGAACATGAAACCCATATTTTTATTCATAATTTAGATAATACGATTTAAACAACTTTACATTTTACTTCTATTATCTAATTTGCTTCAGTCTCTTAGTATCCTTTGTTGAAAAAGCAGCAATGCACTAAGGGAGCTATCTGAACACATTGGGTGAGCAAATAGCAAGAGGCCACCACTAAACAGCAGCTCCTGAGCCTACCTAGGTATCCTTTTCAACAAAGGATACCAAAAGAACAAAGCAAATGGGATAATAGAAGTAAATTGTAAATTTGTTTAAAATCACTTGCTCTATCTGAATCATGAAAGAAGAATTTTGTGTTTTTGTCCCTTTAAAAAGATGTTTTAGTGTAAAAATAAAAAAATGGTCTATTTCATTAGAGAGTTTTATTTTTAAACAAATTCCTTTATTTTACTGTGTTTAAGCAACACAAAGGACTTAAAGGGGCATGAAACCCAAACATTTTCTTTCATGATTTAGGCAGAACAATTTTAAACAACTTTCAAGTTTACTTCTATTATCAAACTTGCTTCATTCTCTTGGTATCATTTGTTGAAGGAGCAGCAATGCACTTCTGGTTTCTAACTGTACACATGGATGAGCCAATGACAATCGGTATATATATGCAGCCACCAATCAGCAGCTAGAACCTAGGTTCTTTGCTGCTCCTGAGCGTTCCTAGATAAATCTTTCAGTAAAGGATAACAAGAGAAGGAAGCAAATTAAATAATAGAAGTAAATTGGAAAGTTGTTTAAAATTGTATTCCCTTAAAATTGTATTATCGGAATCATGAAAGAACACTTTTGGGGTTTCATGTCCCTTTAATGTTGTGCCCCAGAGCCACTTCAAGGGCTTGATTATCTAAACTATGTGAGCATAGCAAGAAGTATTCACATGGGCAGCCCTCACTGAATTGTCTTAAAAAAAAGACCGATCTTGGAAGTCCCAGTAAGCTGTGAGTTGACTTCCATATAAAGTAATGAAGCTCTCTGGGAAGCAGGATCTTGCACGGGAAAGTAACTGTGATAGAGAACACAGCATTAAGCACATACAAACTAAATGAAGTTGTTTCAGATCACTTTATTCTGCCTTCCTTTCAGTTATGCAATCAGTTGTTTTTGCCACAGTTTAATAAATCTGTGTATTTTAATAAAACTCGCCGGCTTATTTTCAGCAAGAAAAAACAGCAACAACCGAAGGTGCAACAAACAATGACAACTGTGAGAAAACATCACACACATCCTAGTAAGACCCCCGTTCAGCCCACTTGCCAACCCTGCAAGACTCATTTTACAAATATTAGGAACACTTTCAATTTTCACCTCTTGATTATAATTTTTGGAAATTACATTCTACATCTAAAAAATATTTTATGACTTAAAGGGATTTGAAACCTACATTTTTTCTTTAATGATTCAGATAGCGCAAGCAATTTTAAACAAATTTCTTATTGTTTTCTGTTATCAAAATTTCTTCATTCTCGTGGTGTCTTTTGTTGAAAAGCAGGGACTCAAGCTCAGGAGCATGCACGTGTCTAATGCACTTTATAGCAACAGTTTTGCAAGAATGTTATCCATTTTCAAGAGCACTAGAGGGCAGCACTATTTCCTGTCATGTAGTGTTCCAGATGCCTACCTAGGTATCTCTTTAACCCCTTCACCCAAAAAGAAGTATATATACGTCTTGCAGTACTTTGCCTATCGTATATATACGTCTTGCAGTACTTTGCCTATCGTATATATACGTCTTGCAGTACTTTGCCTATCGTATATATACTTCTTCCCTTGAGGAAGCTCCAGCACTGTCGGCTGTTAAGTTACAGCCAACAACTGGAGTTCCTGAAGCTCCAGGCATCTGCCGCATATGGAGCCAGAGCGCGATCAGTGCTTCGCCTCCAAATGAGGGCAGATGCCTGATCGATACAGACTGTGACACTGTGTGTGTCACCGTCTGTAACAATCGTTGCTGGTGTCGGTGGGAGGTGTGGGGTGGGTGGCGGGAGGGAGGGAGAGGAAGGGAGTTGGAGGGAACTACGCTACGGCAAAAAATTAATAAAGGGACAGGGGGGGATGGGGCAGTTACTCTACAAAAAAGGGGATCTGGGGTGTGGGGATGCCATAACTAAAGATCGTGGATGGGGGTGGGGGGACACTATGCTACAGAAATAAGAAACAAATAATAAATATATATATTTTTTATTTTTTTTAAAAAGAACAGCTTATAGGTACTGGCAGACAGATGTCAGTACCTAAGATGGTGCCTAACAGTTAGCCGGGGGAGGTTTAGAAAGCTTTTTTTTGGGGGGGGGGGGGGGGGCACAGGGAGGTTGGGAGTGAGGGGGGATCCTACACTGTAGAAAATATAAAAATATTTATAATATTTATTTAGTTTAGCTTATTTTTCTTTCACATTGTTCAGTGTTTTTTTTCTTTACCCTTAGGAGTGTTACAGGAATAGAAAGTGAATGAGTCTGCATGACTTTGTTCCGTTTCCATACAGGCGCTCATTCTTTACATTCTTTGCTTACACACTCTGTGTTGCCCTGAGAGAGAGACAGCCAGAGAGAGGCAGAAAGGGAGAGACATTGAGGCAATGAAAGATAGAGAGAAGAGAAAGAGACAGATTGAGAAAGAAAATAGAGAGGGACAGAAGCCGTAAGACAGAGAGGGAGACAAAGACAGACAGAGGAGAAAGAGATAGAGGAGACAGAAAGAGACAGACATTAGAGATGGTCAGAGACTGCCACAATGAGAGGGAGACAAGGGCAGATAGAGGAGAGACAGATAAGAAATAAAGCAGAGAGGGACAGAGACAGACATAATGAGAGTGAGTCAGAGAGAGGAGAGAGAGACAGATGAGACAGAAAGTAGAGAGGGTCAGAGACAGCCACAATGAGAGGGAGACAAAGACAGATAGAGGAGAGAGAGACAGAGGAGACAGAAAGTAGAGAGGGACAGAGACAGCCATAATGAGAGTGAGTGAGTCAGAGAGAGGAGAGAGAGACAGAGGAGACAGAAAGTAGAGAGAGACAGAGACAGCCATAATGAGAGGGAGACAAAGACAGAGGAGAAACAGAGGAGACAGAAAATAGAGAGGGACAGAGACAGCCAGACAGAGAAAGAGACAGCCAGAGAGTGAGAAACACATTGTCAGGTAGAGACAGAGAAGAGAAAAAGAAGAGAGGGACTGAGACAGCCACAATGAGGGGGAGACAAAGACAGATAGAGGAGAGAGACATAGGAGGCAGAAAATAGAGAGGGACAGAGACAGCCATACAAAGAAGGAGACAAAGACAGATAGAGGTGAGAAAGGCAGAAACATAAAGTAGACAGGGACAGCAAAAAAAGAATGAGACAAAGACAAACAGATAGAGGAGATAGAGAGACAAAAGTAGAGAGAGACAGCCAGACAGAGGAGACAAAGACAGACAGAATGAGGAGAAAGAGACAGAGAGACAAAAAGTGAAGAAAGAGACAGAGAGAGTCAGACAGAGAAGGGGTCAAATGCATAAAGAGGAGAGAGAGAGACAGTTAGAGACAGAAAGTATAGAGGGACAGAGGCAGACAGGGAGAGGAGACATACATAGAGTGAGTTACCAAGGGAGACAAAGAGACAGAAAGACCCCTATAGACTGTAATGGTGATTTTTGTTGAAAATCATTTAATACATTTTTCTAAAGGATTGTGGTTAAATCATTTAGAAAAAAATTAGAAAGCAGAGTTAGAAGAAAATCTTGGTTGACAACTGTGAGTGTGTAATTTAGAAAAAGCGAGTGAGAAGAACTGAGCAACTGGTAGCCATAAGGGGACAACTGAAGGGACCTTACTACCTGATCATTTTATGACAAATCAGTGTATTCCTGCTGTCATTCTACCTTATTCAGACATTACATCTCCAAAAGTCTTATTATTTAAGGTATTCTGAAGGTTGATGTAGTTTAACAAATAACTTATATTGAAGAATAACAACCACAGTTCAAGGTACAGGCAAGAAGTACAAACCAGGAAACACCAGGATCAGGATTAAATGTACAGGATAGAAAAAAGAATGCCAGGACTTCCATACAGAATAACCAAGCACCAGACTGGTGTTAGCAGGGGCCATTTAACACCTCCCCCATAATTCATGGCGGCAAAACACCTGCTGGGTCACTTCCAATGTCCAGGTCACATATGACTCTACCTTTAGCAGAGGGAACACAGTATATAACATTAACATAAGTGGTCTGTAAATCCTGTGCGCTGAATTTAGCACAACTTCCTGGAGCCATCTCCAATACAAGGGGACAAAGAGCGCAGCCTGTACTCTAAGCAGCATTAACCCCTTAATGACCACAGCACTTTTCCATTTTCTGTCCGTTTGGGAAAAAGGCTATTTTTACATTTTTGCGGTGGTTGTGTTTAGCTGTAATTTTCCTCTTACTCATTTACTGTACCCACACATATTATATACCGTTTGTCTCGCCATTAAATGGACTTTCTAAAGATACCATTATTTTCATCATATCTTATACTTTACTATAAAATTTTTTATAAAATATGATGAAAAAATGGAAAAAAACACACTTTTTCTAACTCCCTCAAAATCTGTTACACATCTACAACCACCAAAAATCACCCATGCTAAATAGTTTCTAAATTTTGTCCAGAGTTTAGAAATACCCAATGTTTACATGTTCTTTGCTTATTTTGCAAGTTATAGGGCAATAAGTACAAGTAGCACTTTGCTATTTCCAAACCACTTTTTTTTTTTTTTAAATTAGTGCTAGTTACATTGTAACACTGATATCTTTCAGGAATCCCAGAATATCCATTGACATGTATATATGTATATTTTTTAGAAGACATCCCAAAGTATTGATCTAGGCCCATTTTGGTATATTTTATGCCACCATTTACCCGCCAAATGCGATCAAATAAAAAAAATCATTCACTTTTTCACATTTTTTTTTACAAACTTTAGGTTTCTCACTGAAATTATTTACAAACAGCTTGTGCAATTATTGCAATTATCCTGCAATAACCGGAAAGCAGCTGGAAGCGATCAGGATCGCTTCCAGCTGCTTTCCAAACCGAGGACGTACGCCATGCGTCCTCAGGCGTTAACTGTATTTTTTCTGAGGACGTATGGCGTACGTCTTCGGTCATTAAGGGGTTAATATGATGCTTCACAAAGCAGACTGTTTTCACAATCGTGAATTTAGGGCACCATACAACAGCCTTGTAGAGCACATTAGCAGGCCCCCTACTGTGCTCCAGAACACATTTGGAGACATGGCATTTTCAGAACTCTTTCTAGTTAAAGATATACCTATTTCGGCAATACTATTTCAACTTTGTGCGCAACAGTTTGGGGAAGGCCCTTTCCTGTTCCATCATGACTGAGCGCCTGTGCACAAAGCAAGGTCCATGATAACATGGTTTAACAAGTTTGGTGTAGAGTGACCTGCACAGAGATCTGACCTCAAACCCATTTAATATTTTTGATATAACTTGTGAGTTAGTCTACCTCATCTATCATCAGTGCCTGATATCACAAATGCTCTTTTGGCAGAATGGGCACACATTCCTATAGAAACACGTCACAATCTTATACACAAAATGTTTCATTAATATTTATATGATTTTTTTTCTTATCAGAAAGTGTATATATGCGCATACGCTGTCAGCATTTATCATTGCACAAGCAGTTCTGGTGATTCGCGGCCGTTAGCAGAGGGTGTCAATCAACCCGATCGTATTAAATCGGGTGGATTGCTGTCCGCCGCCTCAGAGGTTGTGGACGAGTTAAGGAGCAGCGGTCTTAACTCCTGTTTCCAGCAAGCCTGAAGGTTCACGCGGAAACGGGTATACGGCCCCATTCGGGCCGTGATAAATCGGCCCATAGGTCTCCAGTCACGCTATTTTTTTTGCGCTCAAACTTACCCATTTACTTTTAACCTGTAACGTGCACGAGATGGGTGGTTGTGATATTTCTTATCATATCCAGCGCTAACATTAGCACCACTTGTAAGCTAGCCCATAGTGCATATTCTAATTGTAGTGTCATTAGAAATAAAAAAAAACATATTGTACTTTTGATAATTAAATACCCGATTTAAAACAAATACATTTAAGGCCAGATTACAAGTGGAGCGCTAAATATTGTTTTCACGAAAGCAATATTTGCACTCCACTGTGTAATACCAATGCATGATAATTTGCGCTGGTATTACAAGTTGTCAGCAATGCGAACGCGACCTTCAGAGACGGCTTCAGAACCTAAGTGCAGCAAATGAGGTAAGTAGTGCAGCGATAAGAGCAATCTTACATATATATGTATATAAGCATATACATACAGGTATATATGTACTGTGAACACACAGTTCTCATAGACCGCAATGTAAAAGCACTTTCCAGGGCCGTTTTTTTTCTAACACCCCACTCCCACCAACTTTAGCTGCAGAATACTGCCTAGTGCAGTTATTTTATTACAAAATAAAAAATGCTGCTGTCTTTAATTTTTAATAAAATACACTAGACTGTATTTTGAGCGCATTGGGGCCGGCACATTTATAAAATGAACCAGCGATCAGATCTCTGGTTAATTTTATAAGCGCTAATTGCTACTGCAAGCTCGCCGTAGCAAAAAACAGCCACTTGTAATGGCTGATTAATTATTGCGTGCACGCTTCCGGGCAAATTTGCCCGTTTGCACGTTTACAATAATTTAGCGCTCCACTTGTAATCTGACCCTTACTCTGTATAAAGAATACATGGGGGTCATAATACAATGCTTCTCAAAAAAAACTAAAAAAAAAAAATTCTACAAAAATCCAGATAGACTTTAATGGTGGTTGTAGAAGATTGTCAGATAAAGATTGTGATTTAAAGAAAGGGTTAGAGTATTTCAGGAACATTTAATTATTTTGAAGTCACATTAGTCATTAAATATGAAAATTGCAAATTTGCTGCAGATTTGAGCCTGAGCTACAATATTTCTTGTACAATGTGACTGCTATTACAGATGACGCCGGACAATAATATGCTTCTATACTGCAAATCTATCCTACATCACGTTACCAATGAAACTGAAACTAAATCAGCTGAAGGCAGCATCAGAACAAAAGGGTTTGTGAATATGGAGGTCAGAGAATTTGTATTTATTGTCTTTTTGCAACAAGCAAGTAAGTATTTATTTAATTTATTTAAAAAAAACTGTGTGGCGGGAAAGAGATAAATATAATTAAGGACGATAGGGAGGAGAAAGGTTATACGTTATTTGACTGCAGGAGCTGGCGTGACTCTGCATGTTGTACAAAATAACTGTTTCCTGCAGAGTAGGAAATTAACTGTTTGCTCTCTAGAATCCCTGTTCGTAATCTAAGCACCACTGATGTCCTCATAAACTGTGCTGCTATATCTGTGTGTAACATTTAGCTCTTTATTTATTAATATATAGCTAAGAATAGATTTCATCTATAGAGCAACTGAAAAAACAGCTATTCCTCCCAACATTTGTGGCTATTAGGGACACAGGCAGGGCTGGACTGGGAATAAAAAGCAGCCCTGGAAAAATATGAAGACCAGCCCTATATTCTGTTGAGTTGGTAGAATGCACAGGCCCCTTTTCTCTCAAAGGGATTACTGGGATACTCCTTCCCCAATATGTTTTTCAGAATTAAATTATATTACTTTGCATTAAATAAAAATGCCAGATTGATATTATATATGCACCCTAAAACCCAATTGCATACATTAATCACCCCTTTAAATTGTAGCTTTCCAGCCCCAGCTGCTGCAGCCCACCGGGAAATCTCCTGGTATCCTGGTAGGCCAATCCGTCCCTGGACACAGGAGTTTGTTGGGGGTGTTCTGTAATATTTCATAGTTGCCAACAGTCCCTGATTTCCAGGGACAGTCCTTGAATTTTGTTGTATGTCCCTGAATTTGTTTTGTCCCTGGAAATGTTCCTGATTGAATGGGTTCACATATTATTTATCTTTCTAATTTTGATGCTGTGTTGTAAAAATAACCATATGCCCAGAATGTGTTCCAGAGACTGGGTAGGTGTAAGAGCTTGGTGCTGTAATCTGTATAATAAACTATGGATAAGTCTATATATTATACTATTACTTTCAAATGGGTGTGTTTTTATTGCAGCACTGAGTGGGCGGAGCAGTTGAACAGTAGGTCGTTAATACTCCAGTAACCCGCTTGCTTGCTCTGCTGCAAAGTATCCCTGGAATTTTTTTTTTGAAATGTTGGCAACTATGATATTTGCCTACTGTGTTACGTTTTCCTACTTACGTAACGCGTACGGCCAGATAGAGCACTTTCATATTCGCCATTTTTGTTTCAAACGGAGGCTGATGTCAAAATATTTATTGTATGGTTATATTTGGCTGTTTTGAGTGCCGATCTCGCTCATACATAAAGCATTAAAACATAAACACAAAACATTATGTATGTTATTAGCTTGCGATGATAGCATTACTTTTGTAAATGTAGTTTTTCAGGGTACAGATATGTTTTGATTATTTTTTGTTACATAGCCTGAAAAAATAGATTTATAAAATTAACGCTATCATCACAAACTAATACCATACATAATATTTTGTGTTTATGTTTTAATTATTTATGTTTTAGCAAGATCTGCACTGAAAACAGTCAAATATAACGCAGGCGGAAACTTATGCAGAATCAGATCACTATTTTAACATCAGCCTCCTTTTGAAACAAATATGGTGAATATGAAAGTTCTTTATCTAGATGTAGGCTTTGCCATATGCGTTACTTGGTAGGACAACGTAACAAGGTAGGGAAATATTACAGAGCATGGGTGGTAAGTGGGTGGGGTTGTGGGTGTGTCTAGGCAGTTTTTGGGTGTGACTGGGTGTTTTGTGGGAGGGGCTAAGGAGGGGCTAAGGAAAATTGTTGTAAATAGGGACATATGTCTATATCAGTGGGGCAGAGCTCAGAATCAGGGACTGTCCCTCTCAAATAGGGACAGTTGGGAGGTCTCAAACAGTTGCTCTTTATTCTTTGTAGTTTCAGAAGCTGCTGATTGATGGCATTACATATATGCCTGTTGTCGTTGGCTTTCAGTTATCTCCCAGTACTGCATTACTGCCCCTTCAATACCAAGAGAATAAAGTAAATTAGATATTAAAAGTAAATTAGAAAGTTATTTAAAATTGTGTGATTTCTTATGACACACACACACACACACACACACATATATATATATATATATATATATATATATATATATATATATATATATATATATATGTATATATATATATATATATATATATATATATATATATATATATATATATATATATATATATATATATATATAATTAAAGGGACAGTCTGCTCCAGAATTGTTATTGTTTAAAAAGATAGATAATCCCTTTATTACCCATTCCCTAGTTTTGCATTACCATACCAACACCGTTATATTAATATACTTTTTACCTCTGTGATTACCTTGTATCTAAGCCTCTTCAGACTGCCCCCTTATTTCAGTTCTTTTGACAGACTTGCATTTTACCCAATCAGTGCTGACTCCACCTGCATGAGCACAATGTTATCTGTATGGCACATGTGAAATAATGCCCTCTAGCTCTGATAAACTGTCAAATGCATTCAGAAAAGTGGCGGCCTTCAAGAGCTTAGACATTAGCATATAAGCCTACCTAGATTTAGCTAGAGAACAAAGCAAATTTGATGATGAAATTAAATTGGAAAGTTGTTTAAAATTACATGCACTATGCGAATCAGGAAAGTTTATTTCTGACTAGACTGTCCCTTTAAATTAAAATTTTCCTCTGTTGCATCAAAAAAAGACAGCATTTTAAAATGATTTTTTTGGTAAAATGGATTTTTCTGTACAATGAAAAAAAAATCTATTTTTTGTGTCTTAAAGGGATAGGAAATTCAACATTAAACTTGTATGATTCTGATAGAAAGTGCAAGTTTAAAAGAGTTTTCAAATCACTTCTGTTATAAAATTTACTTTGTTCTCATGGTATCATTTGTTGAAAAATAAGAATACTAGAGCTCAGGAGAGGCAATGAAATACCGCAAACTAGTTAGTGATTGGCGACTACACACATATGCCACATGTCTTGGCTCATAAGGTGTGTTTAGCTTACTCCCAGTAGGGCATTGCTGTTTTGGAGATCACTTTAACTATGTGTTTAACTCCTTTTCAGGGGTTAAACACATACTTATATTCCAGCAATAGTGCAGTAATAAAATACTCTAACAAATTAGAACACTTTATTTTGCATTTTTATGTTCCTTTAATGGTTGTGGGGCCGATCACTTTCCACCAATAGAGCTGCCAAAACACAATGGGCCAGATTACAAGTGGAGCGCTAATTTACCACATGCCGGGTACGCAATAAATTACCAGCCATTAAAAGTGACTGGTTATTGCTACCACGAGCTGGCGGTAGCAATTAGCACTTATAAAATTAACCAGAGATCATGGGGTCGATCCGATAAAAATCGTCGCCCGCAAAAGCCGGCGACGCCAATATTTACGCTGATTTGGTATCACATATACGGCGTAACCTAGAAGTTACGCGCGTATATTTCTGCCGTCGCCCGTAGTTTTTTGGGCTATAGGCAGGTATACCAAACCAGCGCAGTTTGGTATCCAATATGCAGCGTAAGGACTTACGTGGCGAAAATGGAGAAAACTTACTCCATTTTCACCTCGCTACAAAAAGCAGCCGTAAGAAGCCTTACGCTGACTATTGGAGCCCCGTAACTCCCTAAACTGGCTGCTAAAATAAACCTAACACCTAACGCATGCGCAATGTCTATCTACCTGTCAACCGCGATCCCCCCCCCGAAATCCCTAATAAAGTTATTAACCCCTAAACCGCCGCTCCCGGACCCCGCCGCCATCTACATAAACTAACCCCCTACTGTGAGCCCCTAAAACCGCCGCCATCTACCTTATCTATCCCCTAATTAGAACCCCTTACACCGCTGTCATCTACCTTATCTATCCCCTAATCTGACCCCTTACACCGCCGCCACCTATATAAAAATTATTAACCCCTAATCTAATCCCCCTATACCGCCGCCAGCTATATTAATATTATTAACCCCTAATGTAAGCCCCTTACACCGCCGCCATCTCTATTAAAATGATTAACCCCTAATTTAATCTACCTACCCCGCCGCCAGCTATATTATCTATATTAACCCTAAGTATATTATAGTTAATATAGGTATTACATTATATATATTAACTATATTAACCCTAATTATATTAGGGTTAATATAGTTAATATAGTTACTATAGTATTTATATTAACTATATTAACTCTATCTAACCCTAACACCCCTAACTAAATTTATATTAAATTAATCTAATTCATTTATAAACTAAAATATTCCTATTTAAATCTAAATACTTACCTATAAAATAAACCCTAAGATAGCTACAATATAATTAATAATTACATTGTAGCTATGTTAGGGTTAATATTTATTTTACAGGTAAATTGTTAATTATTTTAACTAGGTATAATAGCTATTAAATAGTTATTAACTATTTAATATCTACCTAGTTAAAATAATTACCCAATTACCTGTAAAATAAATCCTAACCTAAGTTACAAATACACCTACACTATCAATAAATTAAATAAACTACAAACATCTATCTAAAAATACAATTAAATTAACTAAACTAAATTACAAAAACAAACAAACACTAAATTACAAAAAATAAAAAAAAGATTACAAGATTTTTAAGCTAATTACACCTATTCTAAGCCCCCTAATAAAATAATAAACCCCCAAAATAAAAAAAATTCCCTGCCCTATTCTAAATTAAAAAAAGTTCAAAGCTCTTTACCTTACCAGCCCTTAAAAGGGCCTTTTGTGGGGCATGCCCCAAAGAATTCAGCTCTTTTGCATACAAATACAATACCCCCCCCATTACAACCCACCACCCACATACCCCTATTCTAAAACCACCCAAACCCCCCTTAAAAAAGCCTAACACTACCCCCCTGAAGATCTCCCTACCTTGTCTTCACCACACCGGGCTGAACTCCTGATCCGATCCGGGCGATGTCTTCCTCCAAGCGGCAAAGAAGAATTCTTCCTCCGGCGATCTATATTAACCCTAAGTATATTATAGATATAATATAGCTGGCGGCGGGGTACGGGAGCGACGGTTTAGGGGTTAATAACTTTATTAGATTGCGGCGGGGTACGGGAGCGGCGGTTTAGGGGTTAATAGCCTTTTATTGTTAGGATAGTGAGGGGGGATAGCGGATTGAGGGTTAGACGTGTCAGGCTATGTTAGGGAGGCGTGTTAGACGTGTCGGGCTATGTTTAGGAGGCGTGTTAGACAGTGCGGGTGATTTAGACTTTAGTCAGGTTTTATAGGCGCCGGCAGTTTCTAACGTGGCGCAAGTCACTGGCGACTCCAAAAAACTTGCACCACTTTAGCAACTGACGGCGCCGCATATTGGATGGCTCGAGTTGCGAGCTGAAACTGCGGGCGACGTGGGTTCCCTCGCTTGCGCCGCAAACTGCGATCTATATCGGATCGCGCCCCATATCTCTGGTTTATTTTATAAATGTGCCCCATATGCACCCAAAATACAGCCTAGTGTATTTTATTAAGAAATAAAGATAGCAGCACCTTTATTTTTTAATAAAATTACTGCACTAGACCGTATTTTCTGGGGTAAAGTTGGTGGGAGTGGGGTACGGCACTGCAAAGTGCCTTTAAATTGCGGTCTATGGGAACTTTGTGTTCCTAGTAAATATATATGTATATGATTATATACATATATATTTATGTGTTACTATGTGTATATAGACATATTAACAGATACATATATATATGTATATATTCATATATATATATATATATATATATATATATATATTTTTTTTTATATTTTCTGTCATCACTGCGCTACATACACCCTTCGCTGCACTTAGGTTCTGTACTGTCTCTGATGGCATCAGAACAAGGCAATGGAAGGACGCTCTTGTGAGCCCATTGCTGTCAACTTATTAACCCCTCGCATTCTATTGGCTGATCGGAACAGCCAATAGAATGCAAGCTCAATCTGATTGGCTCAGCCAATCGGATTGAACTTCAATCTGATTGGCTGATTGAATCAGCCAATCAGATTTTTCCAACCTTAATTCCGATTGGCTGATAGAATCCTATCAGCCAATCGGAATTTGAGGGACGCCATCTTGGATGACGTCATTTAAAGGAACCTTCATTCGGCGAGTAGGCGTCGGTTGAAGAGGATGGATCCGCGTCGGCTGGAAAGAAGATGGCTCCGCTCCGGATGGATGAAGATAGAAGATGCCGCCTGGATGAAGATGTCTGCCGGTCCGGATGTCCTCTTCTGCCCCATCGGATGAAGACTTCTGGACGGATTGGATGAAGATTTCGGCCCGGGTGGGTGAACACGGCTAAAGGTAGGGAGATCTTCAGGGGGTTAGTGTTAGGTTTTTTTAAGGGGGGTTTGGGTGGGTTAGAATAGGGGTATGTGGGTGGTGGGTTGTAATGTTGGGGGGGTATTGTATTTTTTTTTACAGGTAAAGAGCTGATTACTTTGGGGCAATGCCCCACAAAAAGCCCTTTTAAGGGCTGGTAAAAGAGCTGATTACTTTTTAATTTAGAATAGGGTAGGGAATTTTATTATTTTTGGGGGCTTTTTTATTTTATTAGGGGGCTTAGATTAGGTGTAATTAGCTTAAAATTCTTGTAATCTTTTTTTATTTTTTTGTAATTTAGTGTTTGTTTTTTTTGTACTTTAGTTTAGTTTATTCAATTGTATGTAATTTTAGGTACTTGTAGGTAATTTATTTAATTAATTTATTGATAGTGTAGTGTTAGGTTTAATTGTAACTTAGGTTAGGATTAATTTTACAGGTATTTTTTTTTTAATTATTTTAACTAGGTAGCTATTAAATAGTTAATAACTATTTAATAACTATTGTACCTAGTTAAAATAAATACAAAGTTGCCTGTAAAATAAATATAGATCCTAAAATAGCTACAATGTAACTATGAGTTATATTGTAGCTATATTAGGGTTTATTTTACAGGTAAGTATTTAGTTTTAAATAGGATTAATTTATTTAATTAGAGTAATTTTATTTCGTTAAATTAAAATGATATTTAACTTAGGGGGGTGTTAGGGTTAGGTTTAGACTTAGCTTTAGTGGTTAATACATTTATTATAGTAGCGGCGAGGTCCGGTCGGCAGATTAGGGGTTATTACTTGTAGTTAGGTGGCGGCGACATTGGGGGGGGGGGGCAGATTAGGGGTTAATAAATCTAATATAGGTGTCGGCGATGTTGGGGCAGCAGATTAGGGGTTAATAGGGATAATGTAGGTGGCAGCGGTGTCCGGAGCGGCAGATTAAGGGTTAATAGTCTAATGCAGGTGGCAGCGATAGCGGGGTTGGCAGATTAGGGGTTAATAAGTGTAATATTAGGGGTGTTTAGACTCAGGGTTCATGTTAGGGTGTTAGGTGCAGACTTCGAAAGTGTTTCCCCATAGGAAACAATGGGGCTGCGTTGGGAGCTTAACGCTGCTTTTTTGCAGGTGTTAGGTTTTTTTTCAACCCAAAATGCCCCATTGTTTCCTATGGGGGAATCGTGCACGAGCACGTTTTTCAAGCTTACCACTACCGTAAGCAACGCTGGTAGTGAGGGTTGAAGTGGCGGTACATTTGCCTTAACGCTCCCTTTTTGGAGCCTAACGCAGCCCTTCAGAGAACTCTAAATACTAGCGTTGTTTAGAAGCAGCGGTAAGAAAAAAAGGAGCGTTAGCTACGCGGGTCTTTACCGACAAAACTCTAAATCTAGCCGTAAGTAGGAAACAATTGCTAAGTTGGCATGATAGCAACAACTTAGAGCAATATTTAAAATATAATATCATACCTAAAGGACTACGTTTAGAGAAAACACTAATAATAGAAAATACAGAAGTAGAACTCCTGACTGAATTGGATTCAGCTATGGAAGAATGCACAATAAAGTTTATAAATATATATGACTGAATTGGATTCAGCTATGGAAGAATGCACAATAAAGTTTATAAATATTTTAATCAAATATAGGAATAAGACATTTTTAAGTCTGGGAGAAGAGATTAGAGATATAAGGAAGAAATTAAACAACTTTAAAAGAGATGTCTATTACGAAGAATTAGATAGAGAAAACAAAGCTAAACTAAAAAGATTTGACAACATAGTGGAGAAGAAAAAATTAGACACATTTTTGAGGGATTATTGTTTGGAAAAGAAGAAACGGATAAAAATACAGCAGAAATGGTTTTGACTGAAACACCTGATACACCAGGATTCAATAAAGAAAGTAATAACTGGACATGTATTACCAATTCAGAGTACTCGGCCGTTGATCCCTTTAGGGAACTAGCAAGAGAAACTAGGATGAATAGAGAGAATGGTTTAATGTCAAATAATAGCCGTAAGAATACAACAATGAAGAACGTCTATGGACAGCATAATAACAGGAATAATGGAAATAAAAAGAACTTTAATAACAGAAGATATCAGAATAATCACAATTATGGAAGAGAGGGAAGACCCCATATACTTTTTAACGGGAGAGGGAACCTAGAAAGTACAAAATATTATGAGAATGGAAACGTGCACTCTAAGTCCTCCACGAACAAGAGAAATATAAGTGATTATTATAGGAAGTCTTATGGATATAACAGCCAATATAATTGGTGAAACAGAAATCCATCTTCTAACAACAGAGACATACACCTTGGGATGAATACAGCATATGCTGGGGAATTTCAGCACCAAAATCAGGATAATAACCCACAGGCGGGCTATAAGAAAATAAATCATAATCAACATTTTTTAGGGCAGCGAATAAAAAAACAGTCTTACCCATTTTTAGGGGAGATATTAAGACCCCCAAAAAACTCAGAGAGAAATAAGGGAGACGGTGGCAGATACTCCGAGACTGGAACCCCAGTGGAGGGAGAGAGGCCTAAAAAGACAAAATATAGAGGATGCAGAGGAGGGAGAAAGCATGGAAAGAAAAAAACAGAAGTCAAACCTGATATGGGAAATGAAGATGTAAAGGCGAAATTTTCAATCTGTCTACAAGAACATTCACTGGAGAAGAGATTAAAACGTTAGAAAAAGGACTTTCATTTGCACTGACAAGGGGTCCAAATTCCTTTCAACTATTCATAGACCTTAAAGGGATACTGAACCCAAGTTTTTTCTTTCATGATTCAGATAGAGCATGCAATTTTAAGCAACTTTCTATTTTACTCCTATTATCAATTTTTCTTCGTTCTCTTGCTCTCTTTATTTGAAAAAGAAGGCATCTAAGCTAAGAAGTCAGCAAATTTTTGGTTCAGACCATGGACAGCACTTGTTTATTGGTGCTGTCCAATCAGCAAGGACAACCCAGGTTGTTCACCAAAAATGGGCTGGCATCTAAACTTACATTCTTGCTTTTCAAATAAACATACCAAGAGAATGAAGAAAATTTGATAAAAGGAGTAAATTATAAAGTTGCTTAAAATTGCATGCTCTATCTGAATCACAAAAGAAAAAATTTGGGTTCAGTGTCCCTTTAACAAATTTATCCGTAAACCTACCTTAAAAAGGCACTTTTAAAAAAATTCTAAGAACAAGAAACAAGGAAATCTGAGTAATGATGGGGTACTAGACATTGCTCAAGATACTTTGAGAATTCTTGAAGGTCTGGAGGAAGAAAGTGACCGAGCGTTTGGGAAGGTCCAACTAAATGAACATACTTCACTTAAACCTACAACTCCCTTCTATCCAGTGCATTCCAAAGGAAGCCTAATAACTGTGTTCTCTAATCTGGTACAAGAAGAATTTAACCAGAAGCTAAAAGATCAATAGATAATTTATCAATAAAGGAGAAATATTTTATCAAAAGCCTTGAGGAGGACGCTAATATCATTCTCCAGGAAGCAGACAAGGGGGAGGCATTGTCATCCAGGATCGAATTGACTATGTACAAGAAGCCTACAACTTATTGCTAGATGGTTCTAACTATAGGAAACTTCCTGGGGACCCCACTGCTGCCTTCCAGAGAGAATATGGTCACCTCCTGGATGATGCAAAAGAAAGTGGCATACTAAATGAAAATGAAGAAGCCTTTCTGAAAAATGACAACCCCACCACGGCTATCTTCTACCATCTTCTGAAAGTACATAAGAGTAGAGAAATGCCACCAGGTAGACCTATAGTGTCCGGTATCAACTCTCTGACTTCAAAATTATCGGAGTACATTGATACTTTTCTCCAACCACTAGTACCTAGATTGAAGTCTTATTTGAGGGATACTCCGGAAGCAATTGAGAAGTTCACTGAAATTGTTTGGAATAGCAAATTGATCTGGGTCACCTTAGATGTGAGTGCCCTGCATACAAACATTCCACATAGAAAGGGAGTGGAAGCAGGGAAGACGTGTTAATTTCTCCTAAATTCTATTTCTTTCATTTTGGAGAAAAACTTTATCTCTTTGAGAGGGAATTCTTCCTACAACTCCAGGGTACAGCAATGGGCACTCGTTTTGCACTGAGTTTTGCTAATCTGTACATGGGGTTGTGGGAGGAACAATGTATTTGGAATAACAATCCCTTCATCGTGTATATTAAAAAATGGGGAAGATATATTGACGATATCATTATGATATCGGAAGGACCTGAGGATTTGTTGAAATAATTTACCACCTCTCTTAACCTCAATAACTTTAACTTGACTTTCACAGAGAAAAGCAGCATGATCTGTCTATCTATATTGTTGCTATTATAAATGCACTGATTGTTCCTTGGTGTAATCGAAGTGAAATTTTGTTTGGGTATTTAAGATCCTTGCACACTTATCACTACACCTTAGGAAGCTACATATTTCTTAGGATTTCAAAATAAGTTCGACACATTTAGTTAGCTCGCTGTGTCAAAATTCCCATCGGCTGTCACCTTTGTTTTGTGCAATCACAAACATAGATCGTTATTATACTTCCCTCTCCACGTATGTCATATCCAGGATACACTCCCCCTCTATATTCTCTCTTAGGGAATAGTTATTCACATAGTGCTTTACACAGACATATGCGCTCTCCTTATTGGTTATGTGAGACACACCTCCTTTTTGTATGAGTCAGATGAGACTCATTCTACCAATGATATTCCAGGAGTGGAGGTGGAGTAAAGTATGGCCGATTAGTTTAAAGCCCTGTATCTCGATCAGTTTATTTACAACACTCCTCTGATGAAGAAGGTACTATACTACATTTTAAACCTTTAAAACGCGTTAGGAAAGAATTTTAAAGAGACTTTTGTTTGCTGCTATTACCTGGATGGTTGGTTTTACAACTTTGTAACACAGTTTGGGAATTTTTCCACACTTGGTCTGTTGTTCGTTTTTATAAATTGTGGGAGTTATTATGCTTGTCTGATACCTCATAATGCATTGAGGTTAAACAATGTAAGCAGTTTTTACCTAAGCGTGTAATAAAATTTGTGTGATTTTCTATACAATATTGCACTATTTGTTTGGCATTTTTTGTCTCCTCCCATATACTCTGCCCCCTGTGACATGGAGAGGGAAGGAGAAAGGAGGAAGGAGAGAGAAGGATATCTAACATACCCAGGCTGCACTGAAGCAAACATTTGAACTGACTGATACGGGACTTCTTATTTATAGATGCACAGCACTTACCTTGTTTGATTGAGGTTATTTCTAGTTAGTGGGCAATTTTAACACGTATATGTGGACATCATCTTAACTACTCAGCACCAGATCGACTGTGATAATTGCACACGTCTGATTCAGCAACCTATTGCTCTGTTTTTGTACATTTAATTTAATTTATTTTGTTTTTAATGTATGTTGGTTTTGCAAGGACAATATCCATTTTTTAACAAAGTATTACACACATCTGTTTATGAATCATTCATTATTCAACCTGCAGGTGGATTTATGGATTGTTAATTGTTCTTTGTCCCAACGCATTTATTTTAGACATTTGCTTATATGAGAGAATCATCTCTTTTAATCTAGATACATGTTCACATTCCAATAGACAATTTTGGTTTAAACACTTTCCCTTTTTGTTAAACTTCTGATTGGAACTAACAATTCCCTTATAACGTAATAGTGTGCCACTCACCACCCTTCCTATAAATATCCTTGCTTTAAAATTTGGACACTAGATACTCTGGGGTGGGGACCCCAGTTTTTTTCTGTGTTCAGGTATTAGGCAGCATATTTTAAGTTATATATTTTATATATTTTATATATATATATACTATACTGTCCCAGGGTTTCTAACTTAGCGCTGATTTTACCTTTCTCCCCATACCTATATATAAACACGTTATTATATATATATATATATATATATATATTAGTATTGCTAGTTTCAAAGTGTTTTTTGTATGAATGATTGACAGTTTATGTCTCTTTAAAAAATAAAAACTGTACAAACATGAATAGCATAATGCATAATGCTAAAGATTTATATGAAACGTGTTAGGCAAATGCATTTATGTATCTGCATTTTATATTCAGTGATAAACTGTTGTTGATAATGATACACTGTTGTTTTAATCATTATTTTATTTTAAATTCTTTCTCATTATTTTATACTAGTGTTAAAGCCTGTGTACATGGGCCAAAATGTTTAAGGAAAGAAATATACCTATCCTCTATCCATCTATCCCTATTGCTCTATCTCTATTCATATCCCTCTATTGATCTATCCCTCTATCTCTATCCTTCTATCCCTATCCCTCTATCCCTCTATCCTAATCCATCTATCCCTCTATCCCGCTATCTCTATCCCTCTATCCCTATCCTTCTATACATCTATCCCTATCCCTCTATCCCTATCTCTCTATCCCTTTCCCTCTGCAATGTAAGATCCCCTAACCCTACAACCTCCCTGATCCCCCTAAAACAGCTCTCTGACCCTCCCCCCTCTAAGTATTGCTGCCATCTTAGTTACTGGCAGCTGTCTGCCAGTACCTATTAACCACTTTTTTTCTTTAGACCTCTTTTTTTCACTAATGTAGTGGTCCCACCACCTTCCCCCTTCCGTGATCGCCATTTAGTGCCCCCCGCACCCCCAAACCATTTTTCTGTAGTGTAGCTGCCCCATCCCTCCCTGTTCCTTTAGGAAAATTATTTTTGCAGCATTGGGCCCTTCCACTCCCTTCCCACTTTGCTGCTGAGCCTTCTGCCCACCTTCCTGCCGACACCTCCCGCCAGAACCAGTAGAAGATTGTTAAAGATGGTGACACACACAGTGTTACCATCTGTAACGATCAGGCATCTGCCCTCATATGGAGGCGGAGCACCGATCTTGATCTTGCTCCATATGTGACAGATGCCTGGAGCTCCAGGAGCTCCAGCTCTAAGCTGTAACATAACAGCTAAGACTGCTGGAGCATTCTGAAGCTGTCTTGTGCTGCGGTTAAAGGCGAGGTATGTTTGTCCTCACACAGTCTCTACTGCGCATTAAAAATACATGGCCTTTTATAATATAGGATTGCATGATTAGTATTTAAAATAAAATACTTTCTTTCTATTGGTTGATTAAAAACCAGTCAGTAGGGATTGGATGATTAAAAATCAGTCAATATGGATGAAGAGGGTCCTGGCATTGAAGAAGATTGCGGAGTGTAGGCGGTGGAAGAAGTCACCGAAGTCCACCTCCGTGAAGATGGGCCCCAGGCGCCTGGACCCAGGATGAAGAGGGCCCAGACATTGAAGAAGATTGCAAAGAGAAGGCGGCGGAAGAGGCCGCTGAGAAGATGGGCCCCCAGCGCCTGGACCCGGGATGAAGAAGGCCCCAGTGTGGATTAAGAGGAGCTGGATATTCGCATGGTGTGTTAAAACTTTTGATTTAGTTAGGGCTTTTTTGGGTGGGTTTTTTATTTTAAAGAATATGATAGTTTTTATTTTAAATTTTAGGATAGGTCTTGTAGTTACACTTTATTATTTTGGGGGGTTAATTGTATTGCAGAGGGGAGTGTTGTGATTTTTTTTAAATGTAAAAGAACTGTATTGACTTTAGGGCAATGCCCTACAAAAGGCCCTTTTAAGAGCTATTGTAATAGTAACATAGTAACTTAGTAGATGAGGTTGAAAAAAGACCGGAGTCCATCGAGTTCAACCTATACAAATCTAAAATATATACAAAAAGCTCCAGTTAAGCTTAAATAATCCCACTAAAAGGTGACCCATTTAATACTAGTAATATATATTTAGCGTTAGTTTTTTTGTTTTGGATTATTTTTTATGAGGCATGTAGGTTAGTGTTAAGCGTAATGTTGGTTTAATTGTAACTTTTTTTATGTAACTTTGGGGGTTATTTTAGAGAGGTGGTTAAGTGTTATGTAGTGGAGTTCTAGTTTGTATTGAGAGGTGGCAGTTTAGTTTTTAATCACCTAACCACCTCCTATACCTGTATGGAAGTTTATTAGGTGATTAAGTTAGGGCAGCTTAGGGGCTAATCGTGTATTTTATCATTTATCTAAAATGTTTAAAATAGTATGCATTCTCATGTATGATGAATATTCTTTATATAATGTATATAAATTAATATATATTTATTTTTTCTTCTTGTGTTTATTATTTTAAATATATATATATATATATATATATATATATATATATATATATATATATATATATATATATATATATATATATTTATATAGCAAGAATATTTACATTTTAATTTATATCCAATACTTTATTTAAAAGATTGTAGATATAATGTAGTCAGGTCTTGCATTGACATTCAATATTTAAACTTATGCATGTATATTGCATAAAGGTCTAAGTATTGCATATATATTAAAATTAATTTATATTAGCTTGTTGTGTTTATTATTTATAACATAGATATATATGTTAACATATATTTATGTTATAGTAGTCAGTACTATTAAATTATATTTGTACATAACAGGCATGCAGTTATGTAGAACTATAATTTTAATTATACTTTCTTTAATAACAAATAATAAACACAACAAGCAACATTAACTAACTAATTAATTTATATGCAAATATTTTAATAATATGCATTCTACATAACAGTATTATTTTAAATATTGAATATTTAGTGTAGGACTTTACTTGTTTGGGGGTGCTACCTTCTAGGAGGAATGGGGGACACTTTAATTCTGGTCCCCCATTCCTCCCAGAAGGTAGCAACCCCATCCCTCAAATTGGCAACATCATACTAAAGGGGCAACTTGATCCCTTAGCTGCACCCTGCTCGATCGGCACCCCTTTTAAGAAACATCGGACTGGGGCTCAATTCCAGTCCAATGCTCTATTCCAGGAGCCAGGCTAGGCCAGCAAGGTTTTGCCGGCCCTCCAACGGTCGGCCACTGCCATTTAGTGACACATCATTTAAACATTGTTTAGAATTTTAGTGACATAGTTTTTGATTATCATGTCCTAAGTACTTTAGCTTGGTATACAGACAGAGATAAGATAAAGAAGCATCTGTGTTTACAGAAATTAATAAAATAAGGAGATTTAATTTCCCTGCAAGTTCAATACATTTTGATGGGTGGCAAAGAACAAAAAAAAATCTATTTTATATACAACAATAAACATAAATTAACATATTTAATACATTTTATACTATGATGCTGGTATGACAAGTCATTGGAAATACATTAAAAGGGGAAAAATACAGTACACTCTATACAGTCCCTTTAATGAGTTATATTCTGGGAAATTTTGTTAAATTTGACCAGGAGTCAAGTTTTGTTTTGTTTTTTGTTAGATATTGAATCTTTGCAAAATTTATTAGATGGAGGCAGGAGAGGAAAGACAGATAATGTTATTATTTTTAACTCTTCTTTTTCCAAAGATAGGAAATAAAAAAGGGGAAAGAGAGGGTAAAAATTGGGTGGGTAAAAATAAAAAGCAAAATATCTGAGTAATAGAATCTTTACAAATATTTATTTAGAAATCATTTGTATCATTTTACTTATGTACAGTGATGATAAACTCTCCCCTTTTTAAAACCAGATTTGGAATGTTAGTGATATCTTAAATGCGCTAGAACTTACTTTTTAATATAGATATCAAATGTTAATTCCCTGTGCTCTGCCATCCACTTCAAAAATCAGTTTTTCTGTGAGCTTAAAGGGACATTATACACTAGATTTTTCTTTGCATAAATGTTTTCTAGATGATCTATTTATATAGTCCATCTGGGAGTGTTTTTTTTATAACAATGTATAGTTTTTGCCTATTTTTATAACAATAATAACAATGTGCTGGTTTTCAGACTCCTAACCAAGCCCCAAAGTGTCAGTCGTTAACATGCATTTACAGACCACTGCTGGCTCCTGTTTGTCTAATCTGTCTTTTCATATGAGGGGGGGGGGGGTATCTGCACCCAGCCTATTTCACTGGGTGTTCCAGCTAATCTCATCAACAGTGCTAAACTTGGAGCTTCTAAGTAAGTTTTTAACAGAGGAACACGAAAATCAGACCTTCTCAGTCATGGTCCAACACGCATCTCTTCATCAACCCCTCCAGAAAGATTTCCGACTTGACTATGGAGGTAATAATAATATTCTCTGAGTTTAGCATGCAATTTGTTTTTTATAGGAATAAGAATTTGTCATTATCATTATTATTTACAGCAACCCAAGTTTTTTTGCATTATACATCTGATCATAATACAGTGATAAAGAAAAAGGTAGGAACCACAAAAATAATTTGCACACATTAACTACTAAATAGTAATAAAGAAAAGGAGGAAACTACCCAAAACTCTATTTAGCAAAAAGAAAATTAACACTGGAACTTGTTATGGAAGTGTAAGCCTCAACCATGTACATTATACACCTGTTTCCCTGTTAAACAACAGGATTTGAATCTAGCAATGACACGGTTTACAAATCATGACACAGGCAAAAGGCAATATTAATTTTAAAAAAATGGAATAAAAACCCCAGAAAAATGTGACATGTTTTATCCTGTTTACTCGCCATTGTCAACATAGTATCAGTGTTCTATTTAAATAAACAATTAACCATTTAATAATAATATTCTAATATAAGATCTTGGGTGATGCATAGTTGTAATCATACACATCTGAATCCAGACCAGTCAATAGTCTGATTACTTGATTGGTTGATGATGTTCCAGGAGACGGATCTTAAAGGGATATGAAACCCATTTTTTTTCTTTTGTAATTCAAATAAGGCATTCAATTATAAACAACTTATTGTCTAACTATTTTAATATTTTTGAATTTCTCTTTTCTAGCAAACAAAATGTTTCTAACACCGATTGTAATATCTGTGTCTGTGGCCATAGCACTTTTACTGATTGTGGTTGTCATTCTTATCGGGGGTATCCAGAAACGCAAGAAAAAAGGTAATCAGCTTATTTGTATATTTTGTTTTCACCATTAATTTAATTTGATCTTTTATAATGCATATATATCTGTGTATATAATCTGCTCACAGCTATAATAATAATATTTTATAGCAGAGACCCTACAACCTCCCTGATCCCCCTAAAACAGCTCTCTGACCCTCCCCCCTCTAAGTATTGCTGCCATCTTAGTTACTGGCAGCTGTCTGCCAGTACCTATTAACCACTTTTTTTCTTTAGACCTCTTTTTTTCACTAATGTAGTGGTCCCACCACCTTCCCCCTTCCGTGATCGCCATTTAGTGCCCCCCGCACCCCCAAACCATTTTTCTGTAGTGTAGCTGCCCCATCCCTCCCTGTTCCTTTAGGAAAATTATTTTTGCAGCATTGGGCCCTTCCACTCCCTTCCCACTTTGCTGCTGAGCCTTCTGCCCACCTTCCTGCCGACACCTCCCGCCAGAACCAGTAGAAGATTGTTAAAGATGGTGACACACACAGTGTTACCATCTGTAACGATCAGGCATCTGCCCTCATATGGAGGCGGAGCACCGATCTTGATCTTGCTCCATATGTGACAGATGCCTGGAGCTCCAGGAGCTCCAGCTCTAAGCTGTAACATAACAGCTAAGACTGCTGGAGCATTCTGAAGCTGTCTTGTGCTGCGGTTAAAGGCGAGGTATGTTTGTCCTCACACAGTCTCTACTGCGCATTAAAAATACATGGCCTTTTATAATATAGGATTGCATGATTAGTATTTAAAATAAAATACTTTCTTTCTATTGGTTGATTAAAAACCAGTCAGTAGGGATTGGATGATTAAAAATCAGTCAATATGGATGAAGAGGGTCCTGGCATTGAAGAAGATTGCGGAGTGTAGGCGGTGGAAGAAGTCACCGAAGTCCACCTCCGTGAAGATGGGCCCCAGGCGCCTGGACCCAGGATGAAGAGGGCCCAGACATTGAAGAAGATTGCAAAGAGAAGGCGGCGGAAGAGGCCGCTGAGAAGATGGGCCCCCAGCGCCTGGACCCGGGATGAAGAAGGCCCCAGTGTGGATTAAGAGGAGCTGGATATTCGCATGGTGTGTTAAAACTTTTGATTTAGTTAGGGCTTTTTTGGGTGGGTTTTTTATTTTAAAGAATATGATAGTTTTTATTTTAAATTTTAGGATAGGTCTTGTAGTTACACTTTATTATTTTGGGGGGTTAATTGTATTGCAGAGGGGAGTGTTGTGATTTTTTTTAAATGTAAAAGAACTGTATTGACTTTAGGGCAATGCCCTACAAAAGGCCCTTTTAAGAGCTATTGTAATAGTAACATAGTAACTTAGTAGATGAGGTTGAAAAAAGACCGGAGTCCATCGAGTTCAACCTATACAAATCTAAAATATATACAAAAAGCTCCAGTTAAGCTTAAATAATCCCACTAAAAGGTGACCCATTTAATACTAGTAATATATATTTAGCGTTAGTTTTTTTGTTTTGGATTATTTTTTATGAGGCATGTAGGTTAGTGTTAAGCGTAATGTTGGTTTAATTGTAACTTTTTTTATGTAACTTTGGGGGTTATTTTAGAGAGGTGGTTAAGTGTTATGTAGTGGAGTTCTAGTTTGTATTGAGAGGTGGCAGTTTAGTTTTTAATCACCTAACCACCTCCTATACCTGTATGGAAGTTTATTAGGTGATTAAGTTAGGGCAGCTTAGGGGCTAATCGTGTATTTTATCATTTATCTAAAATGTTTAAAATAGTATGCATTCTCATGTATGATGAATATTCTTTATATAATGTATATAAATTAATATATATTTATTTTTTCTTCTTGTGTTTATTATTTTAAATATATATATATATATATATATATATATATATATATATATATATATATATATATATATATATATATATATATATATTTATATAGCAAGAATATTTACATTTTAATTTATATCCAATACTTTATTTAAAAGATTGTAGATATAATGTAGTCAGGTCTTGCATTGACATTCAATATTTAAACTTATGCATGTATATTGCATAAAGGTCTAAGTATTGCATATATATTAAAATTAATTTATATTAGCTTGTTGTGTTTATTATTTATAACATAGATATATATGTTAACATATATTTATGTTATAGTAGTCAGTACTATTAAATTATATTTGTACATAACAGGCATGCAGTTATGTAGAACTATAATTTTAATTATACTTTCTTTAATAACAAATAATAAACACAACAAGCAACATTAACTAACTAATTAATTTATATGCAAATATTTTAATAATATGCATTCTACATAACAGTATTATTTTAAATATTGAATATTTAGTGTAGGACTTTACTTGTTTGGGGGTGCTACCTTCTAGGAGGAATGGGGGACACTTTAATTCTGGTCCCCCATTCCTCCCAGAAGGTAGCAACCCCATCCCTCAAATTGGCAACATCATACTAAAGGGGCAACTTGATCCCTTAGCTGCACCCTGCTCGATCGGCACCCCTTTTAAGAAACATCGGACTGGGGCTCAATTCCAGTCCAATGCTCTATTCCAGGAGCCAGGCTAGGCCAGCAAGGTTTTGCCGGCCCTCCAACGGTCGGCCACTGCCATTTAGTGACACATCATTTAAACATTGTTTAGAATTTTAGTGACATAGTTTTTGATTATCATGTCCTAAGTACTTTAGCTTGGTATACAGACAGAGATAAGATAAAGAAGCATCTGTGTTTACAGAAATTAATAAAATAAGGAGATTTAATTTCCCTGCAAGTTCAATACATTTTGATGGGTGGCAAAGAACAAAAAAAAATCTATTTTATATACAACAATAAACCTAAATTAACATATTTAATACATTTTATACTATGATGCTGGTATGACAAGTCATTGGAAATACATTAAAAGGGGAAAAATACAGTACACTCTATACAGTCCCTTTAATGAGTTATATTCTGGGAAATTTTGTTAAATTTGACCAGGAGTCAAGTTTTGTTTTGTTTTTTGTTAGATATTGAATCTTTGCAAAATTTATTAGATGGAGGCAGGAGAGGAAAGACAGATAATGTTATTATTTTTAACTCTTCTTTTTCCAAAGATAGGAAATAAAAAAGGGGAAAGAGAGGGTAAAAATTGGGTGGGTAAAAATAAAAAGCAAAATATCTGAGTAATAGAATCTTTACAAATATTTATTTAGAAATCATTTGTATCATTTTACTTATGTACAGTGATGATAAACTCTCCCCTTTTTAAAACCAGATTTGGAATGTTAGTGATATCTTAAATGCGCTAGAACTTACTTTTTAATATAGATATCAAATGTTAATTCCCTGTGCTCTGCCATCCACTTCAAAAATCAGTTTTTCTGTGAGCTTAAAGGGACATTATACACTAGATTTTTCTTTGCATAAATGTTTTCTAGATGATCTATTTATATAGTCCATCTGGGAGTGTTTTTTTTATAACAATGTATAGTTTTTGCCTATTTTTATAACAATAATAACAATGTGCTGGTTTTCAGACTCCTAACCAAGCCCCAAAGTGTCAGTCGTTAACATGCATTTACAGACCACTGCTGGCTCCTGTTTGTCTAATCTGTCTTTTCATATGAGGGGGGGGGGGGGTATCTGCACCCAGCCTATTTCACTGGGTGTTCCAGCTAATCTCATCAACAGTGCTAAACTTGGAGCTTCTAAGTAAGTTTTTAAATGGTTTTGTACTGGATTTTTAGATAAGTATTTGTGCATATTCTTCTTTATATTAGTGTCTATTACATGCAGTTACTGTATATGACAATTGGTGTATAATGTCCCTTTAAGGTTTGAATTGTTTTCCAATCAGCACTCTAGCTACAAAAAAAGTGCCATATGGAGGGAGCGCTAATTGGAGAACAATTCAAACCGTTAGCTCACAGAAAAATTGACTATTGAAGTGGGCGGCAGAGCACAGGGAATTAGAATTTCACATCTATATTAAAAAGTAACTTATAGCACAACTTCATTTCAGCTGATGAATTTATATTTTAGAAAATATTTTAGTAGGGTTGTGATCCAAACAATAGATACATTGGGCTGCATTTATTAAGTAGCGGACGCTTCTTTGGAGCCCCATCATTTCTGGTCCACCAGAAATGGAAGTAAAGAAGCAGCGGTCGTGTGCACCACCTTTTAGATGATCTGGATGATTTTAGATTTAGATCGGGATGATTGACAGCCCCTGCTAGCGGCCAATTGGCTAACAGTGTGCAGGGGGCAGCATTGTACAAGCATTTCACTAGAAAAGCTTGTGGGATATTAAATGTCGACATGCTGTCGGCATTTTGCGAGGTTGAGCACACATGATTTGCTACAGTAAGTCCTGTCCGCTTGCCTCTTGTCAAATTTACCCCTCTATAGGGAAAACACTTAAAAATATATATGTTTATTTATTGACATTAAAAAAAATAAAAAAAATAATTGCTTTCTTCATCCATGATGCCAATATTGAGATAAAATTGGATAAAGTTGTTGAGAAGCACTCAGCGATTTTGAATAGCCATACCTTTGTATTTAGCGCCACAGTATATTCTGTATGTACTCATCCTGTCGATTTTCTCTAGGTGCAGTGTTGGACATAACTGTTCAACCTCAGAGTGCTAAAGTGGGTGCCAATATTTTAATTCCTTGCACATTCCGTGTGGATACACCACCTATAAACCCTGATTACCTGGCAATATGTTGGTACTTTCAAGGAAAGGAGATCTTGAGATATAATAAAGTTGTGAGAACATCACACCCAAGAGCATCCTTAAATGCAAGTGTGACAACAGATGGAATAGCTTCTCTGTTAATTTCCAACATAAAGATACCTGATAGTGGAACCTACAAGTGTTCAGTGGTCTATACTCCCGAAGAACAGGAGAAAGAAGTCATGGTTAATGTTTATGGTAAGAATGTAAAAATATCTTATAGTTTGGAAAGAAAGGAAAGAAAATGAAGGAAAGAAAGAGGAAGAAAGAGAAAGAAAATTAAATGCATGTTCATAATACTAAACTATTTTACCAAACATAAGTAAAATTAAAAGAGAGAGAGCATTCAAGTAGTACATTGATTAAAAAAACTGTCTATCTATATCTGTCCATCTATATCTATCTATCTATCCATCTATATATATATATATATACACACACACACACACAAGCACCTAATGCTGGTATAAACAATTGTTCACACACATTAAGAAATTAAGACAACATAGACTACATATCTTTGGGCTAGGCACTTTATCAATTTACCACTATACCCTGCGATACCAAGTGTAATATATATGATGCTACAATATTAAAATGTACAACTTATATACCAGAGAACAACAAAAAAAGAGTGGGCCTGTCAGGCTTTATTTGTTTTGGCACATGGTTTTCACAGAATCGTGTACAGGTTTAGTAGAGTCTCCATAATGAGGCCTATTTATTGAAGGTCTGTCGGACCTGATCCGAAAGTGCCGATCAGGTCCGACAGACCTCGCTGAACAATACGCTCTCTGTATTCAGCATTGCACTAGCAGCTCTTGTGAGATGCTGGTGCAATGCCGGCCCCTGCAGATTTGCGGCCAATCGGCCGCCAGCAGGGGGTGTCAATCAACCCGATCGTACTCGATCAGGTTGAATTGTGGCGATCTCTGTCCGCCTGCTCAGAGCAGGCGGATAGGGTTATGGAGCAGCGGTCTTTAGACCACTGCTTCATAACTGGTGTTTCCGGCGAGCCTGTAGGCTCGCCAGAAACATGGACTCTCAAGCTCCATTCGGAGCTTGATAAATGGGCCTCAATGTGTTAAAATGATCTATTTGATCACTTATTGGCATTAGCCTTAATTACACTTGTGGGGATAAGGAAATCAAAGCCAAAATTGCCAAGATTTTAATCTACAGAATATAAAACAAAATACATTTTATTTTTATTGTTTCTCACAGCTACCCCAACAATCATTATTACAAATAACATTGTCAAAAAGAATAAGGAAAGTTTTCTCATCAGCACAATTATCAACTTCTACCCCATTGACATTGATATTAAATGGCTCAGAGACAAAGAGGTCCTGGAATCTGCTATTCATGATACACCTCAAAGAAATTCTGATGGGACGTACTCAGTGAAAAGCTCCGTTACCATAACACCTACAGAGGAACACGAAAATCAGACCTTCTCAGTCATGGTCCAACACGCATCTCTTCATCAACCCCTCCAGAAAGATTTCCGACTTGACTATGGAGGTAATAATAATATTCTCTGAGTTTAGCATGCAATTTGTTTTTTATAGGAATAAGAATTTGTCATTATCATTATTATTTACAGCAACCCAAGTTTTTTTGCATTATACAACTGATCATAATACAGTGATAAAGAAAAAGGTAGGAACCACAAAAATAATTTGCACACATTAACTACTAAATAGTAATAAAGAAAAGGAGGAAACTACCCAAAACTCTATTTAGCAAAAAGAAAATTAACACTGGAACTTGTTATGGAAGTGTAAGCCTCAACCATGTACATTATACACCTGTTTCCCTGTTAAACAACAGGATTTGAATCTAGCAATGACACGGTTTACAAATCATGACACAGGCAAAAGGCAATATTAATTTTAAAAAAATGGAATAAAAACCCCAGAAAAATGTGACATGTTTTATCCTGTTTACTCGCCATTGTCAACATAGTATCAGTGTTCTATTTAAATAAACAATTAACCATTTAATAATAATATTCTAATATAAGATCTTGGGTGATGCATAGTTGTAATCATACACATCTGAATCCAGACCAGTCAATAGTCTGATTACTTGATTGGTTGATGATGTTCCAGGAGACGGATCTTAAAGGGATATGAAACCCATTTTTTTTCTTTTGTAATTCAAATAAGGCATTCAATTATAAACAACTTATTGTCTAACTATTTTAATATTTTTGAATTTCTCTTTTCTAGCAAACAAAATGTTTCTAACACCGATTGTAATATCTGTGTCTGTGGCCATAGCACTTTTACTGATTGTGGTTGTCATTCTTATCGGGGGTATCCAGAAACGCAAGAAAAAAGGTAATCAGCTTATTTGTATATTTTGTTTTCACCATTAATTTAATTTGATCTTTTATAATGCATATATATCTGTGTATATAATCTGCTCACAGCTATAATAATAATATTTTATAGCAGAGATGTACAAACAACATTCTGCATACCACATACAAAGAGGTGTACACGTTTAGGGTGCCATCGGTTTTTGTCTTGCTTTCTGTCCCAGGCCTTGATGATCAGAAGTGCCGGAGAGATATTCAAAATTGATTTGTCTCTATGTCGAGAAAGAGGGTGAAATATTCAAAGGTGCCAACAATGCTGTTTAAATGCAGCAATCCTGAGAGGCGTTTTACTATACATCACAATGGGTGGCAATTTTGGCGTAATATTCCAAGCAGCATCACCACCTACATTGGCGATGTAAAGTAAAGAATCCCTTTTAAATATATTGCACAACAAAATAAATGCACCACAGCCTACATGACTTAATCCCTATACCACCACAATAACCCCTACACTACTTAACCCCTATCCCACAACAATCCCCCATTGCAATAACCCCTACACTACTTAACCCCTATACCGCCACAACCCCCACCACAATAACCCCTACATTACTTAACCCCTATACCATCACAACCATAAATCTACTAAACCCCTACACCTATACAAACCCCCATCTCAATAACCCCTAACCTACTTAACCCCTATGCAGCCACAACCCCTTATCGCAAAACCCCTAACTTACTTAACCCCTATACCGCCACAACACGTTATCACATAACCCATAACTTACTTAACCCCTATCTTACCACAACACACCCCCATCACAAGACAGCTTAATTGCTAATGCCTTTTTCAGGGCATCATTTTTAAGGATAGACTTTAGGACAAGTGTTTTTAATGCAAAATGGCTATTTACTTCAACTAGGGCACTGCCCGACAAAAGTCCTTTTTAAGGCAATTTTTAGAGTATATTTTAGTGTTAAGGGTACTTTTGTTTTAGGATAGACTTACTGGTTGGAGGTTTTTTTTTCTGTAGTGGTTTTTTTTTTTGTTGGTAATGTATTTTTTATTTTTTGTAATGCTAGCATTTATTTTTTTGTAACTTAGGGGTGTTAGGTTTGGGGTCTTGGGGGAGTAGCAGGAATGGATTTAAGTTGTGTTGGGGTACTTTGCGATGGGGGTTTGTGACAGTTTAGGAGTTAATAGGTTAGGGGGTTTATTGCGATGGGAGTTGTGGCGGTTTAGGGGTTAATAGGTTAGGGGGTTTATTGCGATGGGAGTTGTGGCGGTTTAGGGGTTAATAGGTTATGGCAGATTAGGTTAATAGGTTATGGCAGATTAGTGGTTAATAGTGTAGAGTTGTTAGGATATGCTGGGGTGAGGGCACATAAGGGGTTAATAGTTTAGAGGAGCATTATATGTATATACAATGTTTAAATTATATGCAATTTCTTGCGTATTGCATATTAATAATACATTTTTATCAGAGTACTTTTAGTGTTCTTTTTTTATTTTAAACATTAATATTTATTTTTCTGAATAATAAAAAAATAAATATTAATGTTCAAAATAAAAAAAGAAAACGGAAATTAACTTAAATTAATATGCATTATACAAGAAATTGCATATAATTCAAATAGTATATATACATGTATTGACATATCTCCTATAGTTATAATAGACCCTTTTCGGCTAGATTACGAGTTTGGCGTTAGATGCTATGCGGTGCTAATGAGCAGTTTATGCTCACCGCACACTTACAGACAGCACTGGTATTACGGGTTTTTACAAACCCAGCGTTAACCGCAAAAAAGTGATTGTAGAGCAAAATTTTGCTCCACATCTCACATCTCACCTCAATACCAGCGCTGCTTACGTTAGCGGTGAGCTGGCTGAACGTGCTTGTGCACAATTTCCCCATAGGAATCAATGGAAAAAAACCTAACACCTGCAAAAAAGCAGCGTTTAGCTCCTAACGCAGCCCCATTGATTCTTATGGGGAAAATACATTTATGTCTACACCTAACACCCTAACATAAACCCCGAGTCTATGTCAAAGAAATTAGGCAGACACTCAGGAATCAATTTGAATCAAAGTTTCTTTACTATAGGCAGCAGCACATACAGAGCAACGTTTCGGGGTAAGTTACCCCCTCCTCAGGCTCAATACAAACAAATGCCAAATGTACATCTTATATAGCCAAATAGACCCACCCCCAATTAACAATTGTCAATTATGACATCATCAAAAGAAAAAAATACAAAGAAAATACACACCTTTTTTATAACATTCAATTAATAACACTATACAACCAATCTCATATAATCTGATATTTAAGCATGACAAATCACCACTTCTCATGCCTCACTCTCTGTTAATACCTTAAACATATATCATACACATTTCATATATTTGAGATATTTATTGTTATGTTATTAATATTAATTTTTTATTTTTTGTTTTTTTGTTTTTTTATTATTGTAAGGATTCCAGTCCTGCTTTTACTTTTTGCCTCAACTCACCTTCCTCACCTGTACTTAAGGCATCACCCCACCCCAAACAAGTGCTTAGTTGTTGAGTATTGTTTGCTAAAACCAGTGCTCTGTTTCTTATAAGCTATATACTTATCAAAAGAAGATTTACTTCAACTACTTTAACATTTGGGATTACAAATACCAGCTGCAGTTTGGTCTCATAAAGGGACTAATAACAACTAGTCCCATTCATCCTGAAGATTGCTATTCCAAGAAGTATTAAGTTATTTCAACTCCACATCTCTACAGGAATTGCTATTTAATTTCCAACAGGAGGAATCTACCTACTACCGCTACGGTACTTGTATCAATTCTAATTTACCTTGGATGCCTTAAGTAACGGCTAATTACAAATTTCATGTTTTCTCTTGAACTTATCTAAACTGACTTTGTCTCTCAGATATTACTTTGTTTGCAACGTATGTTTTATTTAATTCTATGAACTTCCTTTGATACACTCTCATACCGGAGAGTAACGGACTTTATGTGACGTCACACAGCTTCATACATCTCAGCGTGCCATACAGCTCCTTACAACTCAGCGTGTCTCACAGCTCTATTTACAATCACTAGTCTGTGTTCAGATATCCACGCTGCAAGCATTACTCTGTGTGCTGTGTCTCGCAGCAGGTCACGCCCCTGTCAGCAGCTGCGGTCTGTGTCTCTCACATCTCTCATGCCTCAGTGATTATTACAATGAACACTATCTCTCTCATTTGGGTTTGAGCACAACTAATGTCAAAAGTTGTTATTAATAATAATACTTATTTTCAGCCTCTAAATATTTATATGGTATAACGATATAATATAACCATATAAAGACTTACTGCCATTACTTATAAAAATCACTCTGATTAAGACAGTCTATGCTGATATAATAGCCTGTACTTCAGTTGTGAAACAAATATAATTTATTTATACTCTGCAGTTGTGATTCAAATAACCAAGGAACCTGATATAACAACTAAGCCATAAATAATGGATCCAGCAGAGCTTCCTCAAATTTTTTATAATTTAACACAAAGAGTTGACCAACTTAGTCAAGCCTTTAGAGAGTTACAATTAGAAAATGAAACTTTAAGAAAAGTAATAAAAGACACTGTCTCTACTAAACAGAGCCTTCCTGGCAATCTGTCAGAACCATTTATTGCACCTCCAGATTTTTTCAATGGAGATAGGAATTTATACCGTCAATTCAAAAATGCTTGTCTGCTTAATTTCACCCTTAAACCTAAAACATACCCAAATGATAGGGTTAAAGTCCTTACAATGATAAGCTATTTAAGAGGTGAACCTCGCATTTGGGCAGACACTCTTTTTGAGACAAATAATGCTGTTCTTTCATCTTTTTCATCTTTTCTGGATATCATGGATGAATTATACTATGATTCTAACCTACAGTATACTGCTGAGAAAAAGATGAGGAACTTAAAACAAGGTATCAAACCTGTTGAATGTTACATAACAGAATTCAAGCAATATTCTATTGACTCTCAATGGAACGCCATTGCTTTAAAAAACCAGTTCAGGCTTGGACTCTCTGACGCAGTAAAAGATGAATTAGCCCGAACTGAGTTACCTGAAACATTGGAAGGCCTTATGAAGCTCAGCAGGCAAATTGATAGGAGATTACGTGAAAGAAGATTTGAACGTCAATACCCTGAAATAGTTTACAAGAAGGATAAGGTTCTAAACCATCCCACTTCTAACAGTCCTCATACTGGTTCAACTGGTGCTGAAGCAATGGATATAAGTTATATTAGAGGACCTCTAACTCCTGAAGAACGCATAAGAAAGAAGACTAGAGGCCTCTGCATGTATTGCGCATCCTCATCTCATACTTTAAAGGATTGCCCCTCTTTGCCACAGAACAAGAAGAGTAAGTACCATACCAATCTTTCTCTCCAGTCAAAGCATAACAACCCTCTTCATTGTTCTTTACTTCTTTCTCTACAGTGGGCAAATAAGCAATTGACCCTTCCAGCCATCTTGGATACAGGAGCACAAGGAAACTACATTGACAGTTCTCTGGTTTCAAAAAATAAAATACCATTGATAAAAAAGTTGTCTCCTATTTTCCTTCGTGTGGTTGATGGCTCTGAGATATCAGGGCCAATTACACATCACACCATCCCGCTCTCTGTCACCACATTAAAAACACATCATGAATGTAACGGTACCAACCGGATACCAAGGGTTAACACCAGGGAACAATGTCCTTCATAGGAAATCAGCAATTCACAACCCAGCCAGTTTTCAGGTTTTAAACAGAATAACACTTTATTTGAAGGCAGCATACAGATTTATACAGGTTTTTGACCCCCCCCCCCCAGATGGGGGTTGAAAGAATGTTGTACATTAGATAAAAGGGAGAAGCGCCCTTGACATGATACAATAGGATTATATTACTTAAACACTTCAACCACAGGACACTCTTGACTCTCCTTATCACTTAGGCGTTTCTCTCTGGGGGTGATCAAACAATAGAATGCTAAGCATTAATTAGATTGTAGCTGGAGCCAGCCACTTGTGGTTAGAAAATAAAGTTAACACTTTCAGTCCTGACCGAAGGGTCTGTCACAGACAACCTTTCTTACGTTATAGTCCAGAAGTGGCTAGGTTTGCCACAATGCTCCCCCAGAACCAAGCCGGCATACACAGTCTGATCCCAACGGATCGGCTTGGGGATGTCCGGGGCAACAACTTTCGGCTCAAGTAAGCTACGGGGTGTTCTCCGCCATCTGCTCCAACTTGGCTCAGTACTGCCCCCACCCCAAACATGGAAGCGTCTCTTCCCGGAGGGACTGGGCTTGGGTAGTCACAGGGTTAACATTAGCGGGATCCATGGGAGCATAGGCAGAAACAAGGGGGGCCAAGTCATTTCCAAGGAGAACATCAGCAGGTAAGTCCTTCTTGACCCCCACATTCACAAGTCTAGCGCCCACTCCCCAATCCAAATGTACCCTGGCAACAGGTAGGCGGAACACAGTGCCCCCTGCTACCCTCACAGCCACAGTGTCTCCAGTGTGCTGTTTCTCAGGCACCAAGTTCTCTTGAAGCAAGGTCATGGTAGCACCAGTATCCCGTAGACAACTGACCTCCTTCCCATTCACTTTAACCCGTTGCCGGTTATTCCGGTGGGCAGCTTGCACGGGGTCTGCTTCATGTAGGCTGCCCCAGCATTCTGGCGCCTCTACGTAGCGGGCCACAGGCTGAGGATTATGTGGGATTCCGCCAGCGGGTCTTCTCCAGGACTGTGCTTGATTCGCTGCATTTAGGGGACACTCTGGTCTTTTGTGCCCTAGTTGCTTACATCCAAAGCACCGAATAGGTTGTGAGTAGCCCCGCGAATTGAACCGGGCTCTCTGAGGGTAGTTCGTGGCCGGAGGCCGTGTGGTATAGCGGTGCGCCGGGGGTTGGTAACTGGCAGCTGCTGGGGTGACTGGGGGTCTGTACTCCACTCTAGCAGTGGGCAATCGGTATACTGCTCCCCCTGCCCCTCGTACTGCCACGGATCCGCCAGTGGGTGCTGTATCCGGCACCAAATGGGGAGCTATCAGGGTTAAAGTAGCTCCCGAATCCCGAAGTCCCTGGACCGACATCACCTCATGCAGAATTCCCAGGGGTTCCTCGGCTTGGGTGCTCAACACCTCATGAGCGGCTGGCTCCGTTTGGTAATGGTGAGCAGCCGCCCTTGGGGCCAGGTTCTGTCTGACCTGGTTCCAAGCTTGTCTGCTCCGATTTTGGGTGCACTCACGTGCCATATGTCCCCACTGCTTGCAGGTGTGGCATTGTATATTAGCCCGTCCGTTGTTAGGCTGTAGTCCATGGTGCCTCCTGGCATCAAAATGCTGGTCTGCTAATCTGGCTGCTTCGGTTAAGGTGAGGGGTTTTCGATCTCTCACCCATTCTTGGGCTTCTGGGGACAAGCCGTTAAAGAATTGCTCCAACAGCATCAGTTGTCGCAATTCTTCCATGGTGGTAGCTTGGCTGGCCTGTATCCACCCCTGAGATGCTTGATCCAGCTTGTGGGCCCACTCTGCATGGGAATCTCTTTCTGGCTTGCGCAGGCCTCTAAACTTGCGCCGGTATGCCTCTGAGGTAATGGCATATCTTTCCAAGATCGCTCTCTTCACTTTAGCGTAATCCTTGCTGTCCTCCCTGGGTACAGCGCGATACGCTTCCGCTGCCCTACCGGCTAGCTTGCCTGCTAGCACCGGCATCCATACGGACTGCTCCAAATCATGTAACTCGCACAGTCTCTCAAAATCCTGTAAATACCCATCAATCTCATCCTTCTCCTCACAAAACATTTTAAATGCATGGTATGGGATTTTGGGTCTTACTGGGTTGCTGAGTGCGTCCAAAATGGATTCTGCTCGGGAGGATGCATTCCGCGGACTGTGTGCCATCACGTACTCCTGCACATCTGCCATTACCACGGATAGCATATCCCGTGGTACAGGTTGGGGTAAAAATTCCAGCCTGGTCCTCATTTCCCTCTGGTATAGGGTCTCCTCCATGGCTGCTGGAGGCGTAGCGCTGCGAGCTCTGTCTCCCTCCATCAGCTCAGCAATTAATATAGCCTTGGGTTTGCTGCTGCCTATCTTTCCCCTGGCTTCTAGCAGTTCCTTTTACGTTTGTCTCTTTAGCTTAGAATAATCCATCTCCATTCACTTCGGTCCCTGGTACTCCTTCCATCTTAGTCAGTATTGTAGTAATCCCCCTCTTCCTGAGGTTACTGCTTGTGTAGTTGCTCTTCTGGGCGATAAGGTTCATTCCGTCGCTTGCCACCAATTGTAACGGTACCAACCGGATACCAAGGGTTAACACCAGGGAACAATGTCCTTCATAGGAAATCAGCAATTCACAACCCAGCCAGTTTTCAGGTTTTAAACAGAATAACACTTTATTTGAAGGCAGCATACAGATTTATACAGGTTTTTGACCCCCCCCCCCCAGATGGGGGTTGAAAGAATGTTGTACATTAGATAAAAGGGAGAAGCGCCCTTGACATGATACAATAGGATTATATTACTTAAACACTTCAACCACAGGACACTCTTGACTCTCCTTATCACTTAGGCGTTTCTCTCTGGGGGTGATCAAACAATAGAATGCTAAGCATTAATTAGATTGTAGCTGGAGCCAGCCACTTGTGGTTAGAAAATAAAGTTAACACTTTCAGTCCTGACCGAAGGGTCTGTCACAGACAACCTTTCTTACGTTATAGTCCAGAAGTGGCTAGGTTTGCCACAATGAACATCTCACTTTTGATGTAATCACTTCTCCATTATTCCCAATAGTACTTGGGCTAGCTTGGTTACAGCTACACGAACCTGATATTAATTGGAAATCCTTAAATGTTCAATTAAATTCTGATTTTTGTCAACAGACTTGCAATAGAACCTTTTTTCACAGTTTATCCTCCACATCAGAAACTCTGATACCAGAAATGTACAAGCAGTTCTCTGAAGTCTTCAGTAAGAAGGAAGCAGATACCCTTCCCCCACACAGAATCTACGACTGCCCTATTGAACTGAAACCTGGAACCACACCACCTATTGGACATTTATACCCACTTTGTCAACCAGAACTGGATCATCTAAAGACTTACCTAGATGAAAATCTAAAGAAAGGGTTTATCCGTCCTTCGGTTTCTCCTGCTGGTGCTGGAATGTTTTTTGTGCGGAACAAAGACCAATCTCTTCGGCCTATCATTGACTTCAGACAATTGAACAAAATAACCATAAAAAAACGATACCCTCTCCCCCTCATTCCTGAACTCATAGAAAGACTCAGGCATGCTCAGATTTTTACTAAATTAGATTTGAGAGGGGCGTACAATTTAGTGCATATCCGAGAGGGGGATGAGTGGCTTACCGCTTTTAGAACTAGGTATGGGTTGTTTGAATATCTAGTTATGCCTTTCGGCTTAACTAACGCACCCGCAACTTTCCAGTTCTTTATTAATGACATTTTCCATGATCTCCTTGACACATGTGTTGTTGTCTACCTAGATGACATTCTAATCTATTCCACAAATCTAGAAGAACATATCAAACATGTTAGTTGGGTTTTAGCAAGACTCCAAGTCCATCGGCTATACGCCAAATTGGAAAAATGTATTTTCCACACCAACAAAATAGAGTTCCTGGGTTACTCCATCAGCCCAAATGGGATTCAAATGCAAGATAACAAAGTGGAAGCAGTAAAATCATGGCCCACACCTTCAACACGGAAAGAACTACAAAAGTTTCTTGGCTTCAGTAACTATTACAGAAAGTTCATTCGCAATTTCTCAAAAATTGCAAAACCTCTGACTAAATTAACTAGTGCTACTTGCTCTTTCCAGTGGACTAAAGAACAGGATGATGCGTTCAGCTTCCTGAAGAATTCCTTTTCATCTGCTCCCATTCTGAAATATCCTGATCCAAACCTTCAATATACCCTAGAGGTGGATTCTTCAGATTATGCTCTTGGCGCTGTCCTCTCCCAAAGACAGTCTCCTACAGAACCACTACACCCAGTTGGGTTCTATTAAAAATTATGACTCCAGCAGAGATCAATTATTCCATTGGGGACAAGGAACTTCTAGCCATTAAAAGAGCCTTTGAATTCTGGAGACATCTCCTTGAAGGTACCTCCCTACCTATAGTGATTTACACTGATCACCGGAATTTGGAATATCTACAAAATAACAAAACTTTATCTGGACGTCAAGTGAGATGGAGTCTCTACTTTAGTCGTTTCAATTTTCAAATCATGTACAGGCCGGGATCAAAAAATGGGAAGGCAGATGCACTCTCTCGACGAGATTCAAGACCTATACAAGAAGACTCTCCTACTAGCATTCTTCCCCCTACTCGATTCCTTGCTATCCTATCTCAACAGGATAAGGAATACCAATCTGATCTATCTTCAGAAGACCAAACCCTACTAGATAGCCTAACCCTCCAGAATGGTTTTTACTTTCATGGTTCTAAACTATATATTCCAGAACGTTTCAGACAGAAAATAATCAAAGATCATCATGACCCTCCACTAATTGGTCATCCAGGAATCAAACGTACACATGAGCTCATCTCCAGAAGTTACTGGTGGCCATCGATGAAAACCAGTATAAAGGAATATATACAACATTGTACAACCTGTACAGTATCAAAACCAGAAAGGAGACCTCCCTATGGCTATTTAATTCCTCTGGAAGTACCGGAATCTCCTTGGTCTCATTTGGGAATGGATTTTATAGTTGATTTACCACCTAGTTCTGGACAAACTACCATTTTAGTTGTTACAGATCATTTTACTAAAATGGCACATTTTATTCCTTATCACAAGTTACCCACTTCCATTGAAACAGCATACTTATTTCTAAACCACATTGTACGATACCACGGGTTACCCTCCATTTTAACTACTGATAGAGGAACCCAATTCACCTCACGCTTCTGGAAAGCACTCACTAAAGCACTCCAAATCGATCAAAGGTTAAGCACAGCCTTCCACCCTCAGACTAACGGCCAAACTGAGAGACTCAATCAGTGGCTTGAGCAATATCTACGTTGCTATTGCTCATATCATCAAAATAAATGGACTTCTTTTCTCTCTATGGCTGAATTTGCCTATAATAATACCATTAACAGCACTACAAATTACTCTCCCTTTTTCGCCAATTATGGTTTTAATCCAAGATTCAGTATCCAAACGACCTCTACACATGACTCACCATCTGTTGATGTGTTAACACAAAACATAGCTGAAAATTTCCTACACTTACGAGATAACATCAAACAAGCTCAGGCTTCTCAGAAGAAATTTTATGATTTACGTCGTAGAGCTTCTCCGAAATATTCCATAGGGGACTATGTTTGGTTATCTTCCAAAAACATTAAAATGCACTTACCAAGTAAAAAATTGGCTGGGTTGTTCCTTGGCCCATTCAGAATTCTACACATCATCAATGAAAATGCCGTCAGGCTTGACCTACCTGATTCTTTACCCATCCACCCAACTTTCCATGTATCATTATTGAAACCCTACTTGGGAGATAAGCCTGATGTACCTCTTCTACCCCCTTCTCCTATTCAATTGGGCACTGATGTCTATGAAGTTTATGATCTTTTGGACTCAAGACTTTATAATGGAGAATTACAGTATCTGGTCCGATGGAAAGGGTTCGCCCCAGAGGATGACACTTGGGAACCTCATGCACACATTAATGCTCCAAAGCTTATTGCTCGTTTCCATAGACGCTATCCAAGTAGACCTAAATTCCAACCCGTGGTCGGCTTGCTTGAGGGGGGGGATCTGTAAGGATTCCAGTCCTGCTTTTACTTTTTGCCTCAACTCACCTTCCTCACCTGTACTTAAGGCATCACCCCGCCCCAAGCAAGTGCTTAGTTGTTGAGTATTGTTTGCTGAAACCAGTGCTCTGATTCTTATAAGCTATATACTTATCAAAAGAAGATTTACTTCTACTACTTTAACATTTGGGATTACAAATACCAGCTGCAGTTTGGTCTCATAAAGGGACTAATAACAACTAGTCTCATTCATCCTGAAGATTGCTATTCCAAGAAGTATTAATTTATTTCAACTCCACATCTCTACAGGAATTGCTATTTAATTTCCAACAGGAGGATTCTACCTACTACCGCTACGGTACTTGTATCAATTCTAATTTACCTTGGATGCCTTAAGTAACGGCTAATTACAAATTTCATGTTTTCTCTTGAACTTATCTAAATTGACTTTGTCTCTCAGATATTACTTTGTTTGCAATGTATGTTTTATTTAATTCTATGAACTTCCTTTGATACACTCTCATACCGGACAGTAACGGACTTTATGTGACGTCACACAGCTTCATTCATCTCAGCGTGCTATACAGCTCCTTACAACTCAGCGTGTCTCACAGCACCTATTGCAATCACTAGTCTGTGTTCAGATATTCACGCTGCAAGCATTACTTTGTGTGCTGTGTCTCGCAGCAGGTCACGCCCCTGTCAGCAGCTGCAGTCTGTGTGTCTCACATCTCTCATGCTTCAGTGCTTATTACAATGATCACTATCTCTCACATTTGGGTTTGAGCACAACTAATGTCAAAAGTTGTTATTAATAATAATACTTATTTTCTGCCTCTAAATATTTATATGGTATAACAATATTATATAACCATATAAAGACGTACTGCCATTACTTATAAAAATCACCCTGAGTAAAACAGTCTATGCTGATATAATAGCCTGTACTTCAGTTGTGAAACAAATATAATTTATTTATACTCTGCAGTTGTGATTCAAATAACCAAGGAACCTGATAATTATTTCTTTATTATTGTTACTTATTATCCTTTCTCTAACCTAAAGAGTATTAAAACAGACCTGCCAAATGATATTCTCTATTAAGCCCCCTAGGATGTAATGTGCTAAGTCTATGTATCCACATAGCTTCCTTTTTTAGCAACATCCTTTCCCTGTCAAAGCCAATAGAACCTTTTGAAACCGAGTCAAGTATCATAAATCTCAACTGATTCACCTGGTGTCCCCTCTCAAAAAAATGAAAGGGGACTGGAAGGTGTCTCATTTTGGAGTTCCTAATAGTAGACTTATGTTGGGTGAGTCGCTCTTTGACACTCTGTGTCGTCTCACCGACATATAATAGTCCACACGGACACTTAAGAGCATACACCACATAAGATGATTTACAAGTGAAATGGCCTTTAATATGAAAGATTTTTCCTGAATGGGGATGACTTATTGTATTACCCTTAATAATGTTGTTACAATGAGAGCAGTTAAGGCAGGGAAAAGTCCCATTTTCAATAGGTCGAAAAACCCTTTGTGCATTTTTCATGGATTTTACCTTAGCCCTAACTAATTGCTTACCAATAGAATTACCCTTTCTAAAAGAAGAAAAAGGTGGTAATTTAAACTCCCTAATTTCAGGCATAGAATCCCTTAACATGAACCAATTTTTACAAATCACTCTATGTAATTTGACACTCATATTGCTAAAATTAGAAACAAAGGCCAATTTCTTAGACTCATCTCCATTTTGCTTAGGTTGAAGATTGATAGACTCTAATTCCCCACAAGAATAACCTCTTTCTTGAAACCTCATACGCATCTCATCTAAGCGCAATGAACAGGTTAAGGGGTCTGAGACTATCCTCTTCACTCTAAGCAATTGAGATTTTGGTACACTCTTGAAAACTCTTGGCGGATGATGGCTTTGACGGGACAATAAGGTATTCTTGTCAGTAGGCTTTCTAAAAATGTCTGTCTCAAAATGGTTGCCAGCACGCATGACAACAGTGTCTAGGAAAGCCACACTCTCAGTATGATAATTAGCAGTAAATTTTACTGCTGGCACCTTATTTTCTATTCTTAAACGGAGTGCCTCAATGGATTCAATGTCGCCCTGCCAAATGATAAACAGATCATCTATATAGCGCCAACAAGCCAAACATTTATGAAATTCAGGATCAATATATATCACTTTTTCCTCCAATTGATCCATATAGAGGCAGGCGTAGGCAGGAGCAACATTTGAACCCATTGAGGTACCCCGTAACTGCAGAAAAAATCTGTCATCAAAAGAAAAATAATTGTGGGTTAACACTAGTTCTAATAACTCCATAAAGAAGTTGATTTGTCTATCAGAATACTTGGCTGACCGCATCAGAGAAGACCAGACACTGTTTAAAACATCAGCATGGGGGATTATAGTATACAGACTACTTACATCCCAAGTAGCCAAAATGATATCCTCTGGAAGGTCAGCCAAACTTCTGATTTTACTTAGAAAATCACTAGTGTCTTTCAAAAAAGATCATCCCTGTCTTACTAGAGGAGTAAAAACCTTTTCCAAAAATTTAGCAATTGGACTGAACAAGGAGTCAATGGAGGCCACTATGGGCCTACCCGGTGGATCATAAAGATCCTTATGTATTTTAGGTAATACATAGAAATTAGGGGTTTTAGGATTCTGGTTAAACAAATATTCAAACATTTTTTCACTGATTATTTCATCATCAACAGCAGTTTTAAGTATCTCCCTAACTCTAGTCATAAACCCAAACAAAGGATCACAATCAAGTTCCTTATATACCCCTTGATCACTCAATTGTCTTAAAATTTCGCCTTTGTATTTTGATGTATCCATAACGACAATTGCTCCGCCCTTGTCCGCTCCTTTAATTGTAATGTGAGAATTTTGTTTTAAACTCTCAAGGGCAGTCTTTTCAGCAATTGTCAAGTTATGTTTTGCATCCAAATGCGAGGACTTACTAACCAAATTTTCAAATTCCTTATTCACAACATTAATAAATGTGTCAACAGAATGATTATATACAGTAGGGGTAAATTGACTCTGAACACGTAAACCAAATACCGATGGATCCAAAATGCATTTGTCCATTTGAGAGCTGTTATCAATCACAGGCTCAGATTCCCCAAAGAAAGCTTTTAGTTTAATAGTCCTGTATAGACGATGTAAATCTAGCTGTAATTGAAAAGTGTCCACCTCCTCCACAGGGCAATAAGTAAGACCTTTAGATAAAACAGAAAGTTCTGCAGCAGAAAGTACATAACTTGAGATATTGATAACATTATTGGTATTACCTATTTCTTTGCTTGGCGTACTCGCCGTTGCATGCCCTGGCTCTGACCTCCTTGCTCGTTTTTGGCTCCGTTTCCTTTTTCGCTTGGAGCTGGACTGTCGTCCCCCGAGGAGGTTGAAGAGGAGCTTGTATCCGTTGACCCCGAGTCTAAACACCCCTAATCTTACACTTATTAACCCCTAATCTGACGCCCCTGACATCGCCGACACCTACATTATATTTATTAACCCCTTATCTGCCTCCCCCAATGTCGCCGCAACCTACCTACATTTCTTAACCCCTAATCTGCCGACCCCAACGTCGCTGCCACTATATGAAAGTTATTAACCCCTAAATCTAAGTCTAACCCTAACACCCCCTAACTTAAATATAATTTAAATAAATCTAAATAAAATTACTATTATTAACTAAATAATTCCTATTTAAAACTAAATACTTACCTATAAAATAAACCCTAAGCTAGCTACACTATAACTAATAGTTACATTGTAGCTAGTTAGGGTTTATTTTAATTTTAAAGGCAAGTTTGTATTTATTTTAACTAGGTAGAATAGTTATTAAATAGTTATTAACTATTTAATAACTACCTAGTTAAAATAAAGACAAATTTACCTGTAAAATAAAACCTAACCTAAGTAACAATTGCACCTAACACTACACTATAATTAAATTAATTCCCTAAATTAAATACAATTAAATACAAATAAATAAAATTATCTAAAGTACAAAAAAACAAACACTAAATTACAGAAAATAATAAACAAATTACAAGATTTTTAAACTAATTACACCTAATCTAATCCCCCTAACAAAATAAAAAAGCCCCCCCAAAATAAAAAAAGCCCTACACTAAATTACAAATAACCCTTATAAGGGCCTTTTGCTGGGCATTGCCCCAAGGAAATCAGCTCTTTTACCTTACCGGGAGAAATCTTCACCTAACTGGGCCGAATTCCTCAACGAAGCCAGGAGAAGTCTTCATCCAAGCCGGGCGAAGTGGTCCTCCAGACGGGCAGAAGTCTTCATCCAGACGGCATCTTCTATCTTCATCCATCCGGCGCGGAGCGGGTCCATCATCAAGACATTCGACGCCAAGCATCCTCTTCCATCAAAGTCCCTTCAATTCCGATTGGCTGATAGAATTCTATCAGCTAATCGGAATTAAGGTAGAAAAAATCCTATTGGCTGATGCAATCAGCCAATAGAATTGAGCTGGCATTTTATTGGCTGATTGGAACAGCCAATAGAATGCCAGCTCAATCCTATTGGCTGATTGGATCATCCAATAGGATTGAAGTTCAATCCTATTGGCTGATTGCATCAGCCAATAGGATTTTTTCTACCTTAATTCCGATTGGCTGATAGAATTCCAAAGTGGATTTGCAGTATTTCCCAAAAAAATTGGCCAAAAAAGTGAGCGGTACACCTGTACCTGCAAGACTCGTAATACCAGCGGGCATTAAAAAAGCAGCGTTAGGACCGGCCAACGCTGCTTTTTAAGCCTAACGCCAAACTCGTAATCTAGCCATTTTTTTTTGTCTGCATTAGTCAGTCAGATCACATCCATGACAAAGATATAGACACTCTATGAGGGTTAGCAGGGAGGCGTTCCAGGGGAGTAACCAGCATTTTAATGGCTAACATCGCCAGTAGTGAGATATATTGCAAGGGCTGCCCTGCAGGTTAGGTACAGGGTTTCAGACATATTTATCTCACCACCTTTACAGTGTGAGACAGGTAGTGTAGATTTAGTTACAGTTAGGTTAGTGATGTATTATGTAAAGTGTCCTACACAGAAACCTCTTTTTGTTTCAGTGGGGCATATCTATCAAGCTCTGTATGAAGCCCCGTGTCAGGCTCGCCAGAAACACCAGTTATGAAGCAGCTCTGAGCAGGCGGACAGACATCGCCGCAATTCAACCCGATCGAGTATGATCGGGTTGATTGACACCCCCTGCTGGTGGCCGATTGGCCGCAAATCTGCAGGGGGCAGCGTTGCACCTGCAGCTCACAAGAGCCGCTGGTGCAATGCTGAATACGGAGAGCGTATTGCTATCCACATTCAGCGAGGTCTGTCGGACCTGATCCGCACTGTCGGATCAGTTCCGACAGACCTTTGTTAAATAGGCCCCAGTGAGTGAACTTTTCCAATACAGCCCCCCCCACCTCCGATGATAGTGTCGACAATTGGCGATGTTGGCGACATTTCCTGAAGCCAGTCTATATATATTTATGTTGTAGGGATATGGGAGGGGCCATGAGGGTGGGGCTTTATTTCAAGGTGTGGGGTCTAGCGCCCCACCATCTTTAAAATTCACCAGCCGCCACTGGAAGCTATGATCCCTATTATTTTCTTATGGGAGACTCATCACCACTCGTCAACACTTTGCAGCACAGCCACCTTGGAATAAATTGAACACAAGCAGACATTTCTTGTCTGTCTGACAATGGTTTGAATACTTGGGCCCCAGTGATCAGAAAACAGGTATTGCTAATTTGTAAGCAATAATGTTGAAGGGATGGAAGCTCAGAAGCGTGCACGTGTCTGGAGAGCTATTTCAGCAACAATGGTATCCATTTGTAAGAGCACTAGATGCACTATTTCCTGTCATGTAGTACTCCAGACACCTACCTGGGTATCTCTTCAATAAAGAATACTATGGAGATAAAGAAAATTTGATAACAGAAGTAAATTGGAATTATTATTTTTTAAATGGTATTCTCTGTCTGAATGACACAGGAAAATGTTTGTGTTTCATATCCCTTTAAATTATATTCATTAATATTAACACATTTCCAATGTTTAACTAAAAATGGTAGCACCATGACAGGTAAGGGGTGGAGTCGCAGGTGTCCCATAAGAAGAGTCGTGGGGGTTGTGGGCGGAGTCTGGGCAGTCCTTGGTTTGACTTTGGAACACTGAAATGAAAAGGAAAGATGAGGGAGGAACAGTGGACACAGCTCCTAAACCATGAAAATCCCACAATACGTATAACAATTGTGAACTCTATAAAGGTCAAATTACCTCTCAGTATTTAAAGGGACATGAAACCCAACAGGTTTTCTTCCATGATTCTTATGGAGCATGCAATTTTAAATAACTCTAATTTGTTTCATTCTCTGTGTGTCATTTCTTGAAATTATATCTAGGTAGGCTCAGAATGCAGCTGATAGATGGCTGCACATATATGCCTCTTGTCATTGAAATCTATAAAAAAGGGGATGTTCCTGTGAGTGGCGCGTTGTCTCCCATTGAAATAAGGAGAGCTCTCTGCAATGAATTCAGCGCTGCGGAATCTGTTGGCGCTCTACAAATACCTGATAATAATAATGTATAAGTTTGCAATGGAGGGCCCTGGTGTATATTTAAAATGTAATATTATGACTGATACAAATCAAAATACTCTGTTTTCAGTGCACTGTACCTTTAAAATTGATTTTTATTTCCGTATGCACAGTTTTTCCTTTCAGAGTAATTAGTGTTTTGAGTATTTTGATAAAACGTTGCCACTTTTTAACTTGCGAGAGAAAACTGTGAGATTTGTAGAACGGAAATGTTAGAGAATCACTCTGGGATTTGAGAGACAATTTCATATGCACCCATGGAACTCCAATGTTCAGCCCATTACAAAAAAACAGCAATTACACTTTGTAATTTAAACCTTAATGAATGAAAGTGCCCCTGTTTTTAATAGTATTTTTAAAAAGCAGGCTTTCATTCTCCAAAGTTTACCTTCACTTTAAAAAGAAAGATAATCCCTTTATTACCCATTCCCCAGTTTTGCATAACCGTTAAAGAAATACACTTTTTACCTCTGTGATTACCTTGTATCTAAGCCTCTGTAGACTGCACCCTTATTTCAGTTCTTTTGACAGACATCCATTTTAGCCAATCAGTGTTCACTCCAGGGTAACTTCACGCACATGAGCTCAATGTTATCTATATGAAACACATGAACTAATGCCCTCTAGTGGTCAAAATGCTTTCAGAATAGAGGCTTTCTTCAAGGTCTAAGAAATTAGCATATGGACCTCCTAGGTTTAGCTTTTAACTAAGAATAGCAAGAGAACAAAGCAAAATTAGTGATCAAAGTTAATTGGAAAGTTGTTTAAAATTACATTCCCTATTTAAATCATAAAAGTTTTTTTTGGACTTGACTGTCCCTTTAAATTACGATTTACGCTGTGCATATTTAATACAATTTATTCCTGTGTAATTTTCATACAAATTGCACATTTTTGATAAAATACAATTTTTGGTGTGTTATGATTTTTTTATGCACTTTAACAATATAATTTTTTCCTGCACATGTTTGTGTGAATTGTTCAATGATTTGTTTTGTATGATTTAGCAAGAGTACAAAGTAGTTTTAAAGGAGTCCACCAGGGAAATATAAGGGCTGGTGTGCATTCTTATCACCAGCCTAGATAGTTTTATCCGGCCCCTAGAGTGCACATTTCTGTAGCTGTACATTTCAGTGCTGCCATCTAGTGCTCTTGCAAATGTATAACATTCTTGCAAAACCCGCTCCCATAGGGTGCTGCAGATATGGGCACGCTCCTAAGCTTACATTCCAGTTTTTCAACAAAGGATACAGAATGAAGAAAATGTCATAATAGAAGCAATTTTAAAATTGATTAACATGTCATGCTCTATCATGAAACATTTTCTAGTATGTGCCCCTTTAAACCTGACATAAGCACAGACTTCGTTGTAGATGTAAAGCAGCTGCTAACAAACATCAGTTTATTTAAAAAATGACCTGCTCTAGATAATTATAATATGTATTTTTTTATTTGAACCGTCCCTTTAATGTTTATTTATTTAACAGGTGTGTATTGTGTTTTACCTACTTGTACGGCTAAAGCTAATCCTCCATTGGAAGGTCAAGACAGTTTGCTAGATGAAGAAAATCCAGGTAAGGGTTCCAGTACTGAGATATATTAATCAGTACTGATATACATGAATTATTATGACCTAGATTACAAGTGAAGCTCAATTGTTAACATGTGGAGCATTATGTTGTGCTCATCTATGCGCAATCAAATGGATTCTCAAAGCATTCTACTGTGCCGCATAAATCAGTGTTTCTCAACCGCGGTCCTCAAGTACCACCTGGCCATATTTTTATTATAGCTGAACTAGAGCACAGGTGAAATAATCAGCTGATGGGTGAGGGCAAAATGTGTAACCATCTTTACTAATCACTTGATTATTTCACCTGTGCTCTAGTTCAGCTATAATGAAATCCTGGCCTGTTGGGGGTACTTTGAGGAACGCGATTAAGATACACTGGCCTACATATTATTATTTATTTTTTTTACATATTTTTTTATTGAGGTTTTACATAACAAACATATAACAGAAATCACCTGTTAACATCATAGATGAAAAATACAATTGAAATTGAGTAAGTCATTCCAAAAATTATAAAATATACAAAAGTAGGCTAATGAAACCTCGATTTTATGATAGACAGCATATATGACTGACCAGTTAGAAACCAACTCTCAGGCCATATGGCCTCTGAAAATAGAAGAAAACTGGTGGACAGATAAATATTCAGGGGATATTCAGCGGGTCAGCACCGCTAGTCAAATATGGGGAGATGTGGATGCGGGAGGGCGGAGCCAGCAACAAAAAGAATGTGGTGGGGCCTCCAAACAAGTTGCTGAAGAGCTAGGGGCAGATCTAAAAGTCAACTTAGTAGATATGGTATTTGGCAACTAGGGGTACCAGCGTACATAAAAGATTTTAAGTGTTAGGGGAAATCCGGGGTATAAATTAATATTGTACATAGAGGGTGAGTAATCTATTGAGAGATAACGTTCAGGTACAAGCCTTCCATCCTACACCAACATAATAGAATATCATACTTTTAGCGAGATTTACACAGGGTGGAGGCTGTAAGGGCCTTTTAAGTGGGATATGGTAGTACTCCCTCTGTACACGTATATAAATATGTACATACTAATAAAACACAAACAATGTAGAAACAATACAGATAACACTTTAGTTCTCTGCTAGAAGTTTAGGCATGTAAGGACACCTGAAGTTAATATATATATGACTGTGCACGGAAAATGTCATCCATTTTTGTTGTGTTATGAGCTTAGAGATGTTATCCACACCGCACAAACTACAGAGCATGTTCACATAGGGTCAGCCCAGACATATCAGTCCAGTTACTAGCAATGTTTACAAGAATACATAGATAAAACAAATGTAAATATAGAGGGTGTGAGCAACATAGACCCAGTATAGCCTCTACTTGAGGCAAACAACATACAGTATGACAAATGAGAGCACTGCAAATAATTCTCTAGTCAAGCTATCAAACAGGACAATACAGTAGTATATGCATGTATATTGCAGGGCTTGTTCAGACTTAATTCAGAATGCTGTATATGAAAAACTGAATGGACAAGATGAAAAATAAAACATTTGCAGTAGGCCATCACCAAAGGTATACAGAGACATATGCAGCTGTTACAATGTAAGAGTGTCAGGAAATTCAGTAAGATACAGAGTTATATAGCCATCAAGCAAATGTAATATGTTTAAAAATATTGCTACTTACATAGATCTATAAGGAAAACAGTTTACCTGACTATCAGCAGACCTCAGAGCTAATTTGAGATACCTATTGACCTCTCTAACAGTACAATTCTGCAATTGACTACAGTACTATCTAACTAGTGCACACAAAAAAAAAAAATTAAGCTGGACTATAGCAGGAAGATTTCAGTCTATTTCCAAATTGTATAGATATGTATAAGACACAAACTAAACAGAGCAAACTATGTAGCTAGGCAATGTAGGTGTAGCGTGGTTACCCAGAATACTTTTAACATGCGGAACAAACCTAACATTAGATAACATCAGATTATAAAATAAATTATGAAGTCCCAGGTCTTCAGGCTGTTAGCCTTCATTCAGGATACTAATAATCCCCAAACATGGTGTAGGTATAAGTCCAAGGGAATCAGAGTTCAAAGTCTGAGATGCATAAAATATTTAATATTCAGGCTTCGTAGGGGACCCCACTAACAGATAGCCCAGCACCAATCTAAAGTCTAATCTGAGTCATCCCACTCCCAGTCTCATGGTGTGCATGCTAATAAAATTATGGAGGAGAGAAAGTTTTAATCCCAGCGAGCTTGTTAGAGCATGACCACATCGCTTCTGTCTGCTTACCGGCACAAGCACCAGTCCATCAATGGGGAGACAGTAATGAACCTCAGAAAATAGCGTTTCACTTTTGCATGAAGAAGAAAAGCTCAGAACCCCGTCCCTTGGTCTGGTGTAACATATGTGAAGTTACGTAGCAATAACTTCACACTGGGAGACACTGTGTGAGCTAAGGTTAGGTGATGATTCCATCCTTGTCCCCCTGTAATATCAGATTTTTTATCTGCAGATATCCGGATAGTGTGCAATGTCTCTAGGGGCTGTGCTGGAGTGTAAATAGCGCTCTTTATAGAGCATTTCAGCACACCTTCCAGATTTTCAATAGGGGCTAGGGCAATGCGAGGGCAGCGCCATTGTATGTAAGCGTCGTCACTAGCCGTTTTAGGAAGAACACTCAGTTCTCTCTCAGGCAATGGAGCAGTAATATCACCCACAAGTATTCTTGGCTGCAATGGGCAATGCTCAGTTTTAGAGGCTGCGTGATTGTTGATGCTTATAGGGGTAGGTAGGTTCCTACCTTGCGCTAGATCACCGCCTGTCTTCGCCATCTTGGGAACTTCATTTTCCTCATTGGTGTACTGATTTCTAATAAGAGATGTTAACTCCTGGAAATGATTACACATCTGCAAGTCGAGCCCATAGAGAAGCGCTTGTATTGCGTTCATGATGACCAAAGCAGACCAATATAGATAGTTATCTTTGCAGTCCCAGGCTCCGTTCAATGATATGCAAACCAGCCTTAATGTGAGTAGGGTCGCATAACTCGCGACTCGCAGTAGAAAGGCTCTCTCCGGATAAAGTCACAAAACTCTAAACCAGTCAGTATGTTCTAGTCAAATGTTAGTTATGGATCAGTTGCTGGTAATCCGTGCATAAATTTGACTAATTTATTTGTCAAAAAGAATACTTTATTAAGCCATGCTCCAGGAGCTCGAGGGATATGCGTCTAGTTATCTCGGCTGTAGGCTCCGCCCCCCTGGCCTACATATTATTTAATGGAGCTCTCCAATCTCCACACTCAGTTGTGCAGACAGAACTAAATGAATAATTATAGCGTTCTACTACAGGTACAAATCCCCAAATACAGAATTCCAAAATCCAAACTTATTCTGAAATCCAAAAATTTGAAATAATATTTTTAAAGAAAAAAATGTATCAAAAATAACTATAAGTCTCAATCTTCTCTACCTGTGTCTGTTTTTTTGTGTGTTCTAAAATGCAAATAATAGTCTACTGTGTATATATATATATAAAAATCCAACAATAACCTGCACAACGGAGCGCACAAATAATCCTCTGTTTCCTGGAAATAAAGACGGCTCTATTTAGAAAGGGGAGGGCGGGATATTTAAATCCCTTACTTACAGGCTATGGCAGCTGTTGGTTCAGCGTGTCTGTTTTCACACGCCAGAAAGCAAAATCCATGATCCACAGAAAGAACCAAAATAAGCGCTTCAAAGCCAAAGTTGATGAATAAAAGAACTTGAGTATTTATTAGGACATCTAAAAACAAAGAATGTCCACAAAGGACAAAAGGTAATCCAGGTTAGAGTAGCAGGCACACAGAGCAGACATTTTTCGTGCTCAGGTAGCACTTGATCACTGCTTACCTCAGGTAAGCAGTGATCAAGTGCTACCTGAGCACGAAAAATGTCTGCTCTGTGTGCCTGCTACTCTAACCTGGATTACCTTTTGTCCTTTGTGGACATTCTTTGTTTTTAGATGTCCTAATAAATACTCAAGTTCTTTTATTCATCAACTTTGGCTTTGAAGCGCTTATTTTGGTTCTTTCTGTGGATCATATATATATATATATATATATATATATATATATATATATATATATATATATATATATATATATATATATATATATATATATATATATATTTAAAACAATAACAATTATAGAACTGTACTATCTTTCTGATGGTACTATGTATACAGGTATTACAAATTATGTACAACTACCTTTAGGTTACATGTATAAGCTGTATTATGAAATGTAAATATTGTCTAAATGATATAAGATATTGTTGTCTACACTTGGTTCCATCCCTTCTCCAAACTGTCCTATTTTTTAGATGCAAATATTACAAAATCCAAACTATTCCCGAAAAACAAATCTTTTCTGGCCCCAAGCAGTTTAAATAAAGTGTTTCCTATATTTATTTCCTAATTTTTTTTCATAAGTCTGCCATCATCTGTCTTGACTCTTACTATCAAGGCTTTAGTTTTTATTCTTTCAGTGATATATATCTATAGAAGGTTGTAGCACTATTTTTCCACTAACTGTGGTATTTTCTTACGGCCAATAGAATGCGAACTCAATCCTATTGGCTGTTTGGATCAGACAATAGGATTGAAGTTCAATCCTATTGGCTGATTGCATCAGCCAATAGGATTTTTTCAACCTTAATTCTGATTGGCTGATAGAATTCTATTAGCCAATCGGAATCTAAGGGACGCCATCTTGGATGACGTTACTTAAAGAGACATTCATTCTGGAAGAAGACTTCCTTGGAAGGGGATGCTCCGCGCCAGATATCTTGAAGATGAACCTGCTCTGCGCCGGATGGATGAAGATAGAAGATGTTGTCTGGATTAAGACTTCTGCCCCTCTGGAGGACCACTTCACCCGGTTTAGATGAAGACTTCTCCCGGCTTCGTTGAGGACTTCTTGCCGCTTCGTTGAGGACTTCTCCCGACTTTGTTGAGGATGGATGTTGGGTCTTCAAAACTGTAAGTGGATCTTCGGGGGTTAGTGTTACGTTTTTTTTTTTTTGTTTGTTTTTTAAAAAAAAACTTTATTTATAAACAAGAATCCAAGACATACATGGCGAGCATGGTCACAATGACATGAATATAACAAAGTGATCATTTATGGAATAAAACAATTTTACAGAGCATATTGTAAAAGGTAGATGAGAAATGAAATCTCCATGCATGTCCCAAGATTCAGCTTTTTCCAATAACATTTTGCAAACAAACAAATAAGAAAAAGAAAGACAGTAACATATAAGGGGAGAAAGAAAGGATGAAAAGATAGAAGAAAGACATACAACATTTATACTTACCCAGAGCACCTCCAGGTCCCCCCCCTCCGACAGGCAGATCATTCATGGGCACGATCTGAGGACTGACACCACTTGCCCCTAAGATTTTCACTGAGGACATACTGACTATTTTTAAAGGGAAAGAGAACCCTATCTCTTACTGAATCCGGCAAATGCAACAAATAAACTTCCCACTTAAGGAGAAATCTCTTTACCCTTTTCTCAGGATCACCTCTAGTATCTGCCTGTTCAATCAACATCTGATTATGTATGGTTTTAAGCAGTTGCCAGAAAGGCAGGGTTTGACTCCCCACCCATTCTGTCAAGATGGTCTGCTTAGCTAGCATAAGAATTGTGGTTAAGAAGATGTCATGTTTATATGTCTGGTCTCTGGGTATCAAAAAGATCACATGCTGCGCCGAGAGGGTCACGGTTTGTTTAGTTAATTTAGTTAGCCAATACGAGATTTTCTGCCAGAATTTTTGTATTTTGAGGCAACCCCAAAGTAAGTGGATCCAATCAGGAGATTCAAGGCAACATTTGTTACATGAATTAGAAGCCCCCTGAACCCATTTAGCCCGTAAGCCAGGAGTCATGTAGGCTTGATGTAGAAATTTCAGATGTGATTCCCGTAATTTCGCGGATATAATACTTTGATGTGCCCTCTCGAAGCTCATAGCGATCACTGATGAGTCTACCTCTAACTCCCTAAATTGAGACCACTTTGATGCTAGTCCCTGAAGCATGGAGTTTTCAAAGTGACTAATCAGTAAAGTGTATGTGTGTGATAACCTAAAAGAACCCAATTTCGCCAGAGCACAGAGCCTATCCAGGTTAGAAGACTCTGTGGGTAACAATCCCTTAGAGATTAAGGTGGATATGTAGTGTCTGCATTGGAAGTATGCGAACCTATGCGTGTGTGGTATGTTGTAGCGTGATTGTAGGTCCTGGAAAGGCAATATCTCTAAGGTCAGGGGGCGAAAAAATTGGTGAAGTCGTGTAAGTCGCAGTTGCTGCCATGTCTGGAATGCCTGCATGGTATACCCCGGGAGAAAGTCCAGGTTGCCTTGTATTGGGAGATATTTACTAGTCAATCGGTGTAGACCCCAGAGTTTACAAATCTTGGCCCAGGCTCTCAATGGATCCCTGAACAGTATATGGTTTGGTATAAACGGGGATAAGGATTTCAGGTTGGCATGGGGCAGGAAGGCTAAATGGAGAGGTTTAATAATGTTGGATTCTAGGTCAGGGACAGTGTAGCAGTTCTTCTCCACCAGCCAGTCCAATATAAATCTAGAGAGGGCCGCCCAGTTGTACCACGTTATATTGGGAAGACGGAGCCCACCCCGCCCACCGTCATTGACAAGGGAGTCCTACCTATTCTATGTTTTTTGCCCTGCCAAACGAAGGTTCCAATGGCGGATTGTAAGGATGCCGCATCCTTCTGCGTAAGGAGAAGGGGCAACATCTGTAACGGATAAAGAAGCTTAGGCAAGGCAACCATTTTAAAGAGATGTACCCTACCCGAGAGAGAGAGGGGAAGCTTTGCCCAACCCACCAACATCTGCCTGATTCCATTAATAAGCCCACCAAAATTGAGGGAGTATAACATATGAGGGTTAACATGTATCCATATGCCTAAATATTTGAAACTACCTTGAGTGGTTTTAAGACCAAAGTCCGCTAAGTTCAGATTGCGGGAATTTTGCAACCAAGTGGCTTCCGACTTATCAATGTTGATCTTGTACCCCGAGAACTTGCCAAAGTCATTAATTACATCTAAAAGAGGTCGCAAATTAGTGCGAGGATCACCTACAAAGAGCAGCAGATCATCTGCATACAATGACAGATGTTGCTTTTGACCCCATATGTCCAGACCGGCACAATGTTGCCTGATATAAGACGCCAGGGGTTCGATAGCTAAGTCGAAAAGGAGAGGGGAGAGGGGGCATCCCTGTCTCGTTCCCCGTTGTAATGTGAAAGAGGGGGAAAGTTCTCCATTGATTAAGAGGGAAGCCTTAGGGGCTGTGTATAATCTCTGCAGAAAATTAGAGAAGTCACCCAGCACACCAAAGCGCGACAGCGATGTGTGTAGATGATCCCACTCGATTCGATCAAATGCCTTTTCGGCATCCAGCGCCAAAAGGCAGGCATCTGGTAGCCGAGAAGGAGATTGTGCGTGTGCATTGTACCAATAGTGGGACATGACGCCAAGTGTCTTTCTAATGTTTATCACTGAGGACGTGCCCTTTACGAATCCCGTTTGATCTGTATGAACTATGTGTGGCAGGATCTTCGCCAACCTGTCTGCTAGGATTTTTGTTAGGAGTTTATAATCCCCATTTAACAGGGAGATCGGGCGGTATGAAGAAGTCTGGGTGGGATCTCTATCAGGCTTCAACAACAGACAGATGTTGGCCTCAGAGAATCTATCATTTAATTGCTCAGTGCCCGCTAAGTAGGCCGAATATAAGGAGGAGAGAACTGGTGCCAATTCCTCTCCTAATAACTTAAAATATTCCGCAGGCAGCCCATCCGGGCCAGCTGCTTTGCCCAATTTACTTTGCCTTATAGCTCTGAGAACCTCCTGAGGGTTTATAGGGGAGTTCAATGAGGAGGACTGCTCCTCAGTGAGGATGGGAAGTTGCACTGCATCCCAAAAGGCACGTTTTGCTTCCACATGAATAGGCTGTTTAGAGTATAGGGAAGCGTAGTAGTCTACGAATTCAGACATGATTTCTCTGTCATTCATTAACAGTTAATGAGCCTTTAGAATTAATAGCTAGAATTTGGGATTTAGGTTTAAAAGAGTGGACTAGCCTGGCCAGTAATTTGCCGGCCTTATTACCATGACGGTAATAACGACCCTGCCGGTGAATATTGACTTTGTTATCTTGTTGGGCCAAGAAAGTATCTCTCGTCTGTTTAAGGTCATAGTATGATTTCCTAGATGCTGGCGTAGGGATGTTTAAATAATTGTTGTAAGCTGCAGTGAGTTGGGAAAGAAGAGTCCCGTCCACCTTTGTAAGTTGTTTTTTATGATGAGTTGCAAAAGAGGTAATGTGGCCTCTCATCACCGCCTTTGAAGCGTGCCAAAATAGATCTGGAGTTCCTGAATGACAGGCATTATCAGATGCATAGTGTGTCCAGGAGGCTCTTAAGTGTTGTCGGAACTCAATATTGTGATATAGGTGGAGGGGGAATCTCCAACCTCTATTTAGAGGCTTGGGGGGTTGGCGCTGCAGTATTAACGAGATTGGGGCGTGGTCTGATATAGTGACCTGACCTATATTGGTGGAGAAGATTTGTGGAGTTATGCTTGGGGAAGTTAGAAAGTAATCAATGCGAGACAAGGTGTGGTGTGTTTTTGAAAGGCAAGTGTAATCCCTCCCATCTGGATTTCTAGCTCTCCATACATCTAGCAAGTTCAAAGTTTCTTTGAAGGATCCAATTAGGGACACTTCACGTTTATATCTGATCAGATGCTTTTTAAAGTTCTAGAAATTGAGGGATCTTTAAACCTATCCAGTGGGAGAGCCTGAGCCAAGTTGAAATCACCTCCCATTATTAAAGGGGCACTATGTGTGACCAATATTGCCAACAAACTAGTCCAAAAGTGTGGGTCATGGACATTGGGGCCATACACATTACAGAGAGTATATGTATAAGTGTTGATCTGTAGTGATGCGACTATGTATCGTCCTTTTTTGTCTATTTCCACTTCTGTTAAAGAAGCTGCTAGACCCTTGCGTACTAGGATGGCAACTCCTCTCTTCCTACCCTCCGAAGGGGAGCCCAGAACCTGTCCTACCCAGTGGATTTTCAGCTTCTCATGTTCCTCAGCTGTCAATTTTGTCTCCTGGAGCAAAGCAATATCCGCCCTTAGGGAGTTTAAGTGGTGGAGAATTCTACTTCTCTTTGCCGGGGACGTAATGCCCCCCACATTCCACGCTAATATTTTAAGGGGGAGAGTCATGTCTACAAAGTGTAAAGATAGAGAGTGTGCGACCTAGTGAGTAGTACCCTAACCAGTGTCTCACATGATGTCTGAGGTAGGCATAGGAGTAATTGACTTACAGTTGAGGGAAGGCATAGACGACTCCTCAAGAGTGGGTGGCAAGATGAAGGAGGGGGAACCGGAGGCCTCCAGGTCACACTCCAGCAGTCACTACAAGAGAAGCAAGAACATAAAGCAGCATTAATAACACATATGAAAAGGAGGAGAGTAACCATGTCTGCCCTTGCAGTGATAGATACTGTTGTGACGGCAATCTGTCTATGATGAAATTGAAAAGATAATAAAATCACATTACAGTAGCAGAAAACTTGACATCTCAGATCTAGAAGTCTGCCCACGAGAGGGCAGGCTAGAGATAATAAAGCCTTATAAAACCGTAGAGTATTAAGTATAGCTTTAGGGAGAAATAATGTACCAAAGGTTGTTGCGTATATCAGGGGCCGGGGAATAAGTCTTAGGTGGCCTGATAGGGGTGTGGGTAGATAATGATATTGTTCATATATGATGCCAATATTCTGGGGCCATAACATTAATGCAACGTCAATAATTGCACATACAAAAGGGCATATAGTGGACATAAAGCCTCTTTGAGGATCTATAATGGGCAGGTCAGAGGTTAGGTATGCTGAAGAGTAGAGGAGAAACCAATAATAACTAAGAACTGTCTTAAAAGTACATATGTGGGAACCCAGATTTAAGTGCAACGAATAGTATCTTCCAACCACATTGATTTTATGCATCACAAAACATAAACTTTTGCAAACAATGCGACAACAAAAAGAACAGGTTGTCTCCTGCAGGGCCGTGTCTCCAGTCCCGGTCAGAACTGGAAAATATAACCAGAACCACATACCCCGCAGGAGCCAGGTGCATAGTATGAAACCCTTGCAAACAGTGCAATAGCAAAAAGAACAAGTTGTCTCCTGCAGGGCCGCGCCACCGGTCACAGTCAGAACTGTAGAGTATAACCAGAGCCACAGACCCCGCAAGAGCAAAGTACACATTATAAGAAACATGATGTGCAATTTAAGGAGCTGTGAGCATTGATACTTAATAGAGTCTCATCATCCATTGTCCTGCTTCCGCTCTGACGCCAGATATGCCTGTGCTGCCGCAGGCGAATGGAAGGTTTTGGGGCCTGAGAGGCTCTGGATCTTTAGGGTAGCTGGAAACATAAGCGCAAATTTACGCCCCTGTTCATGCAGAGTGGAGCAAATGGAAGCAAAGTCTTTGCGTCTTCTGGTAACTTCGACCGAAAAGTCCTGAAATAGCAAGATGCGGTGGTCTTCAAAGATAACTTCCTTGGCCGCCCTGTAGGCTCTTAGGATTGCCAACTTATCTTGGAAATTGAGGCATTTAAAAATGACTTGTCGTGGCTTCTCCTTGGAGTTTTCCAAATACCTGTTGGGGCCTATGCGATGTGATCTCTCTATGTCTAGAGGTAGGCAGTCCTGAGGTAGGCCCAGAATTTTTGGAAGGGTCAAAGCAGCAAATTCTAGCAGATCTTTATCTTTAATGGATTCAGGGACGCCTATGATTGGGGAGGTTGTTTCGCCTACTGCAATTTTCTAGGTCTTCCACTTTATCCATCAGCTGCTGGTTTTGTTTCAATAGACGTTTTAAAGAAACCTCTGATTCTTGCTGTCTGTCCTCAACTCCTGAAATTCTTTGCTCTGCAGCTGACATGCGGGTGGAAAAGAGCTGCACTTCGCTGGTTAAGGTGTCAACACCAGCCTGCAAGCTATCCATTTTCGGTAAGAAGAAAGCCTTAAGTTCTTGCAAGAGCGAGGAATGATCCCCTGGCGAGTTGCTTTCAGCATCTGCAAAGGATGGATTGGCCTGTGTTTCAGTTAGAGGCTTTTGTCTTTTTTCCTGGTTTTTTGAACGGTGACTCATGGTGCTACTTGAAGGCGAGGGCAGCCTGTGAAAATACTCGTCCACTTTCATAGAACAAGGAGCAGAAAAGTCTGGAAAAGTTGGAACACTTGTAGAGAAACCACCAGATGGCACTGTTGCACTATGTGATGCAGCAACCAATGAGCAATGTGGGATGGAGATGACAAAGGAGAAAAACAAACAATAAAGTTGCAGGTATTACATCCTAAGTTTCAGATGTATGGTAAGGAAAAATTTAGCTATACCAGCTATGCAGGTTATAGTGTTTCTCTCCTTTATCTAGCAGACCGCCCACACTCAACTGTTGGATCCCAAATATAATCCTGAAAAATTAAGCTATACCAGCTTTGAGTCTTGAAATGTTCTTATAGATCAATATGCAGTTAAAACAGAGATTAGTGCATCAACTGTGCATATATAAAGCACCCCCTAGCAATCACAGGGGCACCAGAGGGTATTGATGGCTGATGTCGTCTTGGGGAGAGTATATCCATTTACACTTTAGCACTCAAGATGAGGGTATATTTATGCCTTGTTTAAAAAGTTAGTGGATTGGGGTTAACTGTGGTAACAAAAGCGATGATGTGTGTAATCAAAGCAGTCTTATATCAGTCCAGAATGCGTAATGTCTCCCAGGGTACCCTTTACCTGAGCACCGGATTATTGTAGCCTGTGTCTGGAGTGTTGCGGTATTAACCGCTTGTATAATGTGCTGCTGTACTTTCTCTTTTCACCCGGTCCTTCCGGCAATGACCCCGAAGGCCGATATACTTGTAGGGCTCCGACTGAGCTAAAAACACGGAGGCGTTGGTGGGGAGGGATCCTTTAAGATGGCGTCGATCAGCGCTGCCGTTCATGCCGCGTGGCACAATTTTCGTAGCCTTCCGAGGCAAGGGCGATTTTTCTGCCCTCCATGATAATTCTCCAGCCAGCTGGGGTATGTCAGAGGGTGACCCAGCAAGGTAGTGTCGTGGGATAAGGTAGCTGGCAGCAATTAATACCATATATGTGAAGCAGATTCACGGAGCTCTTTACTCCTGCTGCCAGCCACTAGCTCCACCCACCGGAAGTCCAGTGTTACGTTTTTTAAGCGTTTATTGGGTGGGTTTTATTTTTAGGTTAGGGTTTGGGCCGCAATAGAGCTAAATGCCCTTTTAAGGGCAATGTGGAGCTTAGGTTTTTTTAGTTAGGGTTTTATTTTGGGGGTTGGTTGTGTGGGTGGTGGGTTTTATTGTTGGGGGGGTTGTTTGTATTTTTTTTTCAGGTAAAAGAGCTGATTTCTTTGGGGCAATGCCCTGCAAAAAGGCCCTTTTAAGGACTTTTGGTAGTTTAGTTTAGGCTAGGTTTTTTTTTATTTTGGGTGGGCTTTTTTATTTTGATAGGGCTATAAGATTAGGTGTAATTAGTTTAAATCTCTTGTAATTTGTTTTTTATTTTGTGTAATTTAGTGTTTGTTTTTTTGTAATTTAGATAATTGTATTTAATTTAGTTAATTTATTAAATTTAGGTCATTTATTTAATTGTAGTGTAGTATTAGGTGTTAGTGTAACTTAGGTTAGGTTTTATTTTACAGGTAAATTTGTATTTATTTTAGCTAGGTAGTTAGTAAATAGTTAATAACTATTTAGTAACTGTTCTACCTAGTTAAAATAAATACAAAGTTGCCTGTAAAGTAAAAATAAACCCTAAGCTAGATACAATGTAACTATTATTTATATTGTAGCTATCTTAGGCCTAGATTTAGAGTTTGGCGGTAGCCGTGAAAACCAGCGTTAGAGGCTCCTAACGCTGGTTTTAGGCTACCGCCGGTATTTGGAGTCAGTCAGGAAAGGGTCTAACGCTCACTTTTCAGCCGCGACTTTTCCATACCGCTGATCCCCTTACGTCAATTGCGTATCCTATCTTTTCAATGGGATCTTTCTAACTCCGGTATTTAGAGTCGTGGCTGAAGTGAGCGTTAGAAATCTAACAACAAAATTCCAGCCGCAGAAAAAAGTCAGTAGTTAAGAGCTTTCTGGGCTAACGCTGGTTTATAAAGCTCTTAACTACTGTGCTCTAAAGTACACTAACACCCATAAACTACCTATGCACCCCTAAACCGAGGTCCCCCCACATCGCCGCCACTCGATTAAATTCTTTTAACCCCAAATCTTCCGACCGCCACCTACGTTATACTTATGTACCCCTAATCTGCTGCCCCTAACACCGCCGACCCCTAATCTGCTGCCCCTAACACCGCCGACCCCTATATTATATTTATTAACCCCTAACCTGCCCCCCACAACGTCTCCGCCAGCTACCTACAATAATTAACCCCTAATCTGCCGACCGCAAAGAGCCGCCACCTACATTATAGCTATGTACCTCTAATCTGCTGCCCCTAACACCGCCGACACCTATATTATATTTATTAACCCCTAATCTGCCCCCCTCAACGTCGCCTCCACCTGCCTACACTTATTAACCCCTAATCTGCCGAGCGGATCTCACCGCTACTATAATAAAGTTATTAACCCCTAATCCGCCTCACTCCCGCCTCAATAACCCTATAATAAATAGTATTAACCCCTAATCTGCCCTCCCTAACATCGCCGACACCTAACTTCAATTATTAACCCCTAATCTGCCGACCAAATCTCGCCGCTATTCTAATAAATGGATTAACCCCTAAAGCTAAGTCTAACCCTAACACTAACACCCCCCTAAATTAAATATAATTTAAATCTAACTAAATTAATTAACTCTTATTAAATAAATTATTCCTATTTAAAGCTAAATACTTACCTGTAAAATAAATCCTAATATAGCTACAATATAAATTATAATTATATTATAGCTATTTTAGGATTAATATTTATTTTACAGGTAACTTTGTATTTATTTTAACCAGGTACAATAGCTATTAAATAGTTAAGAACTATTTAATAGCTAAAATAGTTAAAATAATTACAAAATTACCTGTAAAATAAATCCTAACCTAAGTTACAATTAAACCTAACACTACACTATCAATAAATTAATTAAATACAATATCTACAAATAAATACAATTAAATAAACTAACTAAAGTACAAAAAATAAAAAAGAACATAGTTACAAAAAATAAAAAAATATTTACAAACATCAGAAAAATATTACAACAATTTTAAACTAATTACACCTACTCTAAGCCCCCTAATAAAATAACAAAGACCCCCAAAATAAAAAATGCCCTACCCTATTCTAAATTACTAAAGTTCAAAGCTCTTTTACCTTACCAGCCCTGAACAGGGCCCTTTGCGGGGCATGCCCCAAAGAATTCAGCTCTTTTGCCTGTAAAAAAAAACATACAATACCCCCCCCCCAACATTAAAAACCCACCACCCACATACCCCTAATCTAACCCAAACCCCTCTTAAATAAACCTAACACTAAGCCCCTGAAGATCTTCCTACCTTGTCTTCACCATGCCAGGTATCACCGATCGTTCCAGGCTCCGAAATCTTCATCTAAGCCCAAGCGGGGGCTAGACATCCATCATCCGACGGCTGAAGAAGTCCAGAAGAGGCTCCAAAGTCTTCATCCTATCCGTGAAGAAGAATAGATCCGGACCGGCAACCATCTTCTTCCAAGCGGCATCTTCTATCTTCATCCGATGAGGACCGGCTCCATCTTGAAGACCTCCACCGCGGACCCATCTTCTTCCGACGACGACTTCCCGACGAATGACGGTTCCTTTAAGGGACGTCATCCAAGATGGCATCCCTCGAATTCTGATTGGCTGATAGGATTCTATCAGCCAATCGGAATTAAGGTAGGAAAATTCTGATTGGCTGATGGAATCAGCCAATCAGAATCAAGTTCAATCCGATTGGCTGATCCGATCAGCCAATCAGATTGAGCTCGCATTCTATTTGCTGATCGGAACAGCCAATCGGATTGAACTTGATTCTGATTGGCTGATTCCATCAGCCAATCAGAATTTTCCTACCTTAATTCCGATTGGCTGATATAATCCTATCAGCCAATCGGAATTCGAGGGACGCCATCTTGGATGACGTCCCTTAAAGGAGCCTTCATTCGTCGGTAGTCCGTCGGGCCAGCAGGATGTTCCGCGTCAGAGGTCTACAAGATGGATCCGGAAGAAAGAAGATTGAAGATGCCGTTGATAGAAGACTTCAGCCGGATCATGGACCTCTTCAGCTCCCGCTTGGATGATGACTTCAGCCGGGATCCTGGACCTCTTCAGCTCCCGCTTGGATGAAGACTTCAGCCGGATCATGGACATCTTCAGCCCCCTGCTTGGGCTTGGATCAGGACATCGGAGGAGCTCTTCTGGATCGATCGGTGAACCTGGTATGGTGAAGATAAGGTAGGAAGATCTTCAGGGGCTTAGTGTTAGGTTTATTTAAGGGGGGTTTGGGTTAGATTAGGGGTATGTGGGTGGTGGGTTGTAATGTTGGGGGGGGGTATTGTATGTGTTTTTTTTACAGGCAAAAGAGCTGAATTCTTTGGGGCATGCCCCGCAAAGGGCCCTGTTCAGGGCTGGTAAGGTAAAAGAGCTTTGAACTTTAGTAATTTAGAATAGGGTAGGGCATTTTTTTATTTTGGGGGTCTTTGTTATTTTATTAGGGGGCTTAGAGTAGGTGTAATTAGTTTAAAATTGTTGTAATATTTTTCAGATGTTTGTAAATATTTTTTTATTTTTGTAACTTAGTTCTTTTTTATTTTTTGTACTTTAGTTAGTTTATTTCATTGTATTTATTTGTAGATATTGGATTTAATTAATGTATTGATAGTGTAGTGTTAGGTTTAATTGTAGGTAATTGTAGGTATTTTATTTAATTAATTTATTGATAGTGTAGTGTTAGGTTTAATTGTAACTTAGGTTAGGATTTATTTTACAGGTAATTTTGTAATTATTTTAACTATTTAATAGCTATTGTACCTGGTTAAAATAAATACAAAGTTACCTGTAAAATAAATATAAATCCTAAAATAGCTATAATATAATTATAATTTATATTGTAGCTATATTAGGATTTATTTTACAGGTAAGTATTTAGCTTTAAATAGGAATAATTTATTTAATAAGGGTTAATTTATTTTGTTAGATTTAAATTATATTTAACTTAGGGGGGTGTTAGTGTTAGGGTTAGACTTAGCTTTAGGGGTTAATACATTTATTAGAATAGCGGTGAGCTCCAGTCGGCAGATTAGGGGTTAATGTTTGAAGTTAGGTGTCGGCGATGTTAGGGAGGGCAGATTAGGGGTTAATACTATTTATTATAGGGTTAGTGAGGCGGATTAGGGGTTAATAACTTTATTATAATAGCGGTGCGGTCCGCTCGGCAGATTAGGGGTTAATAAGTGTAGGCAGGTGGAGGCGACGTTGTGGGGGGCAGATTAGGGGTTAATAAATATAATATAGGGGTCGGCGGTGTTAGGGACAGCAGATTAGGGGTACATATCGATAATGTAAGTAGCGGCGGTTTACGGAGCGGCAGATTAGGGGTTAATAATAATATGCAGGGGTCAGCGATAGCGGGGGGCGGCAGATTAGGGGTTAATAAGTGTAAGGTTAGGGGTGTTTAGACTCGGGGTACATGTTAGAGTGTTAGGTGCAGACGTAGGAAGTGTTTCCCCATAGGAAACAATGGGGCTGCGTTAGGAGCTGAACGCGGCTTTTTTGCAGGTGTTAGGTTTTTTTTCAGCTCAAACAGCCCCATTGTTTCCTATGGGGGAATCGTGCACGAGCACGTTTTTGAGGCTGGCCGCGTCCGTAAGCAACTCTGGTATCGAGAGTTGCAGTGGCGTTAAATATGCTCTACGCTCCTTTTTTGGAGCCTAACGCAGCCATTCTGTGGACTCTCAATACCAGAGTTATTTTAAAGGTGCGGCCAGAAAAAAGCCAGCGTTAGCTACGCGGGTCGTTACCGACAAAACTCTAAATCTAGCCGAAACACTTTCTTTCATGATTATGTTTGAACGTACATTTTTTCAACAAATTTCCAATTTAATTATATTATCAAATGTGCTTCTTTCTCTTGGTTTCCTTTGTTGAAGATCAGCTATGCAATACTAGGAGATAGCTGAAACAATCTGGTGAGCCAATGACAAGAGGCATATATGTGCAGCCACCTTTCAGCAGATAGCTCCCAGTAGTGCATTGCTGCTCTTGATACTATGTAGGTTTGTGCTTCAAACAAGGATACCAAGAAAATGAAACAAATTAGGTAATAGAAGTAAATTGGAAAGTTTTTTTTTTTTTAATGGCATGCTTTGTCTGTCTCATGAAAGTTTAACTTTGAGTTTCCTGTCCTTTTAATTAAATGTAGTTAAAACACCTCATATATGTGTCATATATTTGTAGCATTTATTTTGCTCTCTTTTCCTGTCATTTAAAGGGACACTAAATCCAAAATGTTTCTTTAATGATTTAGATAGAACATGCAATGTTAAGCAACTTTCTATTTTACTTTTATTATTAATTTTCTTCGTTCTCTTGCTATCTTTATTTTAAAATGCAGGAATGTAAAGCTTAGGAGCCGGCCCATTTTTTGTTCAGAACCTGTGTTATACTTGTTTATTGGTTGGCTGAATGTAGTCACCAATAAGCAGGCGCTATCCAGGGTTCTGAACCTTACATGGGCCCGGCTCCTCAGCGTTACATTCTTGCTTTTTAAATAAAGATAGCAAGAGAACGAAGAAAAATTGATAACAGGAGTTAATCAGAAAGTTCCTTAATGCTGCTCTATCTGAATCATTAAAGAATACATTTGGGTTTAGTGTCCCTTTATTAAGTCTGAAAATTAAAAGTTTTCAATTCTGACTACTGGAATAGCACATGGCAGTATTCACATGTCACATATCTGTCCCTAACTGACTTCATCAGATATGTTAAGACAAGGAACTGTAAAACAATGGTGGTTTTCCTAACATAATGTCAGTGGCTACTCTGGTAACAAGTCCTGGTTGAATTATACAAATAGGGCAAGTGATGGGAGAAGTTTGGCTATTGGAAAATATATTCAGCAAACATGGTACCACCAATACAAAATTATTGCAAGTCTGCAACAATCTTGCAACTACGAGTTATTTACTGGTCTTTAGCCAATACAATTAATTCTTCTTAGTCTTCTGTCTCTATATTTCCCATATCCTCATTTGAGTCAGTGTTTATTTTCCTGTAATTATCTGTGTAAATTGTAGGTTTTTATATTGTAACAATTGTGTGTACTGCAAGCTTCACCATCTGCAACACTCATGGTCCCACTTGACTTCAGCAGGGGGGATAAGTAAGGTTGCCAAATGTCCTCCACAAAAATACTGAGCAACCTGTAGGTGACTGAGCATGGGTGGCAGGTGCAGGGTTTCTACCTGTCCAGGAATGACCCAGACCGTTCAGGTTGTCATTTGTGTGTCCAAGTTTGAAGCTGAGTCCGACCTGGACATGCAAATGTCCGGGTTTGGTGGGAAACAGCAACAGCCAAAGGTGACATTGTGCATTTGTGTGTCTTTGTGTGGGAGTGTGTGCCTTTGTGTTTGTCAGTGTATTTCTGTGTGTGTAAGTCTGTGTGTGAAAGAGTGAGTGTAATTGTGTATATGGGAGAGAGAGTGTGTGTGAGATAGAGAATGCTTGTGAGAGTGTGTGTGAGAGTGTCTTTGTGTGTTGTGTGTCTTTGTGTGTGCGTGCGAGAGAAAGAGCGTGTGTGTGTGTTAGTGTGTGAGAGAGTGTGAGTGTGTATTAGAGAGTGTGTGTGTGCTCAGGGCGGGCCCTAGCCATTGCGGGGCCCAAGGCAGGATGACAAAATGGGGCCCCCTTTCTCCCCGTCCCCAACCCCGCCCCCCAATCTCCACCCAGCCCGTCCAATCTCTGCCCCAACTCCACCCAATCTCCGTCCAAAGCTTTTAAAATGAAAAAAAAAAAAATAGAAGAAAAATCTTTTAAGGTAATTGCACAACATTTTATATATAAAAAAAAAATATAAATCCACTATTGTGGAGCACTATAACATTGTATATTTTGCAATATACCATTTGTACTATTGGAACAACTGTTTATGTATATAATGAAGAATTATGCTGACAATTAGGAACAGTTGAGTTGAACTGGGCCTTATTTTTATGTGTTTTCTTATGATAACAAGAACATTACAGAGACACCAGGGCCGGCCCTAGCAAGTGCAGGTTCCTAGGCAAAATGACAGCGCGGGGCCTCTACCCAAAACAAACAATACTTCAAAGAAATGGGGCAATGCACTGTACCACACAAACACACAGATATAATACACACAAAAAATCTTATATACACATACGTCCACACACTCAGACACATACACAGGTGCACATATATATATATACATACACAGGTGTACACACACACCACACACAGCCCACACACACACACAGCCCCCACACTCACACACAGCCCACACAGCCCCCACACATATATGTGTGTGTGTGTGTGTGTGTACTGTAGATGTATTATAACAAATAATCATCAAAGCTGTACACAGAGTTTAATAAATTATGTAAATCACTCAAACGTTTTAAAATTAATCTAAGTGCTTTGTTTTCTCAGTTTAAATAGGAGGTAATGTTCTCTCATTCAATCTGCTGCTCACCACATGTATTTAGCACTGCTATGTCACTATCTGCTGCACATAATCTGCTGCTCACCACATGTGTGTAGCACTGCTATGTCACTATCTGCTGCAGAAGGTACAATACTCTCTCCAGTGTGATGCTCACCACTTGTATTTAGCACTGCTATGTCACTATCTGCTGCACAATGTACAATACTCTCTTCAATCTGCTGCTCACCACATGTATTTAGCACTGCTCTGGCACTATCTGCTGCACAAGGTACAATACTTTCTCCAGTGTGAGGCTCACCACATGTATTTAGCACTGCTATGTCACTTTCTGCTGCACAATGCACAATATTCTCTCCAGTGTGATGCTCACCACTTGTATTTAGCACTGCTATGTCACTTTCTGCTGCACAAGGTACAATACTCTCTCCAGTGTGCTGCTCACCAGTCACCACATGTATTTAGCACTGCTATGGCACTATCTGCTGCACAAGGTACAATACTCTCTCCAGTGTGCTGCTCACCACATTATTTTAGCACTGCTATGGCACTATCTGCTGCACAAGGTACAATACTCTCTTCAATCTGCTGCTCATCACATGTATTTAGCACTGTTATGTCACTTTCTGCTGCACAATGTACAATACTCTCTCCAGTGTGCTGATTACCACATTAATTTAGCACTGCTATGTCACTATCTGCTGCACAAGGTACAATGCTCTCTTCAATCTGATGCTCACCACTTGTATTTAGAACTGCTATGTCACTATCTGCTGCAGAAAGTACAATACGCTTTTCAATCTGATGTTAACCACTTGTATTTAGCACTGCTATGTCACTATCTGCTGCAGAAGTACAATACTCTCTCCAGTGTGATGCTTACCACATGTATTTTGCACTGCTATGTCACTATCTACTGTACATATTACAATACTCTCTCCATTGTGATGTTCACCACATTTATTTAGCACTGCTATGTCATTATCTGCTGCACAATGTACAATACTCTCTCCAGTGTGATGCTAACCGTTTGTATTTAGCACTGCTATGTCACTTTCTGCGACACAAGGTACAATACTCCTCCCAAGTGTAATGCTCACCACTTGTATTTAGCACTATGTCACTATATGCTGCGCACAATGTACAATACTCTTAAATCTGCTGCTCAGCACATGTATTTAGCACTGCTATGTCACTATCTGCTGCACAAGGTACAATACTCTCTCCAGTGTGCTGCTCACCACATTAATTTAGCACTGCTATGTCACTATCTGCTGCACAAGGTACAATACTCTTTTCAATCTGATGCTCACCACTTGTATTTAGCACTGTTATGTCACTATCTGCTGCAGAAGGTACAATACGCTTTTCAATCTGATGCTCACCACTTGTATTTAGCACTGCTATGTCACTATCTGCTGTACAATGTACAATACTCTTTTCAATCTTATGCTCACCACTTGTATTTAGCACTGCTATGTCACTATCTGCTGCACAATGCACAATACTCTCTCCAGTGTGATGCTCACCACATGTATTTAGCACTGCTATGTCACTATCTGCTGCAGAAGGTACAATACTCTCTCCAGTGTGATGCTTACCACATGTATTTAGCACTGCTATGTCACTATCTACTGCACATATTACAATATTCTCTCCAGTGTGATGCTCACCACATTTATTTAGCACTGCTATGTCACTATCTGCTGCACAAGGTACAATACTTTCTCCAGTGTGAGATGTTTACCACATTTATTTAGCACTGCTATGTCACTATCTACTGCACATTTTACAATACTCTCTCCAGTGTGATGCTCACCACATTTATTTAGCACTGCTGTGTCAGTATCTGCTGCACAATGTACAATACACTCTCCAGTGTGATACTCACCACATTTATTTAGCACTGCTACGCCTACTGCACATTTTACAGTACTCTCTCCACTGAGTATTGAAAAATGTGCAGTAGATAGTGACGTAGCATTGCTAAATAAATGTGGTGAGCATCACATTGGAGAGAGTATTGTAAAATGTTCAGTAGAGGGTGCGAAAAGAACGCAACAAAAGTTGCATAATTTCACCCTCCGTAGCGCTGCTATTACCAGTTTCAAAACAGTTGCCTTGTGTGTGCAATATGGTTGTGTTTAGCTCCATACCACACAAAATCAAAGCGCTGTTTTGACGTGCACGTGCATGCTTTCCCCATAGACATCAATGGGGAGAGAGTGTTAGAAAAAACCTAACTCCTGCAATCTCTAAATACATGTGGTGAGCAGCACACTGGAGAGAGTATTGTATCCTTGTGCAGCAGATAGTGACATAACAGTGCTAAATACAAGTGGTGAGCATCAGATTGAAGAGAGTATTTACCTTGTGCAGCAGATAGTGACATAGCAGTGCTAAATACAAGTGGTGAGCATCAAATTGAAGAGAGTATTGTACATTGTGCAGCAGATAGTGACATAGCAGTGCTAAATGCATGTGGTGATTATCACACTGGAGGAGAGTATTGTACCTTCCTGCTGCAGATAGTGACATAGCAGTGCTAAATACATGTGGTGAGCATCACATTGGAGAGAGTATTGTACCTTGTGCCACAGATAGTGACATAGCAGTGCTAAATACATGTGGTAAGCATCACACTGGAGAGAGTATTGTACCTTGTGCAGCAGATAGTGACATAGCAGTGCTAAATACATGTGTGAGCATCACACTGGAGAGAGTATTGTACCTTGTGCAGCAGATAGTGACATAGCAGTACTAAATACAAGTGGTGAGCATCACACTGGAGAGAGTATTGTAACCTTGTGCAGCAGATAGGGACATAGTGCAAAATACATGTGGTGAGGCTGGATACACATAGATATTTCTATACATCTACACATGGATATGCCTGTACATGTATACATCCACATGATTGCTCTGTAATTATTACTAATACTGTTGGCAACAAATCACCTGCATACATAAGTCACATTTCAGTATTTCAGGCTAATAACCATAATCAGTTACCAGATACTATCCATCTGCTGCACCAGTTATCCCCCTTCTCTTCTGCCCTTATACCACATAGCAAACTTTGCAAGCAGAGCTAGTGCAATGTGGAAACTTTCCATGTGCTGCATACAATAAACAATCCTCAAGAAACAATTACAATCAGCAGCAAAGCCACAAAGAGAAGACGAAGCCGGAATAAGGCAAGTACAGACCTTTGTGTGATGACTATATATAACTGTTGTGAATAGATATCCATTAGAATCACGGAGATGCCATGTTGTTAGCCCCAAGCCTGCTAACACACAGACAGCACAGTGCTCAGGATCCCACACTCGACCCCGCCAGTGCCTGTCACTCCTCCTCTTCACTCCTGAACTTAAAGTTACTTGCGCCCAAAACATTTAAATTAAAATGGTGCCAAAAAAATATATACAAATTTGAAAAAGAATAAAAGGTCAGAAAAAACATTTTTTTTAAAACTGGTGCGGCGGGGCCCCTGATCGCAGAGACAAGGCGGCCGCCTCCTCACTCGCCTTGTCCAAAAGCTGGGCCCTGTGTTGTGCTTTGTGTTAATGTATGTGAGTGTGTATGAGAGAGTGTGGTGTGTTAGTGTGTGAAGTGTGTATGAGAGAATGTGTGTGTGCTAGTGTGTCAGTGTGTGTGTGCTAGTGTGTTAGTGTGTGAGGTGTGTATGAGAGTGTGTGTATACTAGTGTTTTAGTGTGTGTAAATTTGTATGAGAGCGTGGTGTGTTAGTGTGTAAAAGAGTTTGTGTTTGTGTTAGGAGTGGCCTGTGTGAAAGAGAGAGTGTGTGTTAGTGTGTTAAAGTGTGTGTGAGCATGTGAAAAGGTGTGAGATGTGAGTGTGTGTGAGAGTGTGTGTTAGCGTGTAAAAGAGTTTGTGTCTTTGTGTGGTGAGAGAAAGAAAGAATGTGTGTGTTAATGTGTTAGAGTGTGTGTGTGTGAGGCAAGTGGTGAGAGTGTGTGTGTAAAAGTTTAAGCGTGTGTTAAAGAGTATGGATATCTATGTGCGAGTTTGTGTTTATGTACTATTATACATAGTATGTACTCTGCAAAAAATTATTTTACTGTGCTGTGCACGGCGCAAGAGTGTTCAGGTTTTGCCTGAACTAAAGGTAGCAACTCTAGGTAGGGGGGGTCACTCAATGACCTCCCCCCAGATATCTGCCTTAGGCCGCTGCCCACACACCTTGACTTCACCTTATATCTTTTTTACAGCTGATGATTTGTCCTCTAAGCTGATATCTGCTTTAGACGTTTGCCCACCTCTTGACTTCACTTATATCTTTTTTACTGTTGATGATTTTGTCTTCTTAGCTGCCAGTAACACATAAATCACTGATTATATCTCTTTGGTTGCCAGGACAACACACAGAAGTGATTTGACTCTTCTTCATTTCAGTAGCACAAAGAGCAGTGACTTACTCCCTCATGTTTATCAGTAAAACAGAGAGCTGACATTTTACCCCAGTGGCTACCCATAAACATGTATATATATAAATAAATATCAGCTAGATTACGAGTTATGCGCGATAGAGGATGCAAACAAACGCAACAAAAGTTACACCTAACACCCTAACATAAACCCCGAGTCTAAACATCCCCATTCTGCCACCCCCCAACATCGCCGCCACCTAAATAAAGTTTATTAACCCCTAATCTGTCGCTCCCGATATCGCCGCGTCCGCTTAAATAAAGCTATTAAGCCCTAATCTGCCGCTGCTGATGTAGCCGCCACTATACTAAAGTTATTAACCCCCTATTACCATCGCAACCCAACATCGCCCATACTATAATCTATTAACCACTATTCCGCCGCTCCCCGACATCACCACAACTAAATAACTTTATTAACCCCTAAACCTCTGACCTCTCACATCACTACCCGCTAAATAAATATTGCAACAACCTAAATTAAACTATATTAACCCGTAACCCTAAGCCTAACCCTAAACCTAACAGTAACCCTAACCCTAATTGTAACCCTAACCCTACACCCCCTAACTTTAACATATTTAAAATATAGCTAATTTTAACTACCTAGTTAAAATAAACCTGTGAAAATCCAGTATACGGCAGCGACCGTATGAAGAGATGCTCCGCGACGGATGTCTTCAGGATGGACCCGCTCCGCGCCACCAGGATCACGATAGAAGAGGCCATCTGGATGAAGATTTCTCGCCGCCTGGATGAGGACTATGCCGCCTGGATGAAGATAGAAGAGGCCACCTGGATGAAGACTTTTCGCCGCCTGATGAAGATCGGTTCAAGCGGGACTTCAAAAACTGTAAGTGGATCTGTCGGGGGGTTTAATGTTTTTTAGAAGTTGTTTTTTTTTATTTAAATTAGGGTTTGGGCATCAAAAGAGCTAAATGCCCTTTGGAAGGGCAATGCCCCATACAACTGCCCTTTTTAGGGCAATGGGTAGCTTAGTTTTTTTTTTAAATTAGGTTTTTTATTTTGGTTTATTTTGGTGGGTTGGTTGGGTGGTGGGTTTTATTTTTTGGGGGGGTCTTTGTATTTTTTTTTACAGGCAAAAGAGCTGTTTAACTTAGGGCAATGCCCTACAAAAGGCCCTTTTAATGGCTATTGGTGGCTTATTGTAGGCTAGTTTTTTTATTTTGGGTGGGCTTTTTATTTTGATAGGGCTATTAGATTAGGTGTAAATCTTTTTTTTTGTTGATAATTTTGTCTGTTATTTTTTGTAATTTTAGAGTAGTGTTAGGATTTTTTTAATGTGTAGTTTAGTTTTATTTAATTGGTAGTTAGTTAAATTTTAGTTTAATAGTTATATTAGTTTAATTTTAGTTTAAAATTAGTTCTTTTAATTTGACAGGTAAGTTTTAATTTAATTTAAGTTAAGGAAATTGTAATTTTAATCTAAAGTTAGGGGGGCGTTAGGTTTAGGGGTTACTAGTTAATTTAGTTTATTGCGATGTGGGGGGCTGTCGGTTTAGGGGTTAATAACTTTTTAGTATAGTGGGTGCAATGTGGGCTGGATGGCAGATAAGGGGTTAAATAATATTTAAATAATGTTGCGATGTGGGAGTGCGGCGGTTTAGGGGTTAATACGTTTATTATAGTGGTGACGATGGTCGGGGAGCGGCATAATAGGTTGAATAATTTTTTGTGGCGGGCGATGTCGGGGAGCAAGCAGATTAGGGTTAATAAGTTAATATAGTGTTTGCGATGCGGGAGGGACCTCGGTTTGCGGGAGGACCTCGGTTTAGAGATTAATAGGTAGTTTATGGATGTTAGTGTACTTTGTAGCAGTTTAGGTTATGGGTTTTATGTTACAGAAAAACTCATAACTACTTCTTTTATATGGTGTTACAGATCTTGTAGTTTTAGGCTGTAACGCCGTTTTTTAGCCAGAACGGCAAAACTTGTAATACCCAGCGCTATTGAAATCCCATTAAATAACTTTCGCCTAGATTACGAGTCTTGCGTTAGCCTTAAAAAGCAGCGTTCAGAGGTCCCAACGCTGCTTTTTTAACGGCCCACTGGTATTACGAGTCTGACAGGTACAAGTGTAACCGCTCACTTTTTTTCTGTGACTTGAGCATACCGCAAATCCATATTACGTCAATTGGGTATCCTTTCTTTTCAAGACCATTTTCCTAACGCCGGTATTACGAGTCTTGGAAAAAGTGAGCGGTACAGCCTCTCCTGTCAAGACTCCTACCGCATTTTAAAGTCAGTAGATAAGAGTTTAATGGGCTAACGCCGTAACATAAACTATTAACTAAAGTGCTAAAAAAGGTACACTAACACCCATAAACTACTAAACCGAGGCCCCACCCCCATCGCAAACACTATAATAAAAGTTTTAAACCCCTAATCTGCCGACCGGAGGACATCGCCAGCCATTGTAATAAACACTAGTTAAATTTTTATTAACTCCTAATCTGCCATCCTAACATCGCAGATACCTACCTACATTTATTAACCCCTAATCTGCCGCCCCTAATTTCGCCGCTACTATTTTAAATGTATTAACCCTAAACCTAGAGCTGCGGAATCTGTTGGCCGCTCTATAAATAACCAATAATAATAATAAAACCTAAATCTAACCCTAACCCTAACACCCCCTAACTAAATATATTTAAATAAATCTAAATAAAATTACTACAATTAATTAAATTATTCATATTTAAAACTAAATACTTACCTGTTAACTAATAGTTACATTGTAGCTAGCTTAGGGTTTATTTTTATTTTACAGGCAACTTTGTATTTATTTTAACTAGGTACAATAGTTATTAAATAGTTATTAACTATTTAATAACTACCTAGCTAAAATTAGTACAAATTTACCTGTAAAAATAAACCTAACCTAAGTTAGAATTACACCACTACACTATAATTAAATAATTACCTACATTAACTACAATTAATTACAATTAAATTAATAAACTAAAGTAACGAAAAACAACAAACACTAAAATTACAGAAAATAAAAAAATAACTACAAGATTTTTAAAACTATTTACACCTAATCTAATCCCCCTAATAAAATAAAAAAAGCCCCCAAAAATAATAAAAAATCCCTACCCTATACTAAATTACAAATTAGCCCTTAAAAGGGCCTTTTGCGGACATTGTCCCAAAGTAATCAGCTCTTTTACCTGTAAAAAAAATAAAAATACAATACTCCCCCCAACATTAAAACCCACCACCCACACTACCCAACCCTACTCTAAAACCCACCCAATCCCACTTAATAAAACCTAACACTAACCCCTTGAAGATCACCCTACCATGAGACGTCTTCACCCAACCGGGCAGAAGTGGGTCCTCCAGACGGCCAAGAAGTCTTCATCATAACTGGGCAGAAGAGGCTCCTCCAGACGGCCAGAAGTCGTCATCCGATCCCGACAGAAGAGGTCCTCCAGTTGGCCAGAAGTCTTCATCCAGGCGGTGCATCTTCTATCTTCATCCATCCGGAGCGGGAGCGGGGTTCCATCTTCATCCAGGCCGACGCGGAGCATCCTGCTTCAAACGAAGTCCAACTGAAGAATGTGAAGGTTCCCTTTAAATGACGTCAATCCAATATGGCGTCCTTCATGTTACGGTTGCTCTAGGCTCGGCTGGAAGTTGGACCATAGAAAAGGATGCTCCTAGCGCTCACCAAAGGATCTATCAGCACCGTAGACACCATGACTACTGCATAGCCACCATACGTAATGCAGACTCTACGAACCACCGCTGCTGGGCTGGTATCTCGCCGTCTGCTCTGCGCCCTGGACCTACGACCAGGCTCCAGTAGGTGAACCTCTTCCTTCTGTAGAGCGAAGCAGGATCATGAACAAGTGCTCTTACAAGAGCTCAGTAGCTAAGGGAGTATATAGAGCATAGCAATCCTGTAGTGAGTATAGCTGTCCCCTACAAACATGAGGTCAAGGCTGCAAGTTAGAGGGTTCAGAAAAGGTCTGAAGTGCTGGAACACCCAGCCTGCTTTTTATTGAGGTTACATGCAAAAAAGGACACTCTCAGGGGGGGGCATAAAATCCCCAATCACACCATTTAGATAGAGAGACAACGCCCTGTGACAGGCCACAATGAATTACATTACTTCAGCAGATAACAAGTTACACACAAGAAAACAATGCAGTCCATCTTATCAAATAGAAGTCTGACTCTGGAGGTGATTAGGACAATGGGAAGTTTATCACTAAACTTAATTAGAGCTGATGCCAGCAAACTTGTATTTAGAAAATAGCTTCTTGAAGCTGAACAAAGTAACTCTTTAGTTCTGGACCAAAGGGTCGTCACATAGCACTTAATGGCACACAATGAAAACTAATGCTTCTGTAACAGTGCTCCGTTTCTGTGGAACACTCTGCCTGGTGTGGTACTTGTTCAGTAAGCCCTATTTACTGAACCAAGTGGGAGAAAGCCAGGGACAAGTTATTTTACAGGTCTGGGGACATAGTCTTAAAAGGGGCATTGTTCACCAAAGTCACAATATGTCCCCAGACGGTTCTTAAAGGGCCATACACACCCAATAAAAGTTAATACGTTTTCAGGGGCACACTCTTCCAGGGGCCATAGTCATGAGGAAGGAGGCTGGCACATAGGCTTCTCCAACAAATCCAGGGAAGCAGGGCAATTTTCTATTTAAAGGGCCAGTTACAAATAGCATTTGTAACATATCTCCCTTTTGGAGGGAGACTAACCAGGCACCTGACCTTCTGTCGGTCAGTGCCTAAGGTTAGTCTCGTAACCCACCCACAAAATAAACATTAGCAGCAAAGTAGCCCCCCCACAATAAGTAGTACTGGCCTGTAGGTTCCAGGTTGTAGGATGAAAGTGTAGCATCCTCGGCCTCCTGGTCGCAGCTGGGCAAATAGCTGATGGTACTTGGGGGGCAGAGGGCCAGCGGCACTTCTGCCCTGTGCCAGCACTTCTGCTGGGGGTGAGGGGTTTGCAGGCCAGTCTGTAACAAGGGGGTCTGTAGGGGCAGAGGCCAGCAGCGCTCTGTCCTGATGCCAGCTCTTCTGCTGGGGGAATTGGGGCATAGTCCTGCCCAGTGGCAAAGGGAACGTGGGGGTCAGTGGGGGTTAACAATCTCCACTGTTAACCCTGGGGCCCAAGTTTAGGAGGTTAGCTGGGGAGGGGAGATTGGCTTACCTCCTCCTCCTGATACTCCTGCGGGCCATTGGGGAAAGGAGGTCGATGCTCTCCGCTCCCTGTGGAACATGCTGCGGCTGGGGAGAGGAGACCGGTTGTCTCCTCTCCCTGGAAGGCACCACTCCGGCTGGGGAGGGAGGGTCGATGCTCTCCCCCTCCCTGTAGCGGGGTCTGTCGCTGGGGATCTGGGCCGCCTTCCCAGCATCCCTGTAGGGCCGGTAGAGAGACTGCGGTCCTCCCATCTCCACCTGCCTGCTGGGGGTCCTCCCAGGACCTCCCAGGACCAGTCTATGAGGCCTGCTGCCTCGGGTATCTCTGGTTGAGGTTGGGGAAGGAGACCGGTTGTCTCTCCCTCTGCACGGTATACTGCCACTGGGGAGGGGAGGTCGCTGCTTCTCCTCTCCCGGTAATTCAGGGCTGCCGCTGGGGGAGGGAGGTGTTGCTCTCCGCTCCCTGTAACTCACTTTCTCGCTGGAGACCAGGTGTCCATACCCCCAAACTCCACAGTTGGCGCTCAAAGGCTCGTGCCATTTCATTCTCAGTATCCAATTCCCCGGATGATTCGACTGAACTACCTCCTGCACAGGGTCTGGACCATATCGGGCTAGCCGCCTCTTTACCCTCTGGAACGAAATCAGCACCCTCATAGCGACAGATCAGGTTGAGGTGCTCTTCACAGGGTTCTGACCAGTGTCTTGTCAGCGCCTTGCTGCTGTAGGTAGGGGACGCTGCGCAGTGGCTAGCGTTGCCCTCAATATACTCTCATACGATACCAGTGCTGTTGGGGTGCTGCTCCTTGCGCTAGGGCGCCATCCCACCCGCTGCCGCCAAATGTTACAGTTGCCTCCAGGCTGGCTGGAAGTTGGACTGTAGAAAAGGATGCTCCTAGCGCTCACCAAAGATCATCAGCACAATATGTCCCCACATGGTTCTTAAAGGGGCCATACACACCCAATAAAAGTTAATACGTTTTCAGGGGCACAATCTTCCAGGGGCCATAGCATGAGGAAGGAGGGCTGGCAAATAGGCTTCTCCACAATCCAGGGAAGCAAGGGCAATTTTCCATTTAAAGGGCCAGTACAATAGCAGTTGTAACACTTCAATTCCAATTGGCTGATACAATTCTATCAGCAAATCGGAATTAAGGTATGAAAAAATCCTATTGGGCTGATGCAATCAGCCAATAGAATTGAGCTTGCATTCTATTGGCTGATTGAAACAGCCAATAGAATGCGAGCTCAATCCTATTGGCTGATTGGATCAGCCAATCGGATTGAACTTCAATTCTATTGGCTGATTGCATCAGCCAATAGGATTTTTCCTACCTTAATTCCGATTGACTGATAGAATTCTATCAACCAATCGGAATTGAAGGGACGCCATCTTGATGACGTCATTAAAGGAACCTTCATTCTTCAGTTGGACTTCATTTGAAGAGTTGTTCCGCGTCCGGCTGGATTGAAGGTGGACCCATTCCACGCCGAAGGATGAAGATAGAAGATGCTGCCTGGATGAAGACTTCTGCCGTCTGGAGGACCTTTTCTGCCTGGATTCGATGAAGACTTCTGCACGTCTGGAGGACCACTACGCCCGGCTTCATAGAGGACCTCGGACCCGGTTGGGTGAAGACGTCACAAGGGTAGGGTGATCTTCAAGGGGTTAGTGTTAGGTTTTATTAAGGGGGGGATTGGGGTGGGTTTTAGAGTAGGGTTGGGTGTGTGGGGTGTGGGGTGGGGTTTTAATGTTGGGGGGGTATTGTATTTTTTTTTACAGGTTAAAGAGCGTATTACTTTTGGGCAATCCCCCGCAAAAGGCCCTTTTAAAGGGCTATTGTAATTTAGTATAGGGTAGGGATTTTTATTGTTTTGGGGGGCTTTTTATTTATTAGGGGTATTAGAAGTAGGTTGTAATTAGTTTAAAATTCTTGTAATTATTTTATTATTTTCTGTAATTTAGTGTTTTATGTACTTTAGTTTATTTTATTTAATTGTAATTAATTTAATTTAATTTAGATAATTAATTAATTTATAGTGTAGTGTTATTGTAACTTAGGTTAGGTTTTATTTTACAGGTACTTTTGTATTTATTTTAGCTAGGTAGTTATTAAATATTTAATAACTATTTAATAACTATTGTACCTAGTTAAAATAAATACAAAGTTGCCTGTAAAATAAAAATAAACCCTAAGCTAGCTACAATGTAACTATTAGTTATATTGTTGCTAGCTTATGGTTTATTTTATAGGTAAGTATTTAGTTTTAAATAGGATTAATTTATTTAATTGTAGTAATTTTATTTTGATTATTTTAAATTATATTTAAATAATGGGGGGGGGTTAGAGTTAGACTTAGGTTTAGGGGTTAATAACTTTATTATAGTGGAGGCAACGTTGGGGGCGGCAGATTAGGGGTTAATAATTGTAGGTAGGTTGCAACGACATTGGGGGCGGCAGATTAGGGGTTAATAAATATAATGTTGGTGTCAGCGATGTTAGGGGCAGTAGATTAGGGGTTCATAGGTATAATGTAGGTGGCGGCAGATTAGGGGTTAATAAGATTATGCAGGTGGTGACGATGTCGGGGGCGGCAGATTAGGGGTTAATAAATATAAGATTAGGGGTGTTTAGACTCGGGTTTCATGTTAGGGTGTTAGGTGTAGACATAAATATATTTCCCTATAGGAATCAATGGGGCTGCGTTAAGAGCTGAACGCTGCTTTTTTTGCAGGTGTTAGGTTTTTTTTCAGCCGTCTCAGCCCCATTGTTTCCTATGGGGAAATCGTGCACGAGCACGTTTAGCCATCTTACCGCTACAGTAAGCAGCGCTGGTATTGAGGTGAGATGTGGAGCTAAATTTTGCTCAACGCTCACTTTTCTGCGGCTAACGCCGGCTTTCAGAAAACTCATAATACCAGCGTTGTCTTAAGTGATCGGTGAGAAAAAAAGGCTTGTTAACACTGCAAGCCTTACCCACAAAAACTTGTAATCTAGACTGACGTTGCGTTACAGTCTAAAAGGCTTGCGGCACACCTATACCGACAAGACATGTAATGTCTGCGTTGCTGTTTTAATGATGAAACTACCATATTTTCAGCTTTAAAAGACAAACGCACAGACTTGTAATCTAGCTGATTGTGTTTGTTATTTTTTGTAATTTAGTATTTTTTAATTTGTGTAATTATAGAATTAAATTGTTTTAGTAGGGTTAGGTTTTTTTAATTGTGAAATACAAAAGGAACAAGAGCGCACAGCCCAATCTAAGAGTAAAAGTCTTTACTAAAAAATAAAAGCGCATAAACAATAATAAACGTACAGGATAAAAACAATTAGATGAAGTGTGTGATTATATCACCGTAATGAGACTCCCCCACAGTTAAGGTGTATGCAGAGCTGCCGGAAACACTGGGATCTTTAGTCAGTCAGTCCGCTGTTCCTCAAGCCAAATGCATGAAATCCATTCGTGTTGCAGCCGGTCAGCTGTTCTGAAAGTCTTAACGGGGGTGAGTACAGATGCCTCAACGCGTTTCCTCTGGTCTCCACCAGACTTTTTCAAGAGGTTAGTTTGACTTTCAGAACAGCTGACCGGCTGCAACACGAATGGATTTCATGCATTTGGCTTGAGGAACAGCGGACTGACTGACTAAAGATCCCAGTGTTTCCGGCAGCTCTGCATACACCTTAACTGTGGGGGAGTCTCATTACGGTGATATAATCACACACTGCATCTAATTGTTTTTATCCTGTACGTTTATTATTGTTTATGCGCTTTTATTTTTTAGTAAAGACTTTTACTCTTAGATTGGGCTGTGCGCTCTTGTTCCTTTTGTATTTCACAGTTTTCCTACATAAAGGTGTCACCGGAGACCCTTTTTCACACGGAGCAGCACTTCTATCAATACACCGCAGCAGCGAAGGCTCTTCAGTCTATCCCGCTGAGATCGCGGGTACAGCGTCAAACGGGCACATCAGCTCGGTTTCTATCATCTTTTGAATTACCGCTCCTACTTGGGACCTTTTCAAACATACTAAGGTCAGGTACTATCATACATTGGGAGCGTGTTGTCTTTGTGCTTTGTTACACAGTGCACGGATCACTGTGGACTCCACATCTCAGCTGAACACTGAAACGAATCGAATTACCATTCTCAGAGTTATACTAATACTAACATTGTTTGCTTTTTTGCTTACTGCATATTGCATTGCACTTTTTATATGTGTGTACATATATATACTCATTTAACTATTCTGGCATATTTTTCAGAATTTACATATTTAAGTAAGTGTGCCAGTCACTTAGGAAGCGCTTATGTTTTTTAAACTTCTTTTTTAGGTTTTTTTAATGTGTAATTTAGTTGGTTTAATTGGTAGTTAGTTTAATTTTAGTATAATAGTTAGGTTAGGTTAATTTATAGTTTAAACTTAGGTTATTTTAATTTCCCAGGTAAGTTTTAATTTTTTTTAAGATAGGGATCTTGTAATTATAATTTAAAGTAAGGGGGTTGTTAGGTTTAGGGATTAATAGTTTAATTTAGTTGTTTGCGATGGGGGGGGCTGGCGGTTTAGGGGTTAATAGGTTTAGTTAGTGGCAGTGATGTGGGAGGCCAGAAGTTTAGGGCTTAATAACTTTATTTAGTGGCGGCGGTGGCGGGGAGCGGCAGAATAGGGGTTTATAACTTTATTTAGGTATCAGCGATGTGGGGGCGACAGATTAGGGGTGTTTAGACTCGGGGTTTATGTTAGGGTGTTAGGTGTAAACATACGTTTTTTTTTCCCCATAGACATCAATGGGGTTGCGTTACGGCGATCGCCATTCCGTTTTTTTTCTAACATTCTCTCCCCATTGATGTCTATGGGGAAAGCGTGCACGAGCACGTCAAAACAGCACTTTGATTTTGTGCAGTATGGAGCTAAACCAAACCATAGCGCATGCACAAGGCAGCTTTTTAAAACTTGTAATGACAGTGCTATTCGTTTCGCACCCTCAATCGTGCATAACTTGTAATCTAGCTGAAATTTTCTAAAAATATTATTTATCCTATTCTAATACCCCTTAAAAAAACACCCCAAAATAAAAAAAACTATTTTAAAAATGAACTAGCAATAGCCCTTAAAATGACCTTTTTTAGTGCATTGCCCTAAACAGCTCTTTTGGTGGAAAAAACAATAACCACCTAACATTACAACACCCACCCCCAACACCCCAAAATAAAAATAAAAACTACCTAAAAAAATTCTAAACTACCCATTTGCCCAAAAAGGGTATTCAGATGGGCATTGCTGTCCAAAAAAGAATAAAACACTTAATTAAAAAAAAGTCTAACCCCAAAGTCGGTACTCACCGATGATGATGGGAGGCACTCCATCTTCATCCTGGTGGCGGTCCATCTTCATCCCGCATCGGTGGTCCATCTTCTATCTTCATTCCGGTGGTGGCAGCAAGGTCAGTAGTGCTATAGGGGGCAGTCTTCATGAGGTCTCCAGCTGCACATTGAAGAGTGAATGCAAGGTACCCCTTATATATAGGGGTATCCTTACATTCCTATTGGCTGATTTGAATCTTCAAATTCAAATCAGCCAATAGGATGAAAGGAAAAGCTTTCATCCTATTGGCTGATTTTAATTTGAAGATTTAAATAACCCAATAGTAATGCAAGGGTATACATATATAAAAGCACAATTGTGATTTCTCCCAAATTTTAATATCAGCTGGAGAAAAGTGGATTGCAAAATTGTGCTTGCACCACACTTGTAATCTAGCCGAAAGTAATTTATAAAGGCATTTAAAAAAAACATAAACGGAATCATATTCCTTCATGCATAGACTTTCCCTTTAACTTTGAGAGCTCCATCAATCTCTGGGTCAGTTTATCTGGGGATAGCAAAGGAGCCTTCTGGCTACTCTTTTTGACCTTTGTCCTCTTTCGAACACTCTTATGCATCTCTAATACCTCAGCAAAAGTCTCTCCTTGCCTTTTATTTAAAAATTGAGATTCACTTAGGGAGGAATCTGAAATAACTCCTAATGTCTCAGGACTTTGGGAGAGTTGATAATAATGTCACTGCCCTGGGCTAATTCCTCCTCCCACTGTTGCTTCAAAACTCTAGACCAGTCCATGCCCTCCCCTTTAGCGACAGCCAGGTCAGGAACCTCTATCTCCAAACTTCTAGGTAGGCCCTCCTCCCCATTTTCAGGAACCTTTGTCACAGAATTTTAGGTTGCTTCAAAATGTTAATAAAAGAGGTCCCAGAGCTGAGGGACAGTTCCTGTGAATAGGCCCAAAGATTAAGATGTTCTGTGGGCCTCATCAATGAGATGCTGCCATATTCTTCTAGGCACAATGTCTGGTTTCCTGACTTCACCCTTAGGGTGACTTCCCCAAGGGTAACATACACAAAAATAGAGCAGCGCTCAACCAGGGAATGAACAATAGCATAATAGCTTGTCTGTGTTACCACCCTAGGAGCAGTCTCTTTTTGCCCAGCATTTGCCTTTCACAGAGAAAAACTTTCCTGCAGTATAATAGTATGATCCTGACTGAACAGTACAGTCCAGTCCAGAAATACCAGGCAATACCAGACGTACATTTTGACCTAGTGTGGGCTTCATCAGTGAGGTGCAGCCATATCACTATAGGCACATGGGGCACATGTCCATGTCTGGTTTCATGCCTTCACCCTTAATAGTAGATTTTCAATTCCACCAAGAACATTGTAAAAATTGTAGGGTAACTTAAATTCCATTATACACGATCCCATTAGCTCTGTCACAAATATATATATATATATATATATATATATATATATATATATATATATATATATATATATATATATATATATACACAGTATATATATATATATATATATCCAGATCAATTGTCTCAAGGTCCTTACTTTCATCATAATCTTCAGTCTCTCAGTTTGTCTGCTTTTTTCAGCAGATGTTTAAATTGGATGTTCTATCTGAATAATGAACTTTTCATTTTGATTTTACTGTACCTTTAAGGCACCATTTTTTCCCCACTTCTTTCCAGCAATTACCATCATTACAAGTTATTGCAATGCATCTTTATTAAGGGATATATTTAACATATTGACTGTTATAACTATTTTGCAGAAATAAAAAAACAATATACTAAAGAACGTGAGAGGAGTGTTGGATTAGCAGCAAGACAACTGTCTAATGACGATAGTGTGAGATCAGCTGCAAGAGAACTATCTAGTGAGAAGAGTGTCAAACCAAAATCAAGAGAACCATCTAGTGAGAAGAGTGTCATACCAGAATCAAGAGAACCATCTAATGAGAAGAGTGACAGATCAGCAACAATTGATTCGTCTACTGAGAAGAGTTTCAAACCAAAATCAAGAGAACAATCTAATGAGAAGATTGTCTTACCAGAATCAAGAGAACCATCTAGTGAGAAGAGTGACAGATCAGCAACAAGAGAACCGTCTAGTGAGAAGAGTGTTGGATCAGCAGCAAGAGAACCATCTAGTGAGAAGAGTGTCAAACCAGAAGCAAGAGAAACATCAAGTGAGAAGAGTGTCAAACCAAAATCAAGAGAACCATCTAATGAGAAGAGTGAGCTATCAGCAACCAAGAGAACCATTTAGTGCGAAGAGTTGTAAAACAAGAAACAAAAGATTCATCTAGTGAGAAGAGTGTCAAACCAGAATCAAGAGAACCATCTAGTGAGAAGAGTAACAGATCAGCACCAAGAGTACCATCTAGCGAGAAGAGTGTTGGATCAGCAGCAAGAGAACCATCTAGTGAGAAAAATGTTGGTTCAAGCAGCAACAAAACCTCTAGTGAGAAGAGTACCAGATCAGCAGCAAGAGAACAATCTAGTGAGGAAAAGTGTTGAAACAGCAGCAAGAGAACCATCTACTGATAGGAATGTTGGATCAGCAGCAACAAAAACCATCTAGTGAGAGGAATGTTGGATCAGCAGCAACAAACCATCTAGTGAGAAGAGTAGTTGAAACAGCAGCAAGAGAAACCATCTAAGTGAGAAGAGTTTTGGATCAGCAGCAACAAAACCATCTCGTGAGAAGAGTGTTGGATCAGCATCAACAAAACCATCTAGTGAGAAGAGTGTTGAAACGCAGCAAGAGAATCATCTATGACAAGAGTGTTGGATCAGCAGCAAGAGAACCATCTACTGACTAGATTTGTTGGATCAGCTGCAAGAGAACCATCTACTGAGAGGAATGTTGGACAATCAGCATCAACAAAACCATCTAGTGAGAAGTGTGTTGGATCAGCAACAAGAAAAGCATCTAGTGAGGAGAAAAATGAATCATCAGCAACAAAACAATATAGTGAGAACGAGTGTTGAAACATCAGCAAAAGAACCATCTAGTGGAGAAGAGTGTTGGATCACCAGCAACAAAACAATCTAGTGAGAAGTGTGTTGAAACAACAGCAAAAGAAATCTAGTGAGAAGAGTGTTGACACAGCAGTAAGCGAACCATCTAGTGAGAATAGTTTTGGATCAGCAGCACAAAACCATCTAGTGAGAAGAGTGTTGGATCAGCATCAACAAAACCATCTAGTGAGAAGAGTGTTGGATCAGCAGCAAGAGAACCATCTAGAGAGAAGAATGTTGGATCAGCAGCAACAAAACCATCTAGTGAGAAGAGTGTTGGATCAGCAGCAAGAGAACCATCTATGAGAAGAGTGTTGGATCAGCAGCAAGGAACCATCTAGTGAGAAGAGTGTCAAACCAGAAGCAAAGAGAAACATCAAGTGAGAAGAGTGTCAAACCAAAATCAAGAGAACCATTCTAATGAGAAGAGTGAACCTTTCAGCAACAAGAGAACCATTTAGTGAGAAGAGTGTAAAACAAGAAACAAAAGATTCATCTAGTGAGAAGAGTGTCAAACCAGAATCAAGAGAACCATCTAGTGAGAAGAGTAACCAGATCAGCACCAAAAGTACAATCTCTAGCGAGAAGAGTGTTGGATCAGCAGCAAGAGAACCATCTAGTGAGAAAAATGTTGGTTCAGCAGCAACAAAACATCTAGTGAGAAGAGTACCAGATCAGCAGCAAGAGAACAATCTAGTGAGAAAAGTGTTGAAAAAAGCAGCAAGAGAACCATTCTACTGAGAGGAATGTTGGATCAGCAGCAACAAAACCATCTAGTGAGAGAGTGTTGAAAACCAGCAGGAGAACCATCTAGTGAGAAGAGTTTTGGGATCAGCAGCAACACAAACCATCTAGTGAGATGAGTAACAGATCAGCACCAAGAGTACAATCTAGCAAGAAGAGTGTTGGATCAGCAGCAAAGAGAACCATCTAGTGAGAAAAATGTTGGTTTCAGCAGCAACAAAACCACTCTAGTGAGAAGAGTACCAGATCAGCAGCAAGAGAACAATCTAGTGAGAAAAGTGTTGAAACAGCAGCAAGAGAACCATCTACTGAGAGGAATGTTGGATCAGCAAGCAACAAAACCATCTAGTGAGAAGAGTGTTGAAACAGCAGCAAGAGAACCATCTAGTGAGAAGAGTTTTGGATCAGCAGCAACAAAAACCATCTAGTGAGAGAGTGTTGGATCAGCATCAACAAAACCATCTAGTGACAAGAGTGTTGGATCAGCAGCAAGAGAACCAACTAGAGATAAGAATGTTGGATCAGCTGCAAGAGAACCATCTACTGAGAGGGAATGTTGGATCAGCAGGCAACAAAACCATCTAGTGAGAAGAGTGTTGGATCAGCAGCAAAGAGAACCATCTAGTGAGAAGAACGTTGGATCAGCATCAACAAAACCCATCTAGTGAGAAGTGTGTTGGATCAGCAGCAAGAGAAGCATCTAGTGAGGAGAGTAATAAAATCATCTAGTGAGAAGTGTGTTGGATCAGCAGCAAGAGAAGCATCTAGTGAGGAGAGTAATAATCATCAGCAACAAAACAATATAGTGAGACGAGTGTTGAAAACATCAGCAAAAGAACAATCTAGCAAGAAGAGTGTTGGATCACCAGCAACAAAACAATCTAGTGAGAAGAGTGTTGAAACAACAGCAAAAGAATCTAGTGTAGAAGAGTGTTGGGATTAACCAAATCGGGCAGCTGAATAGTAAATAGTTTCGCTAGTGAGAAGAACATTGATCAGCATCAACAAACCATCTAGTGAGAAGAGTGTTGGTATCAGCAGCAAGAGAAGCATCTCGTGAGAAGAACGGTTGGATCAGCATCAACCAAAACCATCTAGTGAGAAGTGTGTTGGATCAGCAGCAAGAGAAGCATCTAGTGAGGAGAGTAATGAATCATCAGCCAACAAAACAATCTAGTGAGAAGAGTGTTGAAACAACAGCAAAAGAACCATCTAATGAGAAGAATGTGTGGAACATCAGCAAGAGAGCCATTTAGTAAGAAGAGTGTTGGATTAGCAGCAAAAGAACCACCAGTGAGAAGATCATTGAATCAGCAGCAAGAGAGCCATCTACTAATAATAATAATAATAACTAGTATTTATATAGCGTTTTCTCCCAGTGGGACTCAAAGTGCTTTTTTCAGCGCTCACTCTCAGAATTAACCCAAATCCGGCAGCTGAATAGTAATAGTTGCTAGTGATAAGAACATTGGATCAGCATCAACAAACCAATCTAGTGAGAAGAGTGTTGGATCAGCAGCAAGAGAAGCATCTCGTGAGAAGAGTGATGAATGATCAGCAACAAAACAATCTAGTGAGAAGAGTGTTGAAACAGCAGCAAAAAGAACCACCCAGTGAGATAATTGAATCAGCAGCAAGAGAGCCATCTAGTGAGAAGAGTTGTTGAATCAGCAATACCAAAACCATCTAGTGAGGAGGAATGTTGGATCAGCAGCAACAAAACCATCTAGTGAGAATGAGTGTTGGATCAGCAGCAACAAAAACCATCTAGTGAGAAGAGTGTTGGATCAGCAGCAACAAAAACCATCTAGTGAGAAGCGTATTGAAAACAGCAGCAAAATAACCATCTAGTGAGAAGAATGGTGGAAGAGCAGCAAGGGAACCGTTTAGTGGCAAGGGGTTGTTGGATCAGCAGCAAGTGAACTATTTAGTGAGAAGAGTGTCAAACCAGAAGCAAGAGAACCACTAGTGAGAAGAGTGGCATATCAGCAGCAAAAGAACCATCTAGTGAGAATAGTGTCAAACCAGATGCAAGAGAACCATCTAGTGAGAAGAGTGTCAAGCCAGAATCCAGAGAACACATCAAGTGAGGAAGAGTGTCCAACCAGAAGCAATATCACCATCTAGTGAAAAGAGTGTCAAACCAGAATCAAGTGAAACCATCTAGTGAGAAGAGTGACAGATCAGCATAAGAGAACCGTTTCTAGTGAGAAGGGTGTTGGTTCAGCAGCAACAAAACCATCTAGTGAGAAATATGTTGGATCATCAGCCAAACAAAAACCCATCTAGTGAGAAGAGTGTTGGATCAGCAGCAACAAAACCACTAGTGAGAAGAGTATTGAAACAACAGCAACAAGAACCATCTAGTGAGAAGAATGTTGGAACAGCAGCAAGGGAACCATTTAGTGGCAAGGGTGTAGGTCAGTAGCAAGGAGAACTATTTAGTGAGAGAGTGTCAAACCAGAAGCAAGAGAACCATCAAGTGAGAAGAGTGTCAAACCAGAATCAAGAGAACCATCTAGTGAGCAGAGTGACAGATCAGCAACAAGAGAACCCCATCTAGTGAGAAGAGTATCCAACCAGAAGCAAAAGAACCATCTAGTGTGAAGAGTGTTTAAACCCAGAATCAAGAGAACCATCTAGTGAGAAGAGTGTTGGATCAGCATCAAGAGAACATCTAGTGAGAAGAGTGCTGGATCAGCAGCAAGAGAACCATCTAGTAAAAAGAGTTTTGGATCAGCAGCAACAAAACCATCTAGTGAAAAGAGTGTTGGTTTAGCAGCAAGAGATCCATCTAGTAAGAGCATGTTGGATCAGCCTCAACAAAACCATCTAGTGAGAAGAGTGTTGGATCAGCAGCAAGAGAACCATCTAGTGAGAAAATGTTGGATCAGCAGCAAGAGAACCATCTAGTGATAAGAGTGTTGGATCAACAGCAAGAGCAGTAATTAGTGAAAAAATGTTTTGATCAGCAGCAACAAAACTATCTAGTGAGAAGAATGCCAGATCAGCAGCAAGATAACCATCTAGTGAGAAGAGTGTTGAATCAGCAGCAACAAAACCATCTATTGAGAAGAGTGTTGAAACAGCAGCAAAAGAACCATCTAGTGAGACAAATGTTGGAACAGCAGCAAGAGAACTGTTTTGTGGGAAGATTGTTGGATCAGCAGCAAGAGAACCACCTAGTGAGAAGATTATTGAATCAGCAGCAAGAGAAACCATCTAGTGAGAAGAGTGTCAAACCAGAAGCAAGAGAACCACCTAGTGAGAAGAGTGACATACCAGCAACAAGAGAACCCATCTAGTGAGAAGAGTATCAAACCAGAAGCAAAAGAACCATCTAGTGAGGAAGAGTGTTAAACCAGAATCAAGAGAACCATCTAGTTAGAAGAGTTGACAGATCAGCAACAAGAGAACTGTCTAGTGAGATGAGTGTTGGATCAGCAGCAAGAGAACACATTAGTTAGAAGAGTGTTGGATCAGCAGCAAGAGAACCATCTACTGACAATTTTTTTCGATCAGCAGCTAGAGAACCATTTTAGTGAGAAGAATGTTGGATCAGCATCAACAAAACCATCTAGTGAGAAGAGTGTTGGATCAGCAGGAAGAGAACCATCTAGTGAGAAGAATGTTGAATCCAGCAGTAAGAGAACCATCTAGTTAGAAGAGTGTTGGATCAGCAGCAAGAGCAGTAATTACTGAGAACATTTTTTGATCAGCAGCCAACAAAACTATCTAGTGAGAAGAATGCAGATCAGCAGCAAGAGAACCATCTATGAGAAGAGTGTTGGATCAGCAGCAAGAAAACATCTAGAGAGAAGAGTGTTGGATCAGCAGCAAAGAGAAACATCGATTGAGAAGAGTGTTGGATCAGCAGCAAGATAAACCATCTAGTGAGAAGAGCTGTTGAATCGCAGCAACAAACCCATCTATTGAGAAGGAGTGTTGAAACAGCAGCAAAGAACCATCTAGTGAGAAGAGTGTTGGATCACCAGCATCAAAAGCATCTTGTGAGAAGAGTGTTAAAAAGGCAGCAAAATAACCATCTAGTGAGACAATGTTGGAACAGCAGCAAGGAAACTGTTTTTGTGGGAAGATTGTTTGATCAGCAGCAAGAGAACCACCTAGTGAGAAGATTATTGAATCAGCAGCAAGAGAAACATCTATGAGAAGAGTGTCAAACCAGAAGCAAGAGAACCACCTAGTGAGAAGAGTGACATACCAGCAACAAGAGAACCATCTAGTGAGAAGAGTGTTAAACCAGAATTCAAGAGAACCATCTAGTGAGAAGAGTGCCAGATCAGCAACAAGGAACTGTCTAGTGAGATGAGTGTTGGATATCAGCAGCAAGAGCAGCAATTAGTGGAGAACATTTTTTGATCAGCAGCAACAAAACTATCTAGTGAGAAGAATGCCAGATCAGCAGCAAGAGAACCATCTAGTGAGAAAGAGTGTTGGATCAGCAGCAAGAGAACCATCTAGAGAGAAGAGTGTTGGATCAGCAGCAAGAGAAACATCTATTGAGAAGAGTGTTCGATCAGCAGCAAGAGAACCATCTAGTGAGAAGAATGTTGGATTAGCAGCAAGAGAACCATCTAGTGAGAAGAGTGTTGGATCAGCAGCAAGAGAACCATCTAGTGAGAAGAGTGTTGGATCAGCAACAAAAGTACCATCTACTGAGAGGAATGTTGGATCAGCAGCAATAAAACCACCTATTGAGAAGAGTGTTGAAACAGCAGCAAGAGAACCATCTAGTAAAAAGAGTTTTGGATCAGCAGCAACAAAACCATCTAATGAAAAGAGTGTTGGATCAGCAGCAAGAGAACCATCTAGTGAGAAGAGTGTTGGATTAGCAGCAAGAGAACCATCTAGTGAGAAGAATGTTGGATTAGCATCAACAAAACCATCTAGTGAGAAGAGTGTTGGATCAGCAGCAAGAGAACCATCTAGTGAGAAGAGTGTTGTATCAGCAGCAAGAGCAGTAATTAGTGAGATATTTTTTGATCAGCAGCAACAAAACTATCTAGTGAGAAGAGTGCCAGATCACCAGCAAGAGAACCATCTAGTGAGAAGAGTGTTGGATCAGCAGCAACAAACCCATCTATTGAGAAGAGTGTTGAAAGAGCAGCAAAATAACCATCTAGTGAGATGAATGTTGAAACAGCAGCAAGGGAACTGTTTTGTGGGAAGAGTGTTGGATCAGCAGCAAGAGAACCACCTAGTGAGAAGATTATTAAATCAGCAGCAAGAGAACCATCTAGTGAGAAGAGTGTCAAACCAGAAGCAAGAGAACCACCTAGTGAGAAGAGTGACATACCAGCAACAAGAGAACCATCTAGTGAGAAGAGTATCAAACCAGAAGCAAAAGAACCATCTAGTGAGAAGAGTGTTAAACCAGAATCAAGAGAACCATCTAGTGAGAAGAGTGTTAAACCAGAATCAAGAGAACCATCTAGTGAGAAGAGTGACAGATCAGCAACAAGAGAACTGTCTAGTGAGAAGAGGATCAACAGCAACAAAACCATCTAGTGAAAAGAGTGTTGAAACAGCAGCAAAATAACCATCTAGTGAGACCAATGTTGAAACAGCAGCAAGGGAACGGTTTTGTGGGAAGAGTGTTGGATCAGCAGCAAGAGAACCACCTAGTGAGAAGATTTTTAAATCAGCAGCAAGAGAACCATCTAGTGAGAAGAGTGTCAAACCAGAAGCAAGAGAACCACCTAGTGAGAAGAGTGACATACCAGCAACAAGAGAACCATCTAGTGAGAAGAGTATCAAACCAGAAGAAAAAGAACCATCTAGTGAGAAGAGTGTTAAACCAGAATCAAGAGAACCATCTAGTGAGAGGAGTGACAAATCAGCAACAAGAGAACTGTCTAGTGAGAAGAGGATCAGTAGCAAGAGAACCATCTAGTGAGAAAAATATTGGATCAGCAGCAACAAGACCATATAGTGAGAAGAATGCCAGATCAGGAGCAAGAGAACCATCTAGTGAGAGGAGCGTTGGATCAGCAGCAAGAGAACCATCTAGTGAGAGTAGCGTTGGATCAGCAGCAAGAGAACCATCTAGTGAGAAGAGTGTTGGATCAGCAGCAACAGTACCATCTACTGAGAGGAATGTTGGATCAGCAGCAATAAAACCACCTATTGAGAAGAGTGTTGAAACAGCAGCAAGAGAACCATCTAGTAAAAAGAGTTTTGGAACAGCAGCAACAAAACCATCTAGTGAAAAGAGTGTTGGATCTGCAGCAAGAGAACCATCTAGTAAAAAGAGTTTTGGATCAGCAGCAACAAAACCATCTAGTGAAAAGTGTGTTGGATCAGCAGGAAGATAACCATCTAGTGAGAAGAATGTTGGATCAGCATCAACAAAACCATCTAGTGAGAAGAGTGTTGGATCAGCAGCAAGAGAACCATCTAGTGAGAAGAGTGTTGGATCAGCAGCAAGCACAGTAATTAGTGAGATTTTTTTTTGATCAGCAGCAAAACTACTATAGTGAGAAGAGTGCCAGATCAGCAGCAAGAGAACCATCTAGTGAGAAGAGTGTTGGATCAACAGCAGCAAACTCATCTATTGAGAAGAATGTTGAAACAGCAGCAAAAGAACCATCTAGTGAGAAGATTGTTGGATCACCAGCAACAAAATCATCTAGTGAGAAGAGTGTTGAAACAGCAGGAAAATAACCATCTAGTGAGATGAAAGTTGGAACAGCAGCAAGGGAACTGTTAAGTGGGAAGAGTGTTGGATCAGCAGCAAGAGAACCACCTAATGAGAAGATTATTGAATCAGCAGCAAGATAACTATCTAGTGAGAAGAGTGTTGGATCAGCAGCAACAAAACCATCTAGTGAGAAGAATGTTGGATCAGCCGCAACAAAACCATCTAGTGAGAGGAGTGTTGGATCAGCAGTAACAAAACCATCTAGTGAGAAGAGTGTTTTAACAGCAGCAAAATAACCATCTAGTTAGAAGAATATTGGAACAGCAGCAAGGGAACCATTTAGTGGCAAGGGTGTTGGATCAGCAGCAAGAGAACTAGCTAGTGAGAAGAGTGTCAAACCAGAAGGAAGAGAACCATCCAGTGAGAAGAGTGAAAAATTCAAAACTAGAAGAAGGAATTGCAGGCTGTACTAGTAGAGTAGTTTAAAATCCAGTAAATGTATTCAAACATTATTAAAACAACATGAAAAAGTTTCCAAAGCACACACAAGCTATTGCATACAACCTCAGCACACAGGAGCTGCCTCCGATGCGTTTCCTGCTTAGAACAAGCACCCCCTGATAAAGTGCTTGTGTGTGGGGACTGTTGTATGTTGTTTTAATCTTGTTTGAATTAATGTACTGGATTTTAAACTACTCTCTACTTGTACAGCCTTCAATTCCTTCTTCTATATTTTGAAAATTTCGCTTATGATTGTATCAGCATTTGGAAAAATCGCTGTGTTCTAAGGGACTGCAATTTTTTGTTTTCTCTCCTGTCTTCCCCTACATAAATTAAACAGATTACTACAGCTGTGAGTTGGATCTACTGAAGTGTCCTAAGACTAAACTACCATCTCTTTTTGTTCCATCCCGGGGTGTGTGGGACTGGCCTGAAAATTTGGAAAACCGTGGACTGGGTTCAGTACAAGGTACGAAGATAACGCTTTGAATTGTATGTGATATCATTCATATGTATACTGTGGATACTTGGTAACGGACTAACGTGTTGGGTTTAGGAGAGTTGTTTCCCTCTGTCAGTACTCCTGCATAGTCTATTATACAACATTTGCAAGGATAAATCTCCATCTGCATTAACCCGAAGATTCTCTTAGTATGTAAATACTCTTTCTATACACAGTTTGTAAGGGACTCAGGAGTAAACATTTACTGTATCTAAGCTATATTGCACTCTTTTGAATAACGTGTGTGCTGCAAGTTTAGTGAGAAGAGTGTCATACCAGAATCAAGAGAAACCATCTAGTGAGAGAGTGGCAGATCAGCAACAAGAGAACCATCTAGTGAAAAGAGTGTTGGATCAGCAGCAACAAAACCATCTAGTGAGAAGAGTGTCAAACCAGAAGCAAGATAACCATCGTGAGAAGAATGTGAGAACATCAGCAAGGGAACTGTTTAGTGTTGGATCAGCAGTAAGAGAACCATCTATTAAGAAGAGTGTTGGATTAGCAGCAAGAGAACCACCCAGTAAGAAGATCATTGAATACAGCAAGAGAGTCATCTAGTGAGAAGAGTGTTGGATCAGCAGCAACAAAACCATTGAGTGTGAAGAATGTTGGATCAGCAGCAACAAAACCATCTAGTGAGAAGAGTGTTGGATCAGCAGAACACAAAAACCATCTAGTGTGAGAAGAGTGTTGGATCAGCAGCAACAAAACCATCTAGTGAGAAGAGTGTTGGATCAAAGCAGCAAACTCATCTATGAGAAGAATGTTGAAACAGCAGCAA